>NC_137865.1:40370069-40970069 GCF_963924005.1 Protomyctophum bolini
AGGTTTATAGGCATAGTTTTACTGAGGTTAAGGTTAGGAGTTCCGCCGGCTGTACGCCCCGAGGTGAGTTGGTATTCGAGCGTCTCGTTTTGCTATTGGAGCGTAAAGCCACTCAGGGCTTTATTAAGCAATGCCACCGGCTGCTCGACTGTCTCTGTATGAGAAGTGTTTGTGCTTTTAGAGGCCCTCGAGTGACGTTTACATTATTTCTCACCGTGGTCATAAATGTCGCAGTACGTTATGGCATCTTTCTGCAGTCTTACAGAAGGATGTGTCTCTAGAGCCTGTATGGGTTAAGAGGAAGACTAAAATAGACACTCAATCCATGGATTTGTTTACCGTCACAAAGGTGGAATATTTCCGCACTGTGTCATCCGCAGATTCCGCAACGGTTCAAGGCTGAGGTTAAAAAGAAAACGGTTGCCTAGAACGGTTCCATTCTTTAAGAAATCAACCTTCTCTGTGACCCAGTGCTTCACCGAATTGTTATTTTTCATCTGCACGTATTTTAATTTTTTTCTCTCCTTTTGTTATACCTGACAGGGTACGGTACGCACTGACGCAGGAGGCTGTGTGGGAAATTATAAAAGAAATACGGTGAAGGACCTTGACAGGAGCCTCTTGTTCTCTCATTTCTCTATTGTGTACAAACAAAAGGGGCAAAACATCATGTCAACATCCATCAAGTGGAGGTTATTTCAATAACATAAGAGTTCAATTTTAACCTACTGGTCTCATCTTGCTTTTTTTCCACCACATATTACAGAGGCTTTTGGTATAGTTGAAGATGAAACGGAATAATTCGTTTTAAAATACGGATTGGTGCCTCCACTCCATTACGCAGCTATATGTGTGTGTGTGTGTGTGTGTGTGTGTGTATGCATGTATGCCCGTATGTATGTACTGTATGTATGTCCGAGCACGGAAAGCTGCAACACGCTAAAGGCCTATTCATAGTCTGGATTTTCAGGTGGTGGGGTGACCACCGCTCCGGTGGTGGGGTGACCACCGCTCCGGTGGTGGGGTGACCACCGCTCCGGTGGTGGGGTGACCACCGCTCCGGTGGTGGGGTGACCACCGCTCCGGTGGTGAGGTGACCACCGCTCCGGTGGTGGGGTGACCACCGCTCCGGTGGTGGGGTGACCACCGCTCCGGTGGTGGGGTGACCACCGCTCCGGTGGTGAGGTGACCACCGGAGCTGAAATAACGTTGAGTAAAAACAGAGAGAAGGGCTGGAGCGGTGGCGGTGGTTTGCTCTTCACCGCGGCTCGTTATAGTTCGGTGGTCACCTCACCACCGAAAATCCAGACTATGAATGAGCCTTAACTCTGTCACTTCTCGACCGTTTCGGACGCAGGAAGGCCCCGTTGTGGGCACGTTCCTGGGGGTCTGGATGTTTCCCCCCGGGGGCCCAACATGGTAACTGTCATTTCTCGACCGTTTCGCACAATGGGCGGCTCGCCGGAACCGGCCCCCTATAGGCGCATACCTGGGGGTCTCGCTGTTGCAGGGAACGCCCCCCCCCCCCCCCCCCGCACCTTCACATGGTACAGTTGCACCGCTCACTTCACACAAGTGTGATTTATTTTTGATTGGCTGTATGCCGGAATAGGGAATTGACTCTTAACAATATATTTAAAGGATCTGGTCATAACTCATATCCTCCATAGAGTGTTATTATGTGTATTGTTCTGGTGAGGAATAAGGAATTAGAACTGGGCAATATAACATATTGTGATATATGAGACTATAGATATTGTCTGGTATTTTGGTTATAATTGTGATATAGCTTTTAAGAGCAATGCAGCAAGTCATAATCTTTGTACCTGTACCTGGCCATGAACTGATTCTAATTCTGTCATCTTTTCCTGGTCTTAACGGCTGCATTATTGCAGTGTTGACAGAATGATTTGATGAATAAAACTCTCTCCTAGCAGAGTGAAATAAACAATGCACGACGCTACCTGCTTGGTCATCACATCCACATTACTAATGATCTTTTGTCAGAGTTGTATGAAGCGCCAATATAGTCATCTCGAGGTATTAGGTAAAACATATTGGGAATTGGATATTTGATTTTGTCAATATCGCCCAGAGAGAAATCACTCCAGATTAAGCAAAAGTCTCAAGGCTGTGCACCTCAACAATATCATAATAATAATAATAATAATAATAATAAAACAGCCAGCACACACAGTAAATGTCTTTTTCACATGCAGAGAAACCCAACACATTTCTACATTCATGCAGCTCGGCAAGATCGAATGGTACAAACACTGGTACAAATAAACCATCGCTTATAAGTTATAACATCTAGGCCTAGATCCCAAAATAGGCCCACTTTTGCCCCCAAAAAGATCAGACAGATTGTTGGTCCAGACTCCAGTTCAGTCTCTCGAGGAAGACTGTTGACTGAAGAGGGCGCTGTTTCTCCTTTATTTGCAGACGGGTTCTCAGATTGTGTCTAGTCTGACTCATAGCTTGTGTCTCTTGTGATGCCACTGGTCAGCAGTGGTGTAAAAGTAACTAAGTACATTTACTCAAGTACTGTACTAATTTTGCGGTATTTTTTACATTACTGGAGTATTTCCCATTTTCAGTATACTTAGCCAATCTACAAGCTCACAATGCTTTGCGATAGATCAGCTATTTTCAAAAGATTTGTATACATTTGAAAACTTGTGAAATGGGACATTCTGCATAACGAGTAATTTCTAATGTTGGTATACTTTAAGTACATTTTGATACCAGTACTTTTGTACTTTGATTCTGGGACTTTTACTTGTAACAGAGTATTTCTACGTTGCAGTATTGATACTTTTTACTTAACCCATTTTGGGCGGGAACCCATTTTGGTGTTCGCATCATGTCGTGCTTTTATAGCTATTGAAAAATAGCAGATCTACAAGCTCATAGCGCGCCACCGAGTGGCGGCGTGGCGCGCTACGAGCTTGTAGGTCTGCTATTTTTGAAAAATCGAAGAGCGACTGACATAGAAGACATTTTTAGAATCTGATCTCGGGTCAGAATGGGAAACTGTCAGGATGTAGAAGAGATTTTTTTTAATCTGATCTCAGGTCAGAATGGATCAAGTAAAGAATGTGAGTAATGTGTCCCCCAGCGGTCAGACTGGACGCTCGCTGCCTGCATTAGTACTAAAACCTCTACTTATGGGACGTCGGCGCGCTCAGACCCTCCGGGGCAGTTCCTGTATTTATTATTTGCAGGGTGACTTCACTGGTATATTAATAGAGTCGGGCAGACTCTGTGAGCGTCACCATCCATGTCACATGGACAGCCTTGTACAGAAGGTCGGGAGGGTCACTCCTTTCCCCAAGGTTTACACACCGGGGGCAGACAAACAGCCTCCCATAATGGAAGAACAAGGAAACCTAACGCATTTCACAATGTTCAATTGAATATTATATACCGGCAATGGCGGCCATTTTGCACTTAAGTCATACTCAGGGATTGACTATTCTCAACCAGTTTTTTAGGGGGGCGCCACTACGCCCGCCCCTCCGATGCATGGCCTTCTGAAATTACGTCATATAGGCAAGCCAAGTCTATGGACTTTTAGGGCTCCAATCTTGCGCCACCCCTTATCCCTTATCCCTAAACCTATTTGCCATTTTTTTTTTACTATTTTGAAAATAGTTCAAGTAGCCGATCTACATCTGCACGTTGTGAGCTTGTAGATCAGCTATTTTAACTATTTTAAATGGTTTTTTTAAATAGTAAAACATGGTAAATAAGTTTAGGGATAAGGGATAAAGGGTGGCGCAAGATGGAGCCCTTAATGTTTATTGAAAGCCTAATTATACATTTCCCGTCCCAGCCAAAGTCTATGGACTTTGATGTTTATTTAGGGCTAAATTATGATGTAATTTGTGCCAGCCATGTCTATGTTTAGGGTAAATGATCAGCGACATCATCTCACTGATATAAATACACCTTGTAATGAATAAATATATTTCATTTTTCACAGACATCAGAAGAACATCAACATGCCGCCAAAAATCTGGGCGCCCCTCACTTCAGATGAGTGTGATTTATTTGATTATTATTCACATTTTGTTAGAGAGTCACATTACAAGTTACAGCAAAAAGTAGTTTGGTTATGTAAAGTAACTTAATGTGAGGGTGTTAGTTCCAACACTGTATACAGTAGGCCAGATTCATCACGGTGACACTCGACAGTGCTTTTCGTTGTCGCCGCAATAAAATAAATAGACCAGTACAGTATAATAACTAGAAAGAGGCAATTCTGGGAAATTGCAAAGTGTGATTGCCTACATCGCAGCCGTCGAAAATGGAATCGCTTTTGGCTCCGCGTTGATTAAGCCACCCTCGACACGCGATTCAGATTTGGGACGGATCGGACATTCCGTGCGTGAGTTGTGGCGTTTTGCGTGAAATAGGCCCCTCCCACTAACTTCGGAAGACGATTACGGCCGAACGATACAGAAGATCTAAAATCTGACTGTGCCGTTTTAATCGGATAGGTCCCGAGATCATGTGTACCGATTGTTGTGAGATTTGGACAAAATCTGTAGGAGGAGGAGCAAAAAGTGTGTTTTGAACAAAATTCAAAATGGCGGGAAATCTATCTAGACGCAAATGGGCGTGGCCTATATGGGGAGATGCGTCATGACCCAAGGAATCCAGGGAAAAAAAATTACGACCTACGGTTCAAGAGTTATACCCAAAAACGTAAAGTTGCCTATTATAGCGCCACCATGAGGCCGACCGGTATACTTCTAAGGTAATTAATTTTAGTAATTATGATGAATCTCTCCTCCAAGTCTTGTAAGTATAGCCCTTACGGTCTCAGAGGAAAAAATACTTGAAAGTGAGTTTTTGCATTTTCCCATTCATGTCTATGGGGAAATTTAATGCACTAATTAATTCATATCAATTAAACTATCCGACAAATGTCTTAGCAGTTGATACGCACACGATTCCCGATGTAGCCCGTCGTTTTGACATATGGCTCGAGTGCGTGCGACAAAAACTGTGGGAGGAGTAGCGTGCCAAAATAAAGTTTATCTAGTATAAAAATAAAGGAGAAATAAAAGTGCAGTAAAACAATAGTCTGATTGCCCTCAGGGCAATCACACTAATTATGGCTGTTGGCGCCTGTATTACATCTGTACCGCAGGAACTCACTCTCAAAATCCTTGAAATGGATCTCCATTTCCTACACGTCGATATCCAGTGTTTTATTTTAGGGAGGACAGTTTTATATATTAGGCATATCAATATTTTATACTTTTTTTTCGTACTTAAAAAGAGTCTGAGGTAACTTAACCCATTTTGGGTGGGAACCCCTTTTGGTGTTAGCATTATGTTATGCTTTAGCTATTGAAAAATAGCAGATCTTCAAGCTCGTAGGTCTGCTATTTTTGAAAAATCATGAAAATGCGGCACAAATCTTTGAAAATATATATTCTTTCAGAGCGAATGTTTTTAACTCAAATCTTTGCTTCTGAGGGGTTCCTGGAATAACATATTTTCAGATGGGGATCAGCGGCCTATATTACATATAATTTTTGGGGTCCTTGACATGAAATAGTTGAGAACCACTGATACAGAAACACAAGGTATTTCAGAAAACTGTCATTTTATTTAGAAGACATTATTAGAATCTGATCTCAGGTCAGCATGGGTTAACGTTACTGTGCGTCTCCTCCGCTCCTTGCCTTATGTGTGTGGATATGCTGACAGCAGCCAGCCACACGGTAGCTACACCGCCACACCACGCACCACTAGGGACTGAGTCAGCGCTAACACAAGGTCAAGGTCTCCTCAGAATGTAAGCCTTTATGAAGACAGCAGTATGGCCCCCTGAGCCTTCCTCCCTGCTGTGTGACCTTCCTCCCTAAAACAGCTCATTGGTAATCGGAAAGCTAGCGTTCGATATCATCTGTGACGGGAGTTTCTTTCTTTCCGCGAACGCCACACAAGGTCACACCCCGTATACATGCAGTAACAGTGTTGATGTGGCGTCTCCAGGGTCCTTTGGCCAGTTGCGTATATATTCATGTACATTTTGCATGGGAAGGCGAACTGCAGACATCAGACATCGTCTGACTGGAGGGAGCTGGCTACAGTGTGAGAATGAGGAATCATATGCTAATACATCTGATCTTGACTTTAACCCATTTGGTGCGGGAACCCCTTTTGGTGTTTTAACTATTGAAAAATAGCAGACCTCATAGCTCATAGCGCAGGTCTGATATTTTTGAAAGATCGTGAAAATGTGCATATATATATTATTACATACTTACACAGTGAACATTTTAACTCAAATCTTTGCTACTGGGGGAGGTCCCGGAAGAACATATTTTCAGATGGGGGGGGGGGGGGGGCGGAGGCATATTACATATCATTTTTGGGGTCCTTGACATGAAATATTGAGCACCACTGATACAGAAACATGAGGTATTTCAGAATTTTGAAGACAGGCCTAAATGGGTTAATGGAAATAAAGAAGTGATGATTTGAAAATTATACAAGAACAGTGCAGCAACCCAGACTCCTTGACTTTGACTGCACACACACAGCCGCATCCCCCCCCCCCCCACACCTCCTCCTCCTCAGTTTTTCCTACCACTTCCTCTGAATATGATCATGATCTCATGTCCACAGGCTCACTCACTCACTCCATATTACATGCCATTACAGTACATATAGCATTAGCATTGTCCGCAAGAAGCCACCCACAAGACGAGGGGGAAGAACAGAACGGAGCATTGAGATGCCAACAGGCAAACAGTTCTCGAGGAGTCATCTCTCTCTCTCGCTCTCTCTCTCTCTCTCTCTCTCTCTCTCTCTCTCTCTCTCTCTCCTGCCCACTCTTTGGTCTCTACAGCTGGGGGGGGAAGGGAGAGTTCAAGCTGTCTACTCCTACTTCCTTCAGTCGCTACACCGTGTGCAAACTAATTGGCCGGACAATAGCTGTCAGTGTGTTGACCTCGCTGAGCTCGCTGCTGGTATATAGATCTCTGAAATGATCTCTAAATTAACCCAGCCATACTGTATGTACATGATGTCTCATATATATATTCTTTTCTTTTCTCTCAGTGAAGCTAATATACTTTAAACCATTTTGGAACTGAGGTCGATTAAAAAATAAGGCTTCTAAATCCTAAAAAGAATTCTGAAAAACCCATGTTTCTACAGTATATGTCAGCGGTGCTCAACCTTTTTCATGTCAAGGACCCCCAGAATTATCTCTATTGGGCCACGGACCCCCATCTCAAAATACTTTAGTTAAAAATGTTCGCTCTGAAATATACAGTATTCAAAGATCTGCGCCACATTTTCACGACTTTTCAAAAATAGCAGACGTACAAGCTCGTAGCGTGCCACTCGGTGGCGCGCTATGAGCTTGTAGGTCTGCTATTTTTCAATAGCTAAAGTAGAACAATGCTTGAAAACACCAAAAGGGGTTCCCGTCCCGAAATGGGTTAATCTATAGAAGCAGGTACATTTCTTGAAACTGTCTTTAAACTTATTTAAAGACAGTTTCAAGAAATGCAAATCTGAAGACCTGTGAGGGCGTTTCAAGACGTGGTTGATGGCGGATTTGGTGTGATGTATTATTTATTTATTTATTCTTTCTGAATTGGTCCAGTGCCTGTTGCAGCGCGCAGGAAATGATAATAATAATAATATAGTCTCGTGTGTTTGATTTGTATTCTGCTCTATGCCTTGTTTTGCTTCCTCATCACGGATCAACATCAATAAAAGATCTTCAGACATCTCCCATGGTCGACATGTCTGAAGTGAGGAAGCCTTTGTTGTGGTTTGGAAATTTGGAGAGGGGGGATAATCATATGCCGTGCAGTCATCTAAATAGATAAAATGCAATGCCAATTGCCCTTACAGGGGCGAGACGGCGTGCCAGAATTGTTTTTAAAGCTCACGCTCCCCTCGCCTTGCGGAGGAGGCGACACAGATCTCGGGCCCAATTCATATTCTCAGATCACGTAGCACGTGCGGAGAATACAAGCACTTATAGAGACAGCTAGGCCGGCTGGGATGCAGTATGAGTGGGGCTTTAATGGACCAAAACAAAACCTTTGGATGCACTGTGGGCTGTATACCAGTAAACCCTGTTTCCTGTGTGTGCGTGCGCGTGCGCGGCGCGCGTGCATCTTTATTAATCTCAATAAACATGCATACCAGGATTTGGCCTTTAAAACACGGGTATTAGTACTTTTTAAACACCCCTCGGCGGGCCTTAAAACACCAAAAGGGGTTAAACCCTGCACTAGTGTGTAGGCCTACTTCACTGGCCCGATAAATATCAGGCCCTTCCTTTTTGCCCTCTAGTCTACACCAGATCTCTCCACAGAGAACAGCAGCCCATCGACGTGTACAAGCTCACTCGCAGCTTGTAGATCTGCTATATTCAGGAAATGTTCACCTATTTTTTGGTAGAATCTTTGCCTTGTGGCCGAATGAAGGTATTGCAGTTGTCCCCAAACACATGAACGCGCTGGTCCGTTGACTATCATTGTACACGTTCACGATGACATGTGAACGCTGTTTCATACGTGAACGCACCTGGAACGCACGTGAACGTGTGCAATGATAGTCAACGGCAGCACGTTCATGTGTTTGGGGCCAATCCATCCCAGAATGCAATCTGTTCCTATACCCGGAAGGAGGAGTGAAATCGCCTCATGCGCTTTTGAGCAACTTAATGCAAGTGGATGGAAGGAGAAGTCGGATGTCTTCTCTATTCATATATACTCTAAGGGGGGGACGCATAGCCAGGGGCTCCAGTGAATTATGGTATGTGTGATATGTGAGTTTATACCATAATCACAGTGATCCAAAATACTATTCCATCATTCAAGGGCTTTTGGATATAAAGTAAACAGACTCAGAGGCCTGTGACCAGCTGATGGTTGTTGACACTTAATTAATGCATCAAGGAAGGCATTTATTATGGCCTGGGCTGGCCTAGCGGTCCAGGCACCTATAGGCTGGCAATCCAGCCTGACAGCGCGTCGCGGGTTAACCGGGTTTGAGTCCCGACGACCTTCCCCATATCTCTCTCCCCGTTCCCTGTCAATCTACTAATATATCAACAAAGGCAAAAAGCCCCAAAAATATATAAAAAAAGAAAAAGGAAGGAAGGCAATTATGTTTCTGTCACTGTCAAATAGGTCTAAAATCTATTCTAGCATCTTAAATAAATGTTGTGAATACAGTATGTGTTGTGACTTTGATCAGCGAGTCCTGTCTACTATACTCGGAAGCAAAGAACCATATCACAAATTAATCCCATTCTGAGGAGCTGATAACTGCTGTATAGCAGGACATTAAGCACAGAATTTATTGACAAGTTTAAAAAACACACTTTTAACACTTTCCCTCCCATTCACAAGTTAGTGAGAAACTATAGGCAGTCAAATGGGGATAGCGATGTTTTTGTCCTGCAGGCAAACTGTTAATAATAAAAGTAATAAAAGTAAACTTGTTAGGCCACGCATTTTGCCAGCGTGGCCATCTGTTTGACGAATGGCGAGGGCAGCAGTACAGTATATAAACTACTCTGTAAGCAGAGGTCACGCCCCCTGGTGGCCCCCCGTGGTCTTAACATAAACTACTCTGTAAGCAGAGGTCACGCCATTGAGCGCCCCGTGGCCACCAGGTCACCGCTCTTAACAAATTGTCCAATAGTCCAAAGAAATAAGAGCCAGGCAGAAAAACATTGACAAATGAAAAAGAAGAAAAAAAACAACATACCAGCAAACACCAGGAACATTACAAGTTGGTTGAGGAACAGGTTTTACAGCGTGTCCACTGTGTGTCCACTGTGTCCTTTTCAGTCTTCACCAGCTGCAGATGTATTTATTATAGTGTGAGGTCACCGGGTCATTGATTGTACAGTAATAGGCTATCCTTCAGTTTGTTCTCTCCTTTTCTGTTTAACCGCTTTTGGGCGGGAACTCCTTTTGGTGTTAGCACTATGTTATGCTTTAGCTATTGAAAAATAGCAGATCTACAAGCTCATAGCGCGCCACCGAGTGCCGCGCTACGAGCTTGTAGGTCTGCAATTTTTTTTAAATCGTGAAAATGTGGCCCAAATGTTTGAATATAATATAATAACAGTTTTTAACTCAAGTCTTTGCTTCTGGGAGGGTCCCTGGAACAACATATTTTCAGATGGGGGTCGGCGGCCAATTACATATATTTTTGGGCGTCCTTGACATGAAATATTGAGAACCACTCATATAGAAACATGAGGTTTAAATGGGTTAACCACTTTCAACCTGGCATCCCAATTTGTCACTACAGGCGAACATTGCTCCTCGTAGAAATCGCAGACCTACATTACGTAAGATCACGACACATCGCAATGCAACCGCTGTTCAAATACATAGACTACTGTACAAGCACTTTGAGATTTGCAAGAATGTAAAGTGCCGCAACTGTGTTATAAATACAACGTATTACTTATAAAGAGCTTTACTTAACCCATTCTGACCTGAGATCAGATTCTAAAATTGTCTTCTACATCCTGACAGTTTTCTGAAAAAGCTGTTTATTCTTCGATTTTTCAAAAATAGCTAACCTACAAGCTCGTAGCTAAAGCATAACATAATGCTAATACCACAAGGGGTTCCCGCCCAAAATGGGTTAAACGTTGGGTCTAATAGCATTATAATTACATTTATAATGTAATTATAAGACTTCAGAACATTCGTTATAAATGTTAATAATTAAGCAAAACTACTTATAACAAGGACACGTTATAACTGACTAGGTTATGGTAGTTCTAATGTGCTGTTCCACTGAGCTTATAATGCATTATGACCAGCACTATAACCGTCTTATAAGTTATCCATACATTATAAACATTTCTAACTATAGTGTTATGAAGCCTTATGAGTGCATTAGAATGTTTATAAATGTGATTATAAGGCATTACAGATCCCCTGCCTTTAGATACAGTGTTACCAAAGAGCTTACTGATGGCATGTACGTAGGGTCACCATCAGGCCAAGCTGAGGGGATTGAAAACGTTGTTTTCCGTGCATGCAGAATGTTTACAGTACGTGTGCATCATTAGATTAGGTGACAGACAGACCTGGTGTTCCAGGAGGCTGTAGTGTAGAGGCACGGGGCTAATAACAGCGGTGAATGCCATTATTATCGGATGCACAATGCGCCCAACGCCCCGACGATTACACCCTCCATGTCGATGTTCGTCAAGCAGGACTGTGAAGTGATTGAAAATCTGCATCTGTTTAACCCGTTTAGGCCTGACGTCGAAAAATGTCTGTTGTTTCTGTATCAGTGGTGCTCCATATTTAATGTCAAGGACCCCAAAAAATATATGTATTTGGCCACCGACCCCCATCTGAAAATATGAAGAAGCAAAGATTTGAGCTAAAAACATTAGCTCGGAAAGAATATATATTCAAAGATTTGTGCCGCATTTTCACGATTTTTCAAAAATAGCAGACCTACAAGCTCATAGCGCGGCACTCGGTGCCGCGCTATGAGCTTGTAGATCTGCTATTTTTCAATAGCTAAGGCTAAAGTATACATAATGCTTAAAACACCAAGAGGGGTTCCCGTTCAGAATGGGTTAATCTATGGTGTCAGTGAGGGAACTCGGAAGGGAAACAGAGGCGATTGCGAACAGAGACATCACAAAAACCAATTTCAGGGTATTGTGCGTTCTGCACTGATGGAAACATGGAGGGGGGGAGGATGCAATTTAAAAGATGGCCTCTGTTATGTGTTCATTCTTTTATGCTGTTATAATGTTATATTGATCTGTTGAAATGTAATTTAGGAACTCAACCATTTCCAATTTCCTTTAACTGCTTTCTTTTCTTTCGATCCCCATCACATAATATTATTCTACTTAAATGAGGTACGGTACGGCAACAACCCCATGCTTCTGAAAGAGTGCTTAACTACAAAACAATATATGCATACACATGCCCCCTCATTTCCATTCTGTTGGAATGCATCTACAGGTACATTTTCTCCATTAACTGCACCAAATGACTGTATGACGATCATTCAGACTTTAAAGCTATACCTAAGCCTAGCTCATTGTGTATATTCCAATGCCAAACTAAATACCAATTCCCCAAAAAGGCCACTCGGTTTAATATTGCCCATGTTTATGAGACAGTAAGTGGCATATAACCCGGCTCTGGAAATTACTCTGCTCTGGAAATGGACTGTCGCCACTGTGTGACACTCAGAATCCACCTCACCTCACCTCACCTTACAAACCACCTCACCTCACCTTACAAACCAGACACATTCTTTGCACACCCTGAAAAACGAAGTTCACCTAATACTACTAAAGTGTAGCCACTTTTGGCTGGCTGGTTGGAAGATACGGTGCCTGAACTGATGGAATTGGAATGGACTTGTATCAGGACTTGTTTACTGCTGTATATTATGACCAACATGAACATTACATTAAATGGTTCACAATTCACTGTGAGGGAACACAAGTTCTATTACTTTTTCCACGTCAGTTCAAATGAGAGTTTTCCCCTAGTGTAATATATCCAGTCAAGTCTGAGCCACATGTTATCACCTGAAAACAAGATGTTGCAACGTCACCCTCTGTCAACCACAAAACAATTGAGGCCTCCATTAGGACACAATATAAAGGCACTGCAGAAGAACAAGGAAAACAACAACCAAGTTTGAGGAAAGAAGGAGCAAATGGATTACAATTACAAACCAGAATGACACCAAGAAACGTTATAGGACATAATGGGTTAAAATAATACAGTGCATATTATTTGCATGAGAGAGATAACAACTAGGTAAAACTACAAATTAATTTTCAGAAAATAAATCTGAAAAGATATAACAAAAAACAAACTGTAAAACAGACTTTTCTCCACAATGGAAGTATAGCATTTTGGCAATAAATGTGTCAACTAATGGTGGACCACCTGCCAAAGTGGTTGGCAGCGCATGCTAGCACACCAGCCACAGCACAACATTTAGCAGCATTTGGCTGGCGGTTGGTGGTAATAATTTCCCATGCTGTTCCGCACAGCATGGACCACTACTGGCTGTGTCTGTGTGAAATATTGACCACAAGAGAATAAGTAAATACAGTAATACAAAGAAAACGAGTGTAAGCTGAGCAGAACACCTTTGTGACCAAATTTGACTGAGAGACTGCCATTGGATTTCTTTGATTTTTTGTTTTTTCATGTCAAATGAAAGCAGGGAATCACAGCTTCAAATGTATATGTTGGTGGTTCAGTTTGACCCACCGGTTTTGGGCAATGTGTCGGCTGATGCTCGCCCACGCTTAAAACGCACTGTTAGACCGATTTCCGGTGCATGTGATGGAGTATAAAATGAACTCGCGCTTATAACTCCACACAGAGTATACGGACGGACATCCACTGACCTGGGGTCTGCTGCTGGACGTGCATCTCGGAGAGGTCCTGGAGGCGCACGAGGAGCAGCAGCGAGCCGGCTCCCAGCAGCAGGAGGAACCACAGGGAGCAGTAGAGGGAGCAGGGCAGCTTCATGGCCACCAGGAGCAGCCTCTTCCCTCCGCCCGGAACGCAGCGCAACATCCAGAGGACGCCCTAGAACAGACCCAGTCCGCCTGGCTCATCCCACTGCAGCCCAGCCTGCGCAGACTGTGGAAGGAAAGTAACGGTAACAAGGTGAAATAATGTATATATTTAACCCATTCTGACCTGAGATCAGATTCTAAAAATGTCTTCTACATCCTGACAGTTTTCTGTCAGTCGTCAGTCATTTTTCAGAAAAAATAGCAGACCTACAGGTACGGTCTGTTTTTCAGTGTTTCTGTTGCATTGAATCAAAAGTAGCAAGTAAGAATGAGACGGTTCCATACAACAACATACATTCCTGTATAGAGGGTATACAGTATGCACATGCATGAACTAAAGTGAATGGGAAATCGAGTGGCAAATCGAGTGGCAAAGTGACTTGGCAAAGTGAGTTTAATGTCGTTTAATGCAATCAGATAGATAGGACTTTTCTGTTTGGATGTATGTTTGGACTGTCAAGGTCAGAAAGTAGTTTTTTATTTACACTGTATGATGATGATGATGATGATATCACGCGAATACCCTTAATGTACTCGGCAAGTAAAGTGATTCTTGGAAGGGGAATAGAATACATCGGGACGGAAGAAACAAACCACCACACATGAGAAACAACCGGAGGTGGAGGAAAGGTGGATGTTTGACAGGAGAAACGCTGGTAACGCTCTGCTGTGGCCCTCGCTCTGCTGTGACCTCGCTCAGCGCTCTGCTGTGGCCCTCGCTCTGCTGTGGCCCTCGCTCTGCTGTGACCTCGCTCAGCGCTCTGCTGTGACCTCGCTCAGCGCTCTGCTGTGGCCCTCGCTCTGCTGTGGCCCTCGCTCTGCTGTGGCCCTCGCTCAGCTAAAGCGAATGGATTCCTGAGCTGTGCATCATGACACGTGAACATTGTGTTGCTGACAACAACATATCTATGAAGTTTATCCACTAATTGGCGGAGAATCTCTGAGAAGAAAGACAGACAGCTGGCAACGATACGATAGACTTTTAAACAAACAAAATGCCAATACATCTCAAGGCTCATTTAATAACTAAATATGTGTTGATTACTGTGTGAGAGTGCAATCATCCAATCCACTAAGCAACTCAAAACAAGGGTGAATACCAGCCACTTGTAGCCTGGATCCAGCCCAAAGATCCCGCCCACTCTCTTGAGTGGACTGCATCTTTTGAAGCTTCAAGAAAGCTACAGTCTGATAATCAGGCTAAGCCACTTGCCATTTTGGCAAATCTTTTGGAGGCGCTATACCCACATGTTTAGCTGTATTGCTCATCCTTACAACAAGCTATACCTCATTGTAAAGGATAATCTGTATAATTGCACAACTTGTGGTTTGTCTGTACCGTCCACCTAGCCCTCATCAGCCCTCTTCTCTTCTGCACCTAATCCAGGCGTTGCAAGGCTTGCTTCCTAATCCTAGCTAAGGGGCACCAGCTGATCTTTGAAGGCTGACTGCAGGCCAATGTGGCTCAGCGGTCTATGATGATACACGGCTTTGCAGAAGACCCGGAGACGTCAATGCAAAACCACAACAACAGCACAGCACAGCACAGCGTAATGATACATGACAGTCTAGGGATAAACCACGGCCAAAACACAGAGGCAGCGTGACACACATGGACGACAGGAGACACGGAGGAGCAATGCTTCAGTCTGTCTAGAAAGAGATGCTTACTGTACTGCAGCCAAAACAAGCCCAGCTAGCGTTAATAAGGACTCTGCCAGCCTAGTTAAATATGCGGGTGTGTGCATGTGCGTGTGTGTATGTGCGTATACATACGCATATACTGTATGTGCATTAGTGTATATATATGCATTTCCACATGTTTACTCTCCATGAGATCCAGAGAGGAGATGTTGCTGACTGCAGCCTTCCTGTTCCCTAGAGACCAGACAGCAGCTGTTTCAAACAGCCTCTCTCAGCAGGTGCAGCTAGCCGGGGAACTTAGGGGATCAGGCACACGCACATACCGGTAGGCACGCACATAGACACAAGCACATACCGGTAGGCACGCACATAGGCACGCATCACAGGCAGGCACGCTCAAATTAAAAACGCACACACAAAGACACGTGTGGCTTGCGTACAGACACACACACACACACACACACACACACGTACACATGCACGCATGTACGCACGCATGTACACACACACACACACACACACACACACACATGTACAGTACACATTCACACATGCACGCACGCACGCACACGTTTCTACTTACAGTATAAGATTGAATTATACTGCAATAGAGAATGTTCTCGATTGATCCACTATATCTCTCCAACACACGTGTGCACAGTTAAAGGATGTTCATAATTTAGACGTCGCTTGGAAGGACAGAGTCACAGACAGACAGAGAGACAGACAGACAGACAGACAGACAGAGGCTGGCCTTGTGATGATGATATGAGCATCTTTTTACCTTCCTTCAAACCAGGCAAATGAAAAAACATGAATGGCTGCTGCTGTGCTCAGCACTCTCGCCGAAATAGTTTGACCAATTAAAAAGCAATGCAGAAATGAGGTAACCAGGTGGCTCAACTGTCTGCCACATAGACGCAGATCTAATTATGTACAGTACATTGCAGGTTTCATTCTGGCTCAAGACCAAAGCTATAATCCCTTATCGTTGGCCTAACTATGCAGATATACTGTGTACAGTGTGTTGATTTGCTTGTTCAGATATGTTGTTTATTTAGATAGACATTTTGTTGGCTTGCACCACAAATACAAAGGATATTATTTAGATAAGGGCAGACCGAGTTTAACCCATTTTGAGCGGGAACCCCTTTTGGTTTTAGAAAACTCGTGAAAATGTGGCGCAAACCTTTGAATATATATATTCTTTCAGAACGAATGTTTTTAACTCAAATCTTTGCTTCTGGGGGGGGTCCCCATGGAACAACATATTTTCAGATGGGGGTCGGCGGACAATTACATGATGTTTGGGGTCCTTGACGTGAAATATTGAGCACCACTGACATATAGAAACATGAGGTTATTCAGAAAATAGTCTTGATTTAAGACGTCAGGCCTAAATGGGCTAATATCTATAAGCACGGGTGGGTAGGGTATATATTCCTGCTGGGCATTTTGCTGCCTGTCACACCTAAATGGTGCCACTACTACAGAATTGGCCACCTGCAGGCTTGTCAGCCGGGAGCAGCCGTACCCTTCACTGATGTTTTGCTATCTGTAATCCCAGAAACATCTTGAAGTGGTGGTGCACGGGGCAGCATGCAGGGACGTCTTCCTGCCACTTTCTGCAGCCCAGCTCAGTATGTTGTTCTTGTGTGTGTGTGTGTGTGTGTGTGTGTGTGTGTGTGTGTGTGTGTGTGTGTGTGTGTGTGTGTGTGTGTGTGTGTGTGTGTGTGTGTGTGTGTGTGTGTGTGTGTGTGTGTGTGTGTGTGTGTGTGTGTGTGTGTGTGTTTTGTGGAATGAGTCCCAGCAGCCACACAGGCCCGCTGAGCCGCGGCTCTGGATGAGAGCATCTGCTAGCCTGCTGCTACATGCCTACATTGTGTTTATCTCATTTAGGCCCGACGTCAACATTTAAAAAATCACACCCGTGTGAACTGAGTGGTGCAATCCCCCCCCCCCCCCCCTCCCCCCTCTCTATCATTAGCAGGCAGCAGGCACAGCACTATCGCTCTCTCTGTTTCTGGTGCCCCCTACTGGTACTAATAAGTCATATACTCGTGCTCATGACCACTGCCACTGCCACATAGGTGTACGGACATTTCTGGTTGTAGGAGTGGTTGCACCACTCAAAAAAGTATTTTGAAAGAATATATATTCAAAGATTTGTGCCGTATTTTCACGATTTTTCAAAAATGGCAGACCTACAAGCTCGTAGCGCGCCACTCAGTGGCGCACTATGAGCTTGTAGATCTGCTATTTTTCAATAGCTAAAGTATATAACATAATGCTTAGTTAAAACACCAAAAGGGGGTTCCCGTCTAAGAATGGGTTATTACAAAGCTCCCTCAGGTACATTTTCAAGTATTTTCAGCAATGGGGATAATTATTATTTGTGTTTGGTAGACCTTGTCTTATACAAGGGGTGTGTGCAGCACCCCTGCCTTAAAGGGACACTATAGAACGATTCTCAACAATATATATTCTATTTCATCTACGATGTCACAACATACTAGGGATGTGCCGATGAGACATTTTGGCCGATATCGATATCCGATATAATTAATGGCCATTCCAGCCTGTCAAAGTGGGCAGGGGTTAGGTGGGTTCGGGGAGTGAGGCCATGCAAGTAGTAGCCTGACCAGTTTGTTTTGGGAAGTCTGGAGCCTTGTTTTAAGGGCCTTAGAGGTGCTGTGGTACCAAGAGGTGCATGCATAGTCGAAGAAACCTTGTATGAGGGCTCCTGTTCTTCAAGGTGTTTTTGTTGACCAGTGAGGAGATCCTGTATAGGAATCGGGGGGGGGGGGGGGGGGGTGCGATGCGATCTCTTCTCTCCCCTCCAGGTAGGATTGCATCCAATTGCTTTTAGCTTGTTAACCTGCAGTACGGAGTGGTTCACAGTGTCAAAAGCCTTCGCAGTATTCGCAGAATTTGCCAGCATCCACCTCGTGTCGCTCAAATAGATGAGGCATGTGTCAGTGGAGTGGGATGTTCTGAAGCCAGATTGGATTTTTTTTTGTGGCAAGATACTTTTCAAGCTGTTCATAGACTATTTTTTCACTTTCGAGATAGAGCTAAGAATAGAAATAGGGCGGTATAGTTGCCGGGGTCTAATTTGCTCCCTTTCTGGTGCAGGGGGGTTACTTTGGCCAGCCTGTATTGGTCCTATAACCACTGCTACCTCCATAATGTTGTTAACATTCTGTATTCAAGGCATAAAAAAAAGGGTAAATCTCAAATGTAATACATCAAAACATCCCTTGTTTTACTCCTCCACACATCTGCTGTGATCTCCATGAAAACAGAAGAGAAGAGTGGAGGGCTATGGTCGGCCACAGGGCAGCTCTGCACTGAAAGAAAACCTTCTATTGATTCACTGACTGCAGCCTCCAACCCTCTTTCTAGATTCCTCACATCCAATAGCCATTAACCCATTCTGACCGGGCACCCATTTTGGTGTTAGCATCATGTTATGCTTTACCTATTGAAAAATAGCAGATCTACAAGCTCATATCGCGCCACCGAGTGGCGCGATACGAGCTTGTAGGTCTGCTATTTTTGAAAAATTCGAAGAACGACTGACATTTTTAGAATCTGATCTCAGGTCAGAATGGGTTCATCACACCAGTGTGTGTCCAGTGGAAACCTGGTATGAATCTGATCTCAGGTCAGAATGGGTTCATCACACCAGTGTGTGTCCAGTGGAAACCTGGTATGAATCTGATCTCAGGTCAGAATGGGTTCATCAGACCAGTGTGTGTCCAGTGGAAACCTTGTATGAATCTGATCTCAGGTCAGAATGGGTTAAAAAAAAAGTTTTGTGGAAGCTTAGACAGACAGTGAATCTTCTTCTCAAGCACTATTATCTGAAGATCAATAGTTTTTTTTCTCTCCCTTCGTTCCAACAAAAAAACAGTTTGACTTTGAGGGCAACTGAAGGAATTCTGCATGATTTATCTATAATGATGACTCTTGCTATGTGTTTACTTCCACCGTGTCCATCCTTTATCACTTGGCACTATGTTGGCAGCATATTAGCAGAACTATAGTCTACGCCGGTATTATGTAGCCTTTTTCATTGCATTTTTCTTTCACCATTCTTTTACTTTTTACTTTTACCGATACCAAATCAGTCATTTATTATTTCCGCCAGGCCGGATCATGGCCGCACGGCAAGACAATGTTTATGTTTGTAAGTCTGTTTCTTGTAGCCTATTGTATTTGTTTCAAGTAAGGAAGCTTTTATAAACAACGCTCACCTACACACATAAGCAAAAGGCTTGCAGCAATAATGACGTGCGCCGAATTTGGCGTTTTGTTTATTTATTTTGTTCTATTTTAGCCTATTCCCAGCCAAAATTCCCAAGTAGGCATGCATGCTTCGGCTAGGCAAAAATGGCACAATCGCCATGGCGTTCAAATGGGCCAATAGGCTTTCATATTATAGGGGAAACAGAGTGTTGCGTCGTATGCACAGTGAATGGTGGAACCCCCTCCTTGCTCCCGATGTGCATGTTGGTGCCTTGCATGGTTTCCTCCGCCATCGGTGTATGAATGGGGGAATAGTAATGTCTCCCAAGCATAGCGTTCTGTATTGACGTTTCGGACAACATATTGCATTACGTTCTCCAGTAACGTTTTGGTAAATGCACAATCCATGTAAAGCGCTTTGGATAAAAGAAAGCGCTGTATAAATGCACCATGTACACACACACACACACACACACACACACACACACACACACAGTAGGACTTGGCTACCACCAGGCCTGTCCCGACTCCCTGTGCGTTCTCCACCTGTTATTTTGCTATTGAGTGATAGTGTTGCTTGTTTAGGCCTGAAATCTAATCCTTCCTCGTCTTCTCTGGTACTGATTGCTTTTCCCTGTAGTTCAAGACAAAGGTTTTAGAATTGATAGTCCACGCCATGTTCCCCTTCCGTAATCAATGTTAATTCACTTTTGGCTGGTTGATGCACTATAGCTGCATTGATTATTCGACAGATTGGCCGGAATGATACAGTGGCACAGCATGTGAAAAGAATCAGATGATGATCCCCTTGATGTCGTTGGTTGTGGATATAGACCGATTCCATACTTTAATGCTTAGTATGAGGTATAAAGTACAGCAGCCTTGTGTTCCTAAAACAGATTGGATATTGGGTAAGACTTACGTTATGTATCTTTCAGGACCTTTCACTGCTTTGTCTCAACCATTACTCAATGGCTCTGGTCTCGGCCACCGCGGTGGATATTTTGACATTCTGTTTTGTTTTTGTTTTTTTTATGTTGCCACTACTGTTGGAGCAGCCATAAACTACACAGGTTCATCCCGATGTTCTGGGAGCACTCTTTGTAATGTTAGTGTTAGTAACGTTTGAAGCAGACTAACATCAGTCTCTTTTCCATTCACTGTAGTAGAAGCTTGGTGCGGGGAAACCGCAGATGTGTCGTCTCCGCCTACAGGAAATACGTAGGCTGCGACCATGAGACCCGCTACGGAATCGGTCTATAGCTGGCCATTGAACACAAGACAGTATCCTGGCTGCTGGCCAATGATCAAATCCCATCGGAACTTTTCTTCAGCGCCGCCTCCCTTTAGTTTTCTCCCTCCCACTAAGACTAACAGCTCTACTAACCCTTCTAAAATCAGGGGTCTTCCATGTAAGGAAGGACCCATTAGGAGGGAGGGAGGGAGGGGGAGAGAGAGAGAGAGAGAGAGCGAGAGAGAAGCGGGGACCGCCACAAGATGGCTCACTATATTTAGCTGATTGTCTCATCAGTGTCTGTTGATAGTCAGAGGATATTAATAAAATCTGGGAATACATTTCTCACCAAGAGTTTTTCTTCACCAATGTGTTTGTAAGGGTGTCTATACTGTCTACTAACATATCCCACATTGGTTTCTATTCAACCACCCCAGGGGATTTTTCTTTTTACAGCTGCTGGAAGTTGGGGTACCATACAACCATTATAAGGCAAAATGTTCTAAATTTCACGTGACATGTCAAATCTATAGGGGTTTTTCATGATTCCGAATCCATTCCAAGCATTAGTTTTGCACGAAAAACACTCCTTGGGCTGAAAACGGCCAAAGCCGTCATCATAAATGTGATTAGGCCAGCACATTTGGGCACATTTGGGCAAGCTTAGCTATGGCCAAATTTAGCCCAAAGAGTGTTTTTCGTGCAAAAGTAAGGCTTGGAATTGGTTCAGAATCATGAAAACGCTCTCTATCTCCGTAGTATTCCAGAAATGTCCTGAAGTCATATTAACAATTCATGATTAATGTGCCGTGTAATAGAACAACTCACACAACACACAATCAAGCTCTTTGTTCTGACTCTCAATCTCTTTCATTGGAATGAACTATATAGCCTGCATGCCATGAATTAAAAGCATTTGAGCATTTGATTTGAACAGTATGCCAACAGTACTCTCACTCATAGTGGATTATGATTACTATGCAAGGGCATAGATTTGGTCTCAACATCTATAGGGGCACAGCGACCCACCCCAATGCATGCTGCACACGCGCAGGTCCAAAATAACACAATCAAAAGCAATGCCTAATAGAATGCTACACTGGAAATGTGCACGAATAATAATAGCTCCAAATCCCTTTGCTCTGTAGAGTCGGTGTTAACTTTTAATGAGTTAACCTTCAAGGACATATGATCGTGCGATCGCAACGTGCCGAGCTGAGGCCTCGACTCCTCGATGGTGATATAATAAAGTTTTGTCAATGGATGTTCATGGATCGTTTGGCTTGATGCCAGTTTTAACAAAGAAGCTAATGTTCTCCCAAGGAGAAACGAGTGTACAGTAGTAATGTCTGATTAGTTAATATCATCACATCATATCTCTCTCTCTATACACACGCACGTCGCACACGCGCACGCACACACACACACACACACACACCATGTGTAATGTTGTTATGGAAACACGAACAGGCTGTACAGCCTGTAAATAAGCTAAGAGAGACCATCCGAGTGTGCTGTTTGTGAATCAAACCTCTAAAACCCTTTACTTGTACCCGTCCCGTCCCCCCTGTCCCCCCTCTTCCCTTTCTTTGTTTTCTTTGAATAATAACACGATGGGAACTATATGCACACAAACAAATCTCACCCACTTTTTTACTTGTAAAACTGTGCTGTGACACTCGGTGGTGCGCTATGAGCTTGTAGATCTGCTATTTTTCAATAGCTAAATTATAACATGTTTAAAACATCAAAAGGGGTTCCCGCCCAAAATGGGTTAAGAACGCTCATCAGAATAACAAATAATACATCTTCTAACTAAAGAACACAGGCCTTTCTATACTGTCCCTCTACTATCCCTCCATAAAAAATATATAAAATGAAGGCGAAAGCCACAAAAAAAAAACAAGAACACAGGCCTTCCATCCATAGCTCTATTCCACCAGACTCTTGTCATAAATTGAGGGTTGGGTGCTTTCTAGGTGCGGTCTTACTGGAGAAATAAACCGTCTACAATGGAAAACTCATAAAACATAACACGATATCCAACCCTAATTCACAGTTTAGTACTATGGCATAATTTCCTCTTGGCAGACGCAAGTATACCCAAAGCCATAATTTGTGTGACGGATAAAAGACACCATTACACAGTTTTATGCCCTGTTGATCTTTTTCAATTTATGTATCATCATGTCATGTGTGTCATGTGTGTGTACACACACACACACACACACACACACACACACACACACACACACACACACAGTATAATGTGAACAGTCCAGGCAGTTAGAGCTTCCGTCAGTCCCCAAAGCTTACTAGACTCAACATTATTGAGTCTGTCAACTATTATTGCCTGACCTCTGACCCTATTCCTGGCTGAGTCTTCTTCACTCAGGCGGAAGGAGGCTTTCTTTCTTTCATCAGGTCTGCCAAGGAAACTGTACTACAGCTGAGAGAGAGGCTGGTGGACAGCGGCTTGGATTAACATGACAGATGGAGTGCTCACACTGAGATCAATAGCTGTCTCCACCTTCCTCTGTGTGGGAGCAAGTTGATGTCCGATAACCTTATGGACAGAACAGAGCAACCCTTTACAAAACGGACGGGTCATGGACGTCATCCATCATCACACGCTGCGTCCCCGAGGTGGCTCATCAGCACTCTGAAATAGGAAACGATTGCAAATATTGAACGTGTCGTTTTGTGTCAATATTGTGACTACACAGAGTTACAACTTCATATCGGTGAGTCAGCGGGGAGCTATTTGGAACTGCCCGCAACACGGAGTTATTGGATGTTTTTTTTTCTTCTTTTTTTTCGTTTTGATTTGATGGCACTGAATTGGAACGAGAGATATAAATAAGAACACAGTTGCACATCTTCAACTCCACATAATATGGAGACCCAGAAATGTCAGAAAGCATGGTGGCTTTTTGCAGCAAGCACATTACTGCTTTTGTCTCAGAGACACAATGAGCATATTGGGTGAGATGATGAGATGCAGCATTCTGTTAAACCCTCTCTGACGTGGTGCTAAATCAATTGCTAAGACAATTACTCTACAAAAAGCAAGGGAGTAACTGTCATTGTTACTCCTGATTTAATAGCTGACCCATCTTAAATGTAATGATAGGTATATTGTGTTATTGGAGTTCACAGTATAAACTTTCATACACCTCAGCCACATGCCACTGTAGCACTTCTAGGTAGGACATCGAAGGCTGATTTCTGGTAGTATGATTATGGTTTCATCAGAGAATGAAAAGGGGATTAATCTACTTAGCTCGACCCCGTTATTGTGGTGGAAGAGGTGGCTTACGTTACAGTATCGACTCGGCGGATTTACAGATTATATTGCTGATCATATTCCTTGCCGTCCTTGTATTCAATCACTGTTAGGTCTCATAGTGGGTCAACATATTTCAATTGGAAATTGGAATATTTCAATAAAGAATACAAGCTGAGATCCTTGCACTGAGATCCCAATTGGAACAGCTACACTGCACATAGGTGGCATTGAGATGGAATGGACATAGATTTCAAATGTCACTCAATAGGCTGCTCTATATCAAAATCCATCCCTGTAGGCGCTTTCTCCACAGAATACACAGACAATTTGGCCATTTTCACAAACACAGCTTACATACCGGTACTTTTGCTTTTACTTAGTAGAGTGAAAGTGTATTGCTGTCAGGAGGAAACCTCATAACTCAATTTTTGAGGTTTTTCTATTGAACACGTCTGTTAAAAATATTGAACGAATGGAAAGTAGTAAAAAGTGCTTTTGACAAAACCTCTCAACTCCATTGGACCCTCAAACTGTCTGCTAAAGCAGCTAACTCCACCACCTCTCTCCCTCTCAACTGTCCGAGCTGCTCCAGTGTCTATCTCTTCTGTATATATTCTCCCTCCATTTCCCCACTGACTGTTAAGACTAAGAAAACAACTTTGCATCTGTGATCACTTATTTCAATGCTGTTTCAATATACTGTAATATACTGTTTCACTATACTCAATTACCTGCGTAATATACAGTATATATGTGTGAAAAAATCTATTGAGACAGGCGGCAGCGCACAAAACTGTGTGCCAGTTCAGGTCGCCAAATCATAGACCGTGACATTAGCGAACCTGCAGTTCTCGACTGTTGTGCTTTCTGGTCCTCATTATGTCACTGACTTCCCCTCAACATTCTACCACTTCTATCTCCACACACGCAATGGTGCTCCGCGCCCCTCCAGGCCCCTCGTGCGACATTGATCCGTGCTCTGGCACCAACGTAGACTCCGTTCATCCCCTTCAATGTGCATTTTTATTTTTGCCCATAGTACCCCCTATCCATAGCATCGTGCCTGCTTCCATACACCATTACTCTAAAAAGTCTATTTCTCTTCAGAAGCGTTAATATTGTAACCTTGAATCAGAAATGATCCCAGAACGTCTGCGTTCTACAGCCTAGATTCCGAGAAAACAGCCTTTTAACATTTTACGATGCTGCCAGAATTTTTCAGAATAAAGGCGCTAGAGCAGGGGTTCTCAACGTTTTTGGCTGGGGGCCATGCTGGGGAAGATGCTTTGGCCATGACTCGCGACCCCCGCAGATATTCTTTCCTTTTTTTAAGCTAGATCTAGTACTATACATAGCAATTAGCAACAACTATGTACAGTGGAAAGTCCGTGCCCACCGCCACGAAAGTTGTGGGTTCGAATTGTCATTGCATATACAGTACTCATACAGGCTGGGGCGGCACCTATCGGCGGGGAATGTTGGTCGGGAGGAGGACGAAAGCTCTACGTCCTTCTGGTGGGGGCTTCTCACTGGCAGGTGAGCCAATTGGATACAAGCAGTGACAACACAGAAATGTGTGTGGGGAGGAATCAATTGGCATAACAACTACATTTGTGTGGAAAAAGCAGGTAAAAATTGGCTACTCTAAATTAAAGAATTAAATTTAAAAAGATGGAAATGCTTCATGAATGAATTGATTCATTACAACTATATTTTTATTTCAATAATGTGGGCATAAAAGTGACAAAGACATAATAACTGGGTGGGTCTTGCATTTCCAACTTGCATCGTTTGGCCCTCTATACTGAGGTATTAGAGCCTAATTACCTAATTTCAATAAAAATATTTCTTCTTTAAAACTACAATAGTTTGAGCAGTTTTTCCCCGTTTTGTCACGGCTCAGTCTTTACACGTCTTTGAAGCTTATAGCTGCAATCAAATCAAAGGCACATTTTCACCCGTTTCAACCGTTTGGCCTTCTATACTCTGAGGTATTGGAGCCTAATAATGTTTTCAATAAAAAGATTTCTTCTTTAAAACTACAATAGTTTGAGCAGTTTTTCCCCGTTTTGTCACGGCTCAGACTTTACACGTCTTTGAAGCTTAGCTGCAATCAAATCAAAGGCACATTTTCACATCCTGCAAATGGAATACTATTAGGCTACTAGTGCAAACACCCCAGCATCAGTCACAACTCCCAAAGGTCTATGCGTAGAAGGCCTCAGAAGCAATTTCACGTTCCATCTGGGCACACAAACTGAAATGTCATGCTTAATTGTCTTAAATACGTTATGAAGATTTTCTTTCGCAATATTAGCGTTATTAGAGAGTACACTGAAAACCAAGGCCAGAGAGAAATGCAAGACATGATGGGAGTCAGATTCAAACTCGGGTCCTCACAACTCAACACAATTAAAGAACATCATCCCTGCAAACAGTTTGTCATGAACCCTTTTATCACGATGCCTCAGAATCTCAGATCCATCCTGAGGATCTCATGGAGAGACCGCATCACCAACGAGGAGGTGATGAGAAGGGCAGGGGTAGCAGCACCACTGTCTGTCATCGTCGATGAAAGGAGAAGGAGAATGGCTGCAGGGCACGTACTCCGACTGCCAAGAGAGAGACCGGCTAGTGTGGCAATGGACTGGATGCCAGAATAGAAGGTGGAAAGAGGAAGAGAGGGAGGCCAAAGAAGACGGGGAGACAGACAGCGAAGGAAGACCTAAAGCGAGATGGGTGTCAGCTGGCACGGAGCAAGAAGAGTCGCCAGAGAGCGGAGTAAATGGAGAGGTCGCCCAATGTTCCAATAGGAACGGGAGGAACTAAGTCTAAGTATCAAGCATTCTGGCAGAGAAAACAGAGAAAACATTCTGCCATGAAATCATGTAAAATATACAGGGCAAGTCACACACCAAAAAACGTTCAGTCTGATCATTTATTCAAGCAATCCTTTCTGCACCCTGCTGTTGATGCACTCTTAATCAAAACCCCTTTGAGGGTATTAATAGATCAAACAACTGGAACAGAAACCAACCGACTGAGTTGATATTAAACCACCTCATGTTGAGTGTATAGGCTACTTGACACGGTGTCTCTACATGACGACCTAACGAAAATAACTATTAAGGGAAATTATACTTAAACACCTCCTAAATCACTCTCCCAGATTCTGGGCGCGTTCGGAAATGGCGCACTGAGCGAGTGCAATGCAAACTAATGGGCAAATTCGCAATTTCCGCAATTTCCATTTCCGCAATTTGCGCAATTCCGCAATTTCCGCAATTACCATTTCCGCAATTCCGCAATTTCCGAAATTTCCATTTCCGCAATTTCCATTTACGCAATTACGCAATTTCCGCAATTACCAGTGCTCCCAGTGCACATTTCCGTACACACCCTCTATCTCCAAAATTAGGCTTTCGGTGCTCATCCTCATTTCCATGGTTTGTAGTCACTAAAACTCCCATCTCTCTGAACCCAAGTGCCCACACTGCCCTAAGGTTCAAAATCCCTTCAGGTACAGTATGTTTCTCTCATGCTTTCTCAGCTTCGCAAATGTCCATATTAATGAATAGAAATTGCTAAGGGAACTGGACATCCAATTCTCTAGTTACCACTTAAAGCCTGTTTGTATTATAACTAGAAGCCTGCGCGCCTATGGCGCCCTCATGTCTAACGTCCGCTTTGTTGTTTCTCCGTGAATATCGTGTGAGAGAGAGAGAGAGAGAGAGTGAGAGATATAGATGAAGTAGAGCAAGGATAGAGCAGGGGAAGTACAGGGAGAGGGAGCATCACCGCAGTTCTATAGGAAAGGCCTGCTGTGATTGGCCAAGTCTATGGACTTTTAATGTTTGTTTATACAGCAGTAAACAAAATCATGTGTCGTCATGTGCTACAATATAAATACCAAAGGAGTGAGGTGCCCCTCAATTCACACCAGTGTGATTTCGTATACTTTTTTGAGGCCTCAAAAATGGGTTTTTGTGTACCAAATCATGATGATTTGATTGGCTGAATGGAATATATGATGATAGATAGATAGATAGATAACTTTCTTGTCATTCAGCAGATACATAAAATGCATAAGAGAACGAAATGTCGTTTCACTGGCTTTTAGTATGCTAGTTAAAAGAGAATTTAAATACTATTAAAATCTCAAATCCATCCAAATAAATTAAAAAGCACCATTAGTGCTTAATGTTAAGAGCACCCCTATATATATATTGAACAAAAGTAACAAAAAGAATGGCGTTTATCTATCTCAATAGCAAGGAATAACCAAAGCAGAAACTATAATTGCATAGCGACTTGTTTGGAATTGTCACTATGTCTATACCCCTCTCCGTAGAAGCTTAGCAGCCATTAGCATACCACTAAAAGATGCAATATGGAGATCCCTGGAGTCTTGTTTCCTCAGAATGAAAGGAAGCAATTACTAACATCCTTCCACATCAGGCCTGTTCAAGTCAGCCTCGACCCAGGGGAAAAACGGCTAGGGTAAAGGAAAAAAAGAAAATCATTGACAGTAAAGGTCAGTCAAAGAAAGCCACGGTTTTAAGGGAATTGACCTCAAAAGAAGGACAGAGTCCCTTTTGGGAAGGTAGGGGGTATCTTTAATATATTATTAATGGCTTTTCTGTCCCTTAAATAACTGCCCTTTGTAGACGACGTACGTACTTGACACTACCGGTGAGAAATCCTTGTGTGTGGGTTATTTTTTTCTCATTAGTGCGGGGGGAAGGATAGTGTTTCTCTCAGAGTACGCTCAGATTAAAGGTCCTTATGGTAATTGAATCCTAATGCTGATTACAGAACAGTGTACATCAGAGGGAGGGCAATTGAAATTGAGCGTCAACTCAGTGTGCTACAGTTAAAGCCACAGGCTCCTATTTCAGTACAGACTAATGTATATAGGCCTATAGGGAACAAAACAATTTGCTTTTTGTTTTCACTCGACATTAATTTTGAGGAGCGCTAGCCCCAACTATATTAGTGTAGATTTTCGTCTTACACAAACATTAAAAAAACAGTCACTACGACGGCATCAAGGCCCGGAAAAATACATTTTAGTCGACTACATCAACTGTAGATTTAGTCGACTAAAATCCTATGATATTTAGTCGACTAAAACTAGACTAACACTAAGACATTCCAGGTGACTAAAATGTGCCTAAAACCTAAATTAAAACTATTCAAGAGACTATGACTAAAACAAAAATCTAAATTTGCTGCAAAAAACAGCAGTGCCCTCCAGGTAAAATGTCTGGCCCCATGTGTCGACAGCCGAGGTGCCCTGTCTGTAACCCCTATACTAACTGCTCCACTCCAGAGCGCTCATCAGAACCATATGAGCAGCCATGTGAGCTGAGCTGAGCCAAGCTGAAAACGGAATTTCCCCCCACGGTATTAACCCCCCCAACCCCCCCGCCCAATTAGGTTTTAACCAACCTTCTGCAAGATCCAATATGATTTATTACGGTATATATGACAAGATGGATAGGTAGACAAATGGGTGGGTATATAGTTGGTTGATCAATCGATTGATTAATTGAATATCTAGTATAGGAGCACAATGGAAACAACTCCTCAGGACTTTTTTTTATTGTCCTTTTTAGCCATATAAATTATAATGTCTGACTGTATCACAGTTTACATTTTTGACTAATAAAGTATAGGCCTATTCAATCAATAAATTAAGAGTAAATAAACAAACAATAAATAAACCTGTGGAGAAATTGCATGTTTTTTTTTAAATTGTACAATAGTGACATTTCTCTACAGACACTCGACATTTTACTCTGAGAATCTGGGCGGCGGTGGCTCAGGGGTATAGTGCCTGGATGGTAACCGTAAGGTTGCCAGTTTGAACCCGGGCTCCCCCAGAGTCACTGTCGAAGTGTCCTTGAGCAAGACACTGAACCCCTAATTGCTCCCGATGTGCTGGTTGGTGCCTTGCATGGTTTCCACTGCCATCGGTGTGTGAATGGGTGAATGTAATGCACAATTGGCCTTGGATAAAGGCGCTATATATAAATGCATCATTTACCATTTAGATCTTGATGAACTTGATGAATGACGTCATTATAGGCTAGGCCGACTTTTCTCAAGAGTGTGCACACATGGGCAAATTGGGCATGTCTCTCTATTGTAAAGTGGGCACACATGGGCAAATTGGGCATGTCTCTCTATTGTAAAGTGGGCACACATGGGCAAATTGGGCATGTCTCTCTATTGTAAAGTGGGCACACATGGGCAAATTGGGCATGTCTCTCTATTGTAAAGTGGGCACACATGGGCAAATTGGGCATGTCTCTCTATTGTAAAGTGGGCACACATGGGCCAATTGGGCATGTCTCTCTATTTTAAAGGGGTACACAGCCACACATGGGCAAATTGGGCATGTCTCTCTATTGTAAAGTGGGCACACATGGGCAAATTGGGCATGTCTCTCTATTGTAAAGTGGGCACAGGTAGGACACACTTTGGGAGCTAAGTGCACAGATTCTCAGGCCCAGAGGGTGTGCTGTCATGCTGTGAGGTGCACAGGACAACCTGGGCTATTTATAGCTGCAAGGAGAGAAATAATTCAGTGCGATCTCAGAGCAGCTCATTCAACTCTCTCTCTCTCTCTCTCTCTCTCTATCCTGCTTTGACAGTACAGATGAGGAGAAAAGAAAAGATTAAACCCTTTCTCCTGTCCCTCCGCTACGCAGGCATGACAGGTGGGATATGGTATCCGTTTGAAGCTTTCATGGCTCACTCACTGCCCTTGTGTGGGCTGTCAAAGAGAAACACTTTGCGGTTATGGATATCTTCCCAGTGAATATAGTGCAGCACAGGCAAATCAAGGGAATTTTGATATCTCAATCCGAGCCAATTCTCCACTGCCTGCATGATTCCACACTCCGCACTGCCATCACACATATTGCCCCATAAATAGGCCCGTTTATTGAGTTTACCAAGATTAGCCCAGAGGCCATCGTTGAAATTTGAGGGGGGTCCATCTACCATGCATAAGCCTCTGGCCGGCTATCATCTCATCAGGTGGCATTGAATGACAGGCACAAAGTAGGCTACAGGCTACACACAGGCAAGAAATACCTACAGACATACAGCATGAACTGGACAAAGGCTGAGTTAATTATACAACTTTGCCTTTTGTTTTCGGTACAACTATATGTTGTCTTCATTTCATTGTCAAAGTATTTGTATAGCCTACTATATGTGCAGTGACAACAAATTTAATCTAATCTAAAATCTAATATAAACTTTTAAAATGTCTGTATTTTCATGAGCTAATATATAAGCTAACTTTATTCAGAAAACAGTTAATTCTGTGAAAAAGATTGCATAGCCACAATCTATTACATAAAGACAACGGTAAAGCCAGGCTATATCTCAATTTAATTGTTTTTATTTCTCGTTGAAAACATGATATGGTTAAAACAAATAAATAAACAAATGGGTGCCTCACCTTTGCAGCTCTCACCATGGACGCTGTGTGAAGAGTTTCGCTCGACCGTGACTGTAAACTATAAACTCCAGTCCCTATAATTCCGCTGCACGCCTGCTTGTTTGATGCTGAGAGGGGCTCTTCTTCTCGGCACAACCTCTCGTCTCTCTCAGTCTATAGCTTCCTTCCTACTTATTAGAAAAGTCAAACAGCCACAACGTGTGAATTAGCAGCCAGTTCAGCAACAGTGGCTCGTTTTTAGTAGGTCCTCCTCGTGTCACGACGTGGGACCAAACTTAAACCAGTGTGGAGGCGACGCGACCAAGTGAGTTGCTTCTTGGTCTGAGGCGGGCGAGGCGAGGCTTCGTGCGTGTTTGCTATTGCTGCTGATAGTGTGTGTGAGTGTGAGACCGTTAGCGCTTCTCCTCTCCTCTCCTCCCTCCCTGCTTCTATTTCTTGCTTTCCACGGGCGGTCCCGTGGGAGAGGATGCACGGATACTGCCGACACGACTGCCAGGCAACGGCACGGCACTGACTCTGACTGCACACAACAACACTCACTATAGGCTTCAAAAGATGAAAGAAAGAAAAGCACCAAAGGCAGCCAGGCATAGCTATAGCGCAGGTGGATGCGATGCTTGCAAATTTGCAATGTCTTCAAACGGTGGAATCTATTAAGAAAACACACTGGTAATGTTTTCTCCACCAGTCTAAATTATTTAAAAGAACGCATCTGGTGTAAATGACGCTCATTATCTAGATTAAAATAGTGGTTTAGCAGCCAATTCAAAATTCTGATAAACTAAATGAGCCAAGTCAGTGAGCCAACATTTGTAAGCATTTTGTTTGTTCGGGTCATGTGATGGCGGTTAATTGAACTATTAACTAGGTAATCGTTCAATTAATGACCTGGAATTTAAAAAAAAAACTATTCCACAGGCTGCCATGCATGTATCCAGGAAGCCTTTAAATTGTTTTACATTGCCCCCTGCTGGTCTAAACTGGGGAAACAGTGGCAGATCGTCCACTGTATAGCGTTTTACAATGTCAGCGAGTCAGCGACAACTTGCCAATAACCATTGTCTGGTGAGAACCCAGAGAATGTGACTCAATTGGAGTTCATTAAATTCCGCTCAATGGCGTCTAATAGCCAAGGGGTTGGAATAACAGATAGCGTGATTCTCCACGGTGGCACATATTGATCAAACTTAAAGGCTAATTCAACTGGTTTGGCTGGTTTGAAGGCAAGCTACAGGGAGAAACCGTCATTAATGTCTGCCTTTCTGCCTCATATTTCATCTCAAGTATCATGAGGATAATGAAAGACTGCAGCGGCCACTGCTATGGCCCTATAATGACACTATTATATTGATTTGAACAAAAGCTGCAGGAAGCAAATCTATTTTTAAATAAAAGCCTTGGATTTTCTAGCACTGTTTTCTTTCCCACATTGACATTTCAATAACTCATTTCACTTTAATGTTTTTCATTGTTCACAAATTCAGAATAAAGCAAATAAAAAAGTAAAAAATATATAACTCGAACTCAATAAGCCAATTTCAGATTTAAAAAATAATAATAATAACAATTAAAATGTATTCTCAAAGATAGGTTATCAGTTTTACTTGGGTGTGCACGGTTATGAAACTATGACCGATATCTGATCTCCGATTATTATTAGAGGACCACAATGGAAACAAGCCTTATAGGCCCTATAGGGCTGGCCCAAAGCCTGATAATAAAGTATTCAATCAATCAATCAATAAATATACTCTTTTTTCAAAGTGTCTGTTTTCACTATGAAGGACTACTGAATGAGATTAGTAGGCTACACAAATTAAATGTAGAATATAGCCATTGACGGTCACATTATTATTGTGTGTTCTTTGTCTCCACCAGGCCAAAGGCATGGGGAGAGAGTATATGTTTTGCACTGTCCGTGTGTGTGTCTGTCGGTTCGTCCGTCCGTTACCAGCTAATCTCCGGCACCGTTAACCCGGTCGATGCCAAATTTTGCACGCACACTCCCTGGAGACCTGTGCCCCGAGGGGCACTTTTTCTAGTTTACTCTATAATTAAAAGAACACTATATATTGGCCTATGTAATTGTTATTTTCGGACTTCGGTTCTACTTCTAATAATCACGACATTTGAAGGGTTTCGGGTCACATTTACAGATTTATCTTCATGCTACAACACAAACAAGGGGGCAGAAGGAACCTAAGCTTATGTCTGACTTTACAACCTCATTATCCATAGTGTTGGCAGGCCATCCATCACCTGCTATTTCCGTGCTGAGAATGATTTTCATTTTTTCACAATAAGCGTTCATTTTGCCTTATATTCCCAATAATTGCTATAGTGTTTGTTCAATAAGAGCTAGGGGTCTGCTCTCCCCACCCCTCATGCTGCTCTTTAGGCTAAACCGAAAATGTTATAATGAATGAAACTTTATTGACAGCCGTAGCCAGTAGATGACAAACAACAATTAAAAACATACAAAACAGTTACAAATAAATACATTGGTTCATAAAACTCTAAAACTATCTCGTAAAAAAAAATCTATCTAACAGTGCTAAACCTATAGGATTAGTCAATACCTTAATCACGTTATTATGTGACCCATCAAGTCTGCTTTTAAAGCTGAACATGAGGTTTCTCAAGAGAGCCTGGAAGGTGGTTAGACCAGAGTCGCAGAAGAGCTGACTATTAAATATGGCCTACAATTCAATGTAATCCTATCAGGAGAGATGACTGATACAGGATAAGGGATGTTCGATTATTGTTACCAACATTAATGCAGCATGGAATTGTGGACAAATTCTTATCCAACAAAACAATACATTCTAAGTTTTGTGTCAGAGATTTGAAAACCACTGGTCTACAGCGTTGTGTTGGAGCCTGTTATCTGCAGTTGGTTATTATGTAACCCTGTAACACCCGGATTGATTTCTACCGTACTACTACTTTGTACTACTATATGACTTTGCAGAGGAAATGATGTAATATAATAAATAAAAAGTTTTATGCAAAAAAGAATTATACAGGATAATGAATGAATTTTATTTGTATAGCACCTTTCCAAACATATAGTTACAAAGTGCTTTACAGACAGGTTATAAAACAGTAATCATAAAAACATCAAAACAACAAAGCATCAAAACATCAGAGACAATAAAACATGAAGAAAATAACAGGCCAATAAAACAATTAAAAACAATATTAGGAAAAACACTTGGCATACAGATGTGTTTTTAAAAGCGTTTTAAAAGAAGGCACTGATTCTGCTAATCTAAGAGCCAAAGGCAGGGAGTTCCAGAGCAAAGGTGCCCGAGCCGCAAAGGCCCGGTCACCCCGAGTGACCAGACGCGTTGCAGGATTAACTAGGATGGCCCTATCCGATGACCTAAGGGAGCGCACAGGGTTATGGGGTTGCAGCAAATCTCTTGCAAATAAATGGGAGCTAGACCATGTAGAGCTTTAAAAGTAATCAATAAAATCTTAAGGGATAAGGGATGACCACAGGTGAAATTGGAAATGATGAAACAAACAGATGAGAGCACACTGAATCGCAGGCTGATAATCTTCTTGGTGGGAGGATAACCCACCTGAAAATGTATTCTCAAATAATGTCATAACCTTAAATCGTACAAATATTTCAGAGGCAGTGTGTATAGGCTTAGAGTGAGTGGCACTATAGCAACCATCTGCGGCTGACCTTCAGGTTGAAAATGTCACAGAGAGTGAAGACAGAACTAGGGATGTTCCAGGTCAAACTGGTGGCGTTAGCTATAGACAGAAACATCCTGAACATCATGTTTGAAGAGAATCATGCAGTCTCTTCAACTGACAAACCTCTAGTCCTCTACTGACCCATGGCCTGTGTGTTGAGCATTACAAGGTTGTCTATACAGCAGTGGTTAACAACTAGAGGAGACATTTGAGCCATTGTTCCTCAGTCCAAGTGATATATATCAGAGTGATTATTTTTATATGATTACCAGCCTAGGTGCCCAGACCGCTACGCCAGCCGCCCCGGGCCATATCGGAGTGATTCTAACAGACATTTTGTTTCCAAAAATGTGTTATTTTGTAATTTTATGTTTAGATATAACTTGTTTTCTATCTTCTAAACTGTGTTGAAATCTGTGTCATTTGGTAAGGAATTAATTATACACAGAGGAAGTGAGAAGAGTGTTCTAGGTATAATCCAGACGATCACAAATGTAGTGACCCTGCAATGTGAATTTCCTTTGCAGAATTTCTAATTCAAGCTAATGACATCCTGTGCTATTTATACGAGTTGAAAAATTACAGCCCACCAGTGGCCACCACACACAGTAGGCAAACTGGTGGCCTGGTTTTGACTTTGACTGCATGCCCCTTCGGTTTCTGTGGATGTGGAAAGACATTTACAGTAGCTGCCCATTGAGCCAACAAAGTGGGCAACAATTCCTGAAATGCATGTAAAACATGTAAGTAACACAGTGTAGCGGCGCCGGTTTCCACAACGGTAGGCCTATGGAATAGACAAATTAAAAGGTTGCAACAGAGAAAACACTACTTTTGCCTAGAAAGATAGATCCAACAAGTCAAGGCACTATTAAGACTAGAGTCACACAGGGTAACATATTACTATTCTGCCTGCATTTTAGTGTTTTGGGTTTGTTCTTTAACCTCCTTCCTGCAGGCTAACTGTCTGAATCGAGACAGATAGAACATGGGCCCGATGTACAGGCCAAAGTTTGGGAAAGCCAGGATCACCTGCAGGACATTGCATTGTTCGACACTGGCTGCCACCTTCTGGGACTTTATCACTGCCATAAACGGAAGCATGCCCACGAGCGGTGCATAGGCCACAAACGACGGCACCATGACAGCCAGGATGTTATTTACGGCCCTTCTTTTCAGAGGCACGTGGGATCCTGAGACCTCGCTTCTTGGCCCACTTTGGCACAGAACCCACACGATACCCGTCATACTCAGCAGCATGAGCCCGAACATCAGAGAGGTAGCGAGGGCCAAGTATAGAGTCATTGACAACAACCCAAAAAAATAGGCCAGTAGTGCCACAGCGAGGGTGAGAACCCAGCCACAAGCACACAGCACAGCACGGTACTCCCATTTACCGAGCCTCATGTACGCAACGGGGCGGGCCGCGGCCAAATAACGCTCAATACACATGAACGTTAACAACAACGGGCAGCCAAATAAATTGAGGGCAGAGAGGGCTTCCAGAATGGCTGTAGCCTCTGTAGAGAGCTCATGCATGGCGTCATAGATGCCCAGAGGCAAGCAGAGACAAAAGAGTATGTCCAGAATCGAGAGGTTGACCCCAAGTAGCTCGGAGGCTGACAGCGCTCGCTTGCTGCTGAGCAGCATCCACGTCAAGGCTGCGTTGGCCGGAAGGCCGGTCACCAGTGTGAAGATTTTGATACCGGACAAAATCATTGAGCCACCGTGTAAGTGACACTGGTGCATGATCTCTTCTGTCCAAGAAAAGTCCATAAAGTCAAAGAAATAGCTGCTGCTATTGCTGTTCACATAAGACAACGTACTGTTGTCATCCAAGTCAAAGTCAAAAAAATTGCTGCTGCCATTGCTGTTCACATAAGACAATGCACTGTTGTCATCCAAGTCAAAGTCAAAAAAGTCAAAAGATTTGCTGCTGCCATTGCTGTTCACATAGGACAATGTACTGTTGTCATCCATTGTGATTCTTCTCTTTGCTGTGAAGAGCGACTGTTTCACTGTGGGTCAGATGGGCATACATATGAGTACATCAACATGTATGAAGTACACAAACGCACGCACACACACGCACCCACCTGCGCACGCACGCACGTACATGCACGTACACACACACACACACACACACACACACACACACACACACACACACACACACACACACACACACACACACACACACACACACACACAGACAACCTGTTAAATGTAGTCAATCAAATTAGTTAAGAAATAGTATAGATGTTGCCAGCTGTTTAGCCTATTGGAATTCTGGTTCATCATAATACTCGATTAACCTGTAATAGACAATAATACACCAGAGTTACAGACAGAAAAAAGCTGAGTTTGAACTGACCTTAAATTTGAGACAAGTGGAAGACGGATGGATGGGTGATGGTTGCGAGGTCTATGAAGTATTGAATTTGTGACTTGCCTCCCCTTTTCAGCCTTTATATTTGTCAGAGATGTAGAAATTCCCGGATGTAGTTTGCATGTACACCTGTGTGCAGTGATGGTCCAGTGGACTAGTATACAGGGTGTTTTTCAAACAACTTCCATCATGTAAATATCCCCGGAAAAGATTCATTTGTGGAAAAATGTGGTTTTGCCTAGTCCGGCAGTCAACAGGCTTATTTTGTTTAAAGTGCAAAATTATAGCCTTTTTTTATTGGTCTAAAATATTATCTATTTACATACATTCATGAATCCACTATGTGACCTACATTAACATTTAACATCCTATATAAGGCAATCAATATAAAAAGTCATCTTTAAGTCAGCTTTAATCAATGGGTCCATTTGGAACCCCCTCCTCAAGGAACCATGAGGGTCCCTGGCACACCTTTGAGAGCCACTATACTGCTTTAAATAAATACATAACTAATATAGAGCATATTTGATGAAATTTAGGAGCATAACTTTTTTGTTATATAATTATTTATTATCTGAATTAAATTCAAACAGAACCGCGCACGCACGACACATGCACGACGTGCACGGCACGCGCACATGCACGTGCGCATGTGTCCTCTTTTGGTAATTCAGAATATGCATGGTAACTCTATATATGGGTCTGTAAAAGGACCGTTACATAACGATATAATAGATCTATTTCCAAGGCTCTGACTCGCATGTTATGGGGGTTCTTCAAATCAAAAGGGAGAATATTAGATTACTGTATCATTCTGTAGGGGGCCGGGGGCGGTGGCAGTAGGCGTAGACTGCAGTAGGCCTCTATCGCTGTCAAGCGGAAGGGAAGGGAAGGGGGAAGTTAGAACTTTCAACTGTTGTTAGTTATAGTTCCCCGAAGAAGCCCGAAGACAACACAAGCCAGTATGGTAGACTACATAGGCTACACTAGTAAATGGTGACCCGGGGGAGCAGTGTTACAGTTACAAATACAATTATAAGAAGCACAAAAGTGAGTATATCTATCTAGACGTTGACGTTCAGGGCGCAGTGCTCTCTCTCTCACTCATGTCATGTCATGCACAGCAGGTCTGTTTGCTAGGATCTCGTGTGGGTTTGTGTATGTACTATGTACCTCCTGGTGGTTTGCATAAGTTGCTTTAGCCTGTACAGTAAATGCTAAATAGGTATAGTCAAATGTCGGTGTTCTCGGTTGTTTATGTAAGCATACATCGTTTTCCCTCTGTCTTTATAGACGCATTAAAACAGTTGAGCTTTTTTTTTTATCCCTAATGATTCGCGTCATGCTATTGCGATATACATGTGCCTTTTTAACGTTTGTACACAGGCAATCATTCATTCTGATCATTCATCTTTTTTATGCACGTTGAGTAGAGTACATTTAAAGTACATTAGAGTACGTACTACACGTTGAGTACTACCTTAGAGTGAAATACACCAAAGTGAAACCAATTGGCCTACACTATTATGTTGAAAGTGAAACCAATTACATAATGTAGACTTATGACAGTCACAGTAGTATAGGCCGATCAATATCTAGGCTATTATTGTAATATATTGATATCTGACTCAGTCTATAGCCTATAAGTAAGGCTATATAAGTATGAGACTTACTTACTTACTTATGTATGGCTATATTTTTTCCAGAGATTGTTTATGGTTGTAGGTTTCAAGGATGTCACAGTGACCTGACTGTGGCTCACAGTCAGGTCACCTGATGCTGAGTCAGGTGGCTCAGGTCATTGCATTGGGTTGTATGCTTAGTGTCAAATGTGCACATTTTATAAGGTATTCATGCAATTCCATTAGTGAGGAGTCTATGAATTAATTTGTTCAATTCATTGAACAAACCAAAACCTTCATTTCCTGAAATCTAGGCCCTACAAGCACATTTTCTTTGTCAGAGAGCAACACCAGTTTTGACCAACCCCAAAACCCCAGAACAACGTGTTATAACGTGTTTGCATTCTCTCTTTCTCTCTCTTGGAAATCATGGGTGCGTTCGGAAATGCGCCCTGAACGCACTGGTGTGCTCTCTTGTCATTCGTTTATTCAGTGCACTCGGTGTCGTTGTCGTTCGAAAATCCAGTGCGCGGCACACCGGGTGTGCCGAGTGCCCGCACTGAGCGACCCTACCCTGAAGCTGGGGTCGTCCGGTGTGAATCGGTCACAGCTGTGGTCGTTCGTAAATAAGGCACACTGAACGCACTCTGTGACGTCACCGCCCACCACACTCAATAAACTGACCACATTCCCGGTGTGCATTTCCGAACGCACCCCCATGTGTCTTTACAGTTTGTGCGTCTCAGCCGGTCAAATGGAGAGCTGGGGAAATGGAGGCGCTGGTTTGGACGAGTCGATGGAGGAGTCTGAGGAGTACAGGTTGCTGGAGGCCTACTGCGACAGGAGGAGACAACAGAGGTCTCCCCTAATGGCCGTCCATGAGATGGGCGACTTTCAAGGTCAGGATGATGCTCAGTTCTCAAGAAAGCCCATGAGACAGCTTCTCCAGATGAGAGAAGTTCCTGGTAGGTTATTTCAACAGAAAATGGGACACAATAATGTATTTAAACAGAAATACACACAGAAACACACTGTTACTCTGTGAACCAGTAGGGTGCTGCCTACAGACGCTTAAACAGAAATGCACAGAAACAAACCTTCAGCTGCAACATTAATGTACATGATTAAATATACAGTAACACAACAGGTTGTTCACATTGCCATCAGTTTTTTCACACACACACACACACACACACACACACACACACACACACACACACACACGCACATTGCCCACTACATGTGAGTGGGCGTGGGTGCATGCGTTTGTGTGTGTCAGAGAAGCACACACACACACACACACACACACACACACACACACACACACACACACACACACACACACTTGAGTCCTCAAGTGGTTGTCATGGCATGCCGTTATATTGTTCATGATCATTTCTAATCTGTGAACTTGGTCCAAGTAGATGTCCTTCACAGGTGCAAATATTTTCAAAGATAAAACTTAAATAGTGCTTCTTTTTTTTTACTAGATCCCGCTTAAGCGTCTGTAAGCAGCACCCTCCTGGTTCACAGAGTAACAGTGTGTTTCTGTGTGTATTTCTGTTTAAGCGTCTGTAAGCAGCACCCTCCTGGTTCACAGAGTAACAGTGTGTTTCTGTGTGTATTTCTGTTTAAGCGTCTGTAAGCAGCACCCTCCTGGTTCACAGAGTAACAGTGTGTTTCTGTGTGTATTTCTGTTTAAGCGTCTGTAGGCAGCACCCTACTGGTTCACAGAGTAACAGTGTGTTTCTGTGTGTATTTCTGTTTAAGCGTCTGTATAGGCAGCACCCTCCTGGTTCACAGAGTAACAGTGTGTTTCTGTGTGTATTTCTGTTTAAGCGTCTGTAAGCAGCACCCTCCTGGTTCACAGAGTAACAGCACACCTGGTTCAGATTGCTGATGATAGTACACTGCTTCATGAAGACGACGACCTGGAGTCAGATGGTGGAACGGATGACGGTGGGTATCACTCGCATAGGGCAGTGTGTCCCAGCCTTTTTTGTCCCAGGGCAGACTTTTCATAGCCAAATCTCGACCCACAGGAACGCATCCAGGGTGCCGGCCCGATTCCGGCGAGCCACCCTGTGTCCGAAACGGTTGAGAAGTGACAGTTACTGTGTGGGGGACCCTCTACTGTACTGTACTGTACTGTCACTGTACTATACTGGCACACCCGAAATCACCATATATACAGTTAATATATTTGTGTGTGTGTGTGTGTGTGTGTTAGGTTACGCACAGGTGGTGAAAAACAACCATGCTGTTTTTGTGCTCAGACGCACACAGCCAGCCAGCCAGCTACCCAGGCAGGCAGCCACCCACACACATAGTCACTTGAGGAAGTGGTTGCACCACTTAAAAAAACACACATGACAGCACTCGCATAGGTTCCCTATGCCATAGCCACAACATTATGCAGTGACAGTGAAAATCCGGCTTTAGGATCAAAATCACAATTTGTGAGTCAGTTCTGCACACCCATGTGAGCTACCTGCAAAAAAACACTAGGTTATTCAAATTTTGTTGAGCTTCCAAGTGAATTCAAAACTATTGTAATGAGGATACCTTGTGTGTGTGTGTGTGTGTGTGTGTGTGTGTGTGTGTGTGTGTGTGTGTGTGTGTGTCACCCTGTCAGCAAACGTATCCATAATCCATCCACTAGAGGGAGCTTAAGGGCCAACATTAAAAGCTACGAGATGCAGTTTATCTAGTCACTAGATCAACTGCATGGCTCGTAGCCTTTCATCGTGAATACACTAGATAGGTGTGTCTGTCACCTGCGTTGCCTTGTTGAAGTTTTGATACCTGTGATATCGGATATTACAGTATGTGATTGATTGCTGTTCATTTATTCTGCAGATGTCATCATTAAAGAACTCGTGGAGTTGCTTAAGAAACATGGAGATGAGCTGGATGAGAAGGTAGGGGTGTGTGTGTGTGAGAGAGAGAGTGAGAGGCAGGGGCTGACATCCCGAGGGCACTTTTGGATTAAAATAGCTGATCTACAAGCTCTCAACACATTTTTCGCAAAATGCTGCGTTCAAGTTCAGGAGACTGAATGCCGCCTTCTGGTATGGCATGGAAAGGAGCGGGGGGGGGGGGGGTGTGTGTGTGTGTGTGTGTGTGTGTGTGTGTGTGTGTGTGTGTGTGTGTGTGTGTGTGTGTGTGTGTGTGTGTGTGTGTGTGTGTGTGTGTGTGTGTGTGTGTGTGTGTGTGTGTGTGTGTAATTGTGCTTATCTGGCATACACACAAGGGCACGCCCACTCACATGCAGTGGGCGTGCTTTTGTGCACTTGTGAGTGTGTGTGTGTGTGTGTATGCAAAAAACCTCACAATGGCAATGTGAACAACCACCACCTCTTTGTGTTCATTATTAAGGGATGGGCCATATGCATCCCTACATGTCTTAACTGTCCCCTAACTGTCCCTCCACATGCTTTTCCTGTCGCTGTACAATACTTCATGTCTCTTCTCTTACTCAGATCAAGAAAGACAAGGACTTGCAGCAAAGGATCCAGAAGTCCTTCAGCTACGGCCTGTTTGAGAAGGTGACTACCTCCATCCTGGAGAGCCTGGTGGCCCCCAGGGGCTCTGCCCGAGGCGCCGCGCCCAGCAACAAGCAGCAGATCGCCTGGGCCTGCGAGGTGACGCACAGGCTGTCGGCGGTGGACTGCATTCCCAGGAGGAGAGCGCTCGTCTTCGGGACACAATACATCCAACAGCACCTCTCCGCCTGGGTCCAGCAACAAGGAGGCTGGGTGAGTGACCCTGAGATCACCTCACATCAACTTATTTTCCTATTCAGATCTTACGTTTTTTGTCTGAAAATTAAAAAAAAAATCCGAATACAACAGAGAACAACTTAAGTAGGGGTGTGGTGAAATCTTCTGTAGTTCCAAGACACACTTGAAAAAAGGACGCAGAGATTAAAATAGGGTGCATTTTGCATCCCAAAACGCAGTTTATAGTTAAGGGACGCAATACAACGGGATGCACTACTGTACTGTTTTTTATTCTAGTTTATTTTGCTAGCTTTAGTTATAATAACCATTTCTTCTACTGTACATATATATAACCATCCCTGCATCCCAGGACTCATTACATTGAAAACCTATTTACATCACTGTATTTGAGGGAAAAGAGCCTATACATTTCAGCCTATTGTTAAAGGCGTTTAATAAGCTTTAATCCTTAATGACTGTTTTGACCAAAGATTCACTGGTACAGTAGGTGATATTGCCATTACAGTGCAATACAGGCCAGGGCAATAGATGAAATGATGGGGTTTCCCTGTGGGAGGAGGTCAAAAGGGTGTGAGTGTAGCAGAGTGGCTCAGAGCCTCTGCCTGATGGCCTCAACAGTCTAATATCTCCCCCTGCCTGGTCCATAGGGATATCCCTTTGGTCTAGTGGTTAAGATGTTGGACTTTCACGTGGGAGACCTGAGTTTGAATCCAGAGCATTATACATAAAACAGGGTATTTTCTGCCATACTATATTAATAATCTCCTCACATCAGTACAATTAAATGGGATTTAGGTTTAGGTTAATTTAGTCACTCATTGAAAAGCAGAAAAGCTTGTCACATTGTGACACAGGCTATATAGAGCGTCGCAGTCCCGCCACCTCGAGAGACCCGGAAAAGAAATCGCCGTTCATTTTCCTCATAGGCATTTCTTTATTTTTTTATTTTTTTATAGTATTTATTTAAAGACGGTTACGCCGCGGACAAAGCCAACTCGGATCGTGACAAATCATGACAATGAACACAATATTTTTGGGCTGATCAAATCATTAGAAAGAAGAAAATAAAGGCAGGAGACAACACTATTTGTTTTGTTTTTCTTCTTATAAATTATTTGATCGGCCCAAAACATTGTGTTCATTGTCATGATTTGTCACGATCCAAGTTGGCTTTGTCCGCGGCGTAACCGTCTTTAAATAAATACTTTAAGAAATGCCTATGGGAAAAATGCATTGGGATTTATTTCCTGGGCCACTCGTTGTTCTGAAAGGGGGAAGGACTGTGACGCTCTATGCTGTAGCCACTAGCCAGCTTTATTTTTGTACAACTCCTTATAGAATCATTGCATACCTTGGAAGAATACATCACAATTTTTAAGTGATTCTTTAATACATTTCTTTCACATTTTTTGAAAACAAAAAAAAAGTTTGATGTTGTACTGGACTGGTTAGCTACAGTATACCAGCGTAGCGTGTCCGATAAGACAATTCTGAATATGTCATTTTCTGTGTCTCATCTAGGATTCTGTGTTTGAAGATGTTGATTAAAACGCCTGGGATCATTCAGACATTCTGAAGAGGCTGAACATTATTCCAACACAAAGACACAAATGATGGTACTAAACATTCAAAAATGAGTGCAATGTAATGTTTGAATGTAATGTAATGAATTTAATAAGCTGTTTTTATGTGCACCATCTCCACAATAAGTTCAGGTCATGTCTGTTGCTTCCACAACCAACCAGACTCAAATTGACTCACTTCACTCTGTGAGGTCGGAACACAGAATATTAAATAACATTAAGAAAGAAAAGATAAACAGTTCTTCTATAAATTATGTGATCAAATAGGAGAAAAATGCTGCTCTATAGTCATAGAAACAAATGTATAGAAGACATGAATGTCCATTCATAAGTTAACTAAACTGAGCATTTGTGTCCAACACAAAAGTGGAAGTCAATCTATGAGGGGTCTGATATTATGCGTCGCTTTAGGGCATCCAAAGCAATGAGCAATCACTGGCTGCCCCAGCAAAGTATGTGGATTCACTAATTATATCTCTGTACATTATGTTCTTTCCCCTTTATTTTTACATTTTTGTTGTCATGTGGACAATAAACAAAAAAGCTGAAAATGTCAGTGCGTTACTGCGTTTGTTGCAAAAGATGGTGTCATTTACTTACACATGAGCGAAAATGTGTTTTCTTTAAGAACAAAGTATGTATAATTTTTTTTAATGATTGTGTCACTTACAGTACACTGCATTTCAACCCTTCCGACTAAAACTGAGTGAACAGGATCACTACAGGAGTCTAAACGGGAGTAATACCCAATTTAACTGAGATTCGCTTTTAGTTCTTTACCACTTTGTGAAGTAAAGTGCTGATGATTTTATATACTAAAATATATATTTTAAGCTATTTTGAATTGATTTCTCTTTATACTATTTATCTGCGCATTAGTGTACAGTACAAGCCGTTCATTCTCTCTTATATGCAGGTACACACAAATTACAGAAACCTATTAAAACAGTTTAACCCATTCTGAACGGGAACCCATTTTGGTGTTAGCATCATGTTATGCTTTAGCTATTGAAAAATAGCAGATCTACAAGCTCATAGCGCGCCACCGAGTGGCGCGCTATGAGCTTGTAGGTCTGCTATTTTTTGAAAAATCGAAGAACGACTGAATCTGATCTCAGGTCAGAATGGGTTAATCAGACCACTGTGTGTCCAGTGGAAACCTCGTATGAATCTGATCTCAGGTCAGAATGGGTTAAGAGCCATAAACGTCAAGACGTCTAATTGCCAATTATGTACCGGATGCCACGGACGACAAGACGTGATCCCTCGGGAATCCCTGTTGAAAATTCCTCTAATCTGGTGTACAGGTGATGACATGCACATTACATGCATAATAGAATTACAATTTATTTATTTATTTATAATGGGAGAATTGGCAGTCAAAGCCTAAACTGGTGACCACCAGGTGGCGCTTAAAGTTTTAACAGACTATACTGTGTACGGTAGCATCTACAGTATGTAGATGCTACCGTCTACAGTATAGTCTGTTAAAACTATTTATGGAAACCGTTATGGAATTCTACACAAAAGCATGGTTTAGAAATGATACTGATTAACTCCTGGAACTCATATTAGGATATAATAATTAAAGCCTTCACCCATAAATAATACACTTCATATGCCCAGGTATGTGTTCATTTTTCCAAGGGCATCACATACAGTCGTCAGGTCACTGCGGAGGTCCTGGACCACATTCTCAATGCTTCGGGTGTCTTTGAGCAGGTCGATGCTTTGGGTGTAGGGGTTGTAATACACAGAGAAAGGCCTCTTGATGCTCTTGGCAAACTCCCTGTCAGAGAGAGAGGATCAAGTTCAAGGAGGCATGGAAAACCATATGCAAAAGTGGTTGACAAGTATATATATATTCATATTCATATTCAAGGACCTGGATGCTTGATATTTGAGATTGTGTTGGAAGAGAATGCATACAACACGTTTTATTTTCAAAATTTAATAGAAACTAATAAATCAATGACTAACAATGTTTAAAATACGGTACTTGATGGTACCCGAAGAATACTAACTAAAGGACGATTGAAAATCTGGCAACACCTATAGACAGATATTTCCAAATCTGTTGTTTAACTATGTTTCTGAGATTTAGCACATTGGCTGTGAGAAATGTACATATGTGACCAGATTTGACTGAGAGAAATAAGTGTCGGAGCTGAAATCAACATGTAAATATGAAATACATGCTTAAACATGTAGCTTGTAGGTGTAATGTTAGAGACCACAGAAGTGAACCTTTCAAGCCTGTTTTCTCAACTCGCTGTTTTCTGCAAGATATAAGCCATATCTACAAAACTGGTGGGTCAAACTGAACAACCAACATGTCAATTTGAAGCTATGATTCCCTGCTTTTCATATGACATGAAAAAAAAAACGAGAATTAAAAGAAAATCCAATGGCAGTCCCTCAGTCAAATTTGGCCACATATGTATGTACCGTATGTATGTAATGTATGTTACCGCATCCTCTCTTTGGCTTCCTCAAAGCTCTCGGAGACAAAGTAGACATCTTGGAAGGTCGTGATGAGACACTCCTGGTAGCAGGTCGTCCGAGGGTCAAACATCTTCACACAAGCTTTATCAGACAAGGCATGCTGGGAGAATGGAGGGGTCACAAAGGTCATGAACTCAAAGCAACTGATTCTCTGTGAATTACATGAACCGCTGTTTGTAGATGCCAGACACATTTGGGTCCGATGTCAATCATGATTTTGGAGTCTTAATCCCACCGATTAGTAGCGATTACTGATGTGTTGGTCAGAAAGTGCAACATCAATTCTATTCAATTTGAAAACCTTAGATGAATAAATAAATTCTGATCTACCAGCTCAGTAGCCAGTAGGTATACGTAAGTAGCCTTCAATGGAGACCAACAGGTTCCCGAGCGATGTGGGGAATAGGTCAGGAGCCTATAGCTCCTGCTTCCTCAGCGTGAGGCAGCTTGATGTACAAGTACACCCCTGGACATGACACTAGTATGTCGCAGGAGCCTAATAGTCACAGTAGTATGACTCTAACCTGACTCTGCCAGATTGCGGCAGTATTGAGTTCACCAGTTCTCAAGCAGAAACGATTAACCCGGAAGCAGCGGGACAAACATTTGATATCTCCATAATAATTTTGTGTTGTAGTCGTGTTAGGTTGTGTTTACATTTTGCACTGTGGCAGCGCTTCAATATGTGAGAGAGACCAGACTCCCTTCTGGCAGAATGCAAATGTTGTCCAGCAGGGGGAGTGGTTTCACCAGGCTAGTATGACTTACCTGGGGGGACTGAACCCTGACACTGAGCAGGTGCTGTGACTCTGTGAGCTTGTAGATCGGCTAGTTTAGAAAATGTATGAATACTTTAGAAAAATCTGTCACTTATAATGACGTAGTTACACAAACATTTTTAGGGACGCCAGGTTGAAAGTGGTTACAAATCAGGACACATATTGCAGATAAAAAAACAGAACAGCACTCCATGAGAAATTACACTGATGTTTGATATGAGGTAAGTAACACATGCAAGCGTGTGTGTGGGCTGCCTTACCCTCAGTTCTCCAATAGAGGACAGCAAACCTGCCCCATAAGCTCTCAGCTGGCCGTCTTGTTTGCAAAGCCCAAACTCAATGGTGAAGAAATAGCACTGTGGAAAATATAGAATACTCTGTTATTTGGTTGAATGTGTGTTGGTTAGATGATACATCACACACCCTGAGTGACCATGAGTTTACATCAAACTGTGAAAGGAGGGAATATACTTATGGAACTGGACTTTAAGGCACAGCGCCGACAACCATGTATCTTTTCAATAAATAAATAATACATGCTTTAAACCATTCTGGGCGGGAAGCCTTTTTGGTGTTTTAAGCATTATGTTATACTTTAGCTATTGAAAAATAGCAGATCTACAAGCTCGTAGCGCGGCACTCTCTGTGCCGTGCTATAAGCTTGTAGATCTGCTATTCTTTTGAAAGATTGTGAATATGTGGCGCAAATCTTTGAATATAATTATATTCTTTCAGAGCCAAAGTTTTTAACTCAAATCTTTGCCTCTGGGGGGGTCCCTGGAACAACATATTTTGAGATGGGGGTCGGCGGCCAATTATATATAATCTTGGGGGTCCTTGACATGAAAATGTTTGAAAACGACTGACAGAAAACTCAGGATTTAGAAGACATTTGTAGAATCGTTCTCAGGTCAAAATGGAAATGAAAAGTATCGATACATTTGCAGATATTTAGATAGATATCAGGAATAAAAGAGAAAAAAGAATATGAAGAATCAAAGAGCATCCATACTGTTGCCAGTTTTTGTACATCCTCATCTGACGATCCCAGAGATGCGAGGCCGATTTCCTGGGAAAACTGGGCAAACTTTGGATCGGCCAGGAGCGGAACGTGGCCCAGCAGCTCGTGACAGGTATCCCTGTGTCCAGATGAAAAGATCAAACACATGCGTGAGCTTGCAGGGAACGTGCACACATAGACATCAAAGGGGCCTTCAGCCCCTGCCCTTTTACTCGTCCGTAAAACAACTGCCCTCTCCAGACCACGAATGCAGCATTTACTACATGGTGAAAGAAATGCAAATGCCAACGTGTTGCAACGCAACGCATTGTGAGCTTGTAGATCTGCTGTTTTTGTCCAAAATTGCCCTCTTTTTTTCATGATTTTGTAACCCATTGTTTCACCCAGTGTCAATTATCTAATGTAATCCTGGGTGCTACACTTCCTCTGCCAACCTGGGGCGGGGGCAGGGGACTGACATCATGCCTCCTTCTATGCATGAGGAGTCCAAGCTGCTTCTTGGACAGGGGAGTTTCCCCGGCCGGACGTAGCGCGTGAAAAGAACTCCAACCAGTTCCTTTCCCCTCCGTCAGGCACCCCGGCTGGCCAGGGGGAGGCTGTTTAGAGCCCAGGATTACTGCATGTTTTTTGTGAGGGTATCTACCCAAGGGGACACGGGGAGAACATGCAAACTCTAACTCTAACTAACATTACATGTTTAAAGCAGTAGTGCCAAAACTGTCTTGATGTATAACACAACATTAGCCGTATTAATAAATGACTGCTTGTAAATTGCTGTTTTTTTATTCATGATGTATCTACTGTATGTATGTATACTGTAACTATGTTATCCTAGTATAATTGTATTGTTTTTGTGATATAATGAATAAAAACAATTGAGAACACACAAAAAAATTAAGTATTTTTTATGCAGTGGTACAGTGGCAAAGGTGGTATTAGACTCACGGTTCAGGTGTGTAGAGAGGGTCGGTGCTGTGGCGGACATATTGAGTGCAGTTGAAGACTCTGTAGGCCAGACCAGCCAGGAAGTCTCTGGGAGACAGATACCCTGCTACAGGACGCACCGTGAACCCTGACCTCTCTGAAACAAACGGCAACGCCACAGTAATGAAACTCTATAAAAATGTCCCTCTCTTGTCCCTCTCTTGAGCTTGTAGCCGTAGGTTGGCTATTTTTTGCTATATTTGAATTGAAATCCTGAATTATTGTTTTGCTATTTTTTAAATGGAATCCTGAAAAGTAAAATTTTTATTTCAAATGCATTTAGTTATACTTGAACTTTATGAACTTATACTTTATGAACTTAAATGCAAATACATTGGACACAAAAAGAATAAACGTTTTAATACTAGTCATTCGGCTACTAATACAGACTAATTAAAGCGGGTCATGTTTGAATGTTTGGAACTGTAACAACAGCTGAAATCAATTATATATCAATATTCAGATATTAACTTGAGGGCCATATAAAGTGATGGTGGGGGCCACATGTGGGCCCCCAGGCCACCAGTTGCCTGCATGCTATAGAGTAAACTATGGGCTCCATTTTCGTCACCCCTTATCCCTAAACCTCTTTTTTTTTACTATTTTGCAAATCATTTTTGAATAGTTAAAATGGCCAGTCTACAAGCTCACAACGTGTTGATGTAGATTGGCTAGTGATAAAGCTCACGTTACCCAAATAGTTGAATACACAAAAGCTAAGGCACTGGTACTGGTACTTCTGGTTTACCGGAACGGGGTTCAACTCCCTGCAGTGCCCTGCTCAATGTGTTGTATTTACCGGAAAAATTGTGTTGCGGAGGATGAGAAACATTAGCAAATTAGAAAATTGCGGAAAAAACGATGGGTTATAGCCCATGTTTTTTTATTTTTTATTTTTAATTGCGGAGTATTGCGGAGTATTGCGGAGGAATTGCGGAGTGTTGCGGAAAATTGCGGAAATTGGAAATTGCGGAAATTGCGGAAATTGCGGAAATTGGACCATGGGCTATAGCCTATATCGTACGGCATACTATAGCGCGCCGTTTTTCATCATTTTTGATGATTTGACAAAAATGAAAAAATTAAAAAAACGATGGGTTATAGCCCATGTTTTTTGAAATTTTGGAAAAAAAAGTTATCCTCGTTTCTCATCATTTTGGACCATGGGCTATAGCCTATATCGTACGGCATACTATAGCGCGCCGTTTTTCATCATTTTTGATGATTTGACAAAAAGGAAAAAAAAAAAAAAAACGATGGGTTATGTTTTTTTAAATTTTGAAGAAAAAAAATCCAGGCCTATGAATTAGACGCCGCTAGTTGAACTATTCAAAAATGTTTTTCAAAATTGTAAAAAAGTTTAGGGATAAGGGGTTTAGCTGTTATACTGTAGTCTGAACTGTGAACGGCACCTCGAAGAAACAAAGACACGTCTTCCAGCTGAGGGATGTTGTCTTCGCGGTAGCCGCACAGCTTGGTGAGGAGGGGCAGGTTCTGGAGGTACTCTCGACAGGCGTGGGTGGGGTACAGCTTGTTCAGCTCCCTGAAGACCACGCCCCACGTCCTGGTCTCCTCTGGGGTGTACTCCGCACGGGGAATGGGCTGTCCACTGCAGGGCAAGAAGAGAGATTATATATATATATATATATATAGGCTCTTAAGTCCAACTTATAATGATTGTGTCAGTTAATAACTTAATACATCCGTTAAGAAAGAGACTACCGCTACTATTGTTCTGTGAAAATGTTGCTGTTGCTGAAAAGTTTACAATTACATGGTCAATTCTGTCTTATTATTATTATTATTTACATAATGGTCCATTTTTTACAGCAGACATTTTGGTAAACAAAATGGTAAACAAAATGTAAACAAAGCTGAAGCTATTTGTTATGATATATTTTAGGTTTGAAGTGCTTTGCTGGTCTTTCTTTTTGTTGCAACTGAATGGCTGGAAAATGGAACTTTAGAGTTTACATAGTACACACATAGTGCATGCATAAACTTTTCCTTAATGATTATATTAACCTATTATTAAGGTTATCGTAGTGGCCGGTCAATTTGTATTGGTGGTGGGGAGGGGTTGCGAGACATGGCCAAAGCATTTCTGGGGGTACCCAGGCAAAAACGTTGAGAACCCTTGGCTGCCAATCTGAATATAAAAATGTTCTATTGAACATCAAATCTGCTTCTGAAGTGCTAATTTAAAACTACAATGTACGGTGCTACACACACATAATTCCACAATGACATGGAGGTAAATGCTTACAATTTGTAATTCATGGCCACTTCCACAAAGTATTTCCTGCGCTGGCGATAAACGTCATCTTTAAAACCCTGGCAGGAAGAATTCAAGTCAGTTAATTAATGTGTCTCAAGCAACATCAATAGCAACCAGTATGTAAAGTTGTTCTCTGAATAACTGTTAGGGGGTGCAATACCCCCCCCCCCCCCCCCCCCTGTGGAACTCACAGGATGGTCAGCGTCCAGTTCTGTTCCGTACATCAGCACCCTCTGAGAACACTGGTCAAGCTCAGAGATCTTCATGGGGAACCAGGGAACGTCCTCACAATCTGATGCACATTGGATGTTCGGATTTCGGGAGATTAGCCTAGTGTCCGACGGACTCAGCAACAGACAGACTTTAACTAAGATTCAACACGCACAGGCTGAACTAAAACAGTCCAATAATCGCTTCTCTTCACAAACGCATTCTTTTTATAAGGTTTTATTCACTCGTTATTACACATAAACACACACCACATACAGCCTGTTTGTTTCCCCCTCCCCCTGACACAGGTGGATACAGTACTCCAGACCTTTGCCTAATAGCCTGTTCCTAACCTATCTGTCGGCTGGGAGTTCAGCTCTCATTGAAACAGCTGGCACAGACCGGCCACTTTAGAGCCATTCTTCGCTCTATCGATCTGGTACAACTTACAGATTAGTTCAACACTACCTCCTATGCTTCTATGCTTTACCTATGGTTTTAAATCTTATTACAACACAATATGTTCTTAATAATGCACATTAATATATATTCACCATTGGCCATTATCTCGCCTGTTGCCTCTCATGATCTTCTTGAATCTAACCCATTTAGTTTACACACACGACTACAGCAGGCCCTGACTGAGGTCCCACCTCCCTGGCAAAGTTGTCAGCCAATCGAAAGCCCAGACTGCTCCTTCTTTGCCTGAGACTGTCGGTTAAGCAGACACTTCCACCACACAAACAGGTTCCTGTCTACACGGACGTGGCTGGTTAAACAACCGGCCGGTTCAGTTTGTTGATTTATGCAGTTAATGAGTTGTGTTTTATTTTAGTGTGTTGTGTTGTTTAAAGTTGAGGGGGAAACAAACAGTGTGTATGTGGTGTGTGTTTATGTGTAATAACGAGTGAATATAACCTTATAAAAAGCATGCGTTTGTGAAGAGAAGCAATTATTGGAATTACGTTTTAGTTCAGCCTGTGCGTGTTGAATCTTAGTTAAAGTCTGTCTGTTGCTGAGTCCGTCGGATACTAGGCTAATCTCCCGAAATCCGAACATTGGAAGAGGACTTTAGAGAACATGCACATCCAGTAATCCACACACATATAGGCCTCACTCACACCTAAGACACACTTGTGTTGTTTCTATGTATTTTTTGTTTGCTATGCTCCATTTTCATGTACTTATTTATTATTTTCTACCATTCCGCTACTCTATGAGGTTTTCCTATTTATCCGCTGGACTATATGCCACAAGAACCCAGTGAGATGTATGTGTTGCTATGGCAACAGGCAGTGATTGAGAGACCCCACCCACACAGCTCACCTGGCTGATGGAGTGATGGGCAATCACAATGTTTGGGCCACCTGGAGAGTTTTGACTCTGTCAGTCCAGAGTGGAGGTGAACAGAGAGAGTGAGACAGACAGGCTATAGAAAGAGGATTTATCCCAAGTCTTGCTATAGTCGTTCGTTGGATTTATACCATTGGAGAAGGAGAACTTTCTTTCCATTTTTTGATTATTTCCCTGGATTTTGGATTTCGATCGAGGACGGACTTTGCGGAACAGTGTAAAGGGTGGTAAGAGGAGACACTACACAGCATTGACTGGGTTCCATTTGGATTTATTTTTTTGACATTTAAGCTTAGTTTCGGACAGTGCCAGGACACTTGGGATTTCCAGTAAACCCTAGCTTTTGAGGCAGTTTTATTTTATCTTGATTTCATTAAGTGAACATTTTGTTATTGAAAACTTTATTTTGCTTTTGATTTAATAAATTAGAGTTAAACTTATTTACTGATTATTTTAGTTATTCTTATTCTGAACTGACCCACCACCTCCCTCATTTTGCTATAATTGGTTCTCAATTGTTATTGTTGCATAATTCCGAAATAGGAACGTTTTCAGGCCTGGTATTCAGATTGACTACATTTGGTTTTCAAAGTTTGCACGCATACTGCCAGTAGGCCAAGGAAGAACCTTCATTCATGGTTCTGGTATTGTGCCACTTCTCCTCTGCATGCTGTAGTGTTTAGATGGTTCTGTTATGACTTCTTCTCTGCATGCTGTAGTGTTTAGATGGTTCTGTTATGACTTCTCCTCTGCATGCTGTAGTGTTTAGATGGTTCTGTTATGACTTCTCCTCTGCATGCTGTAGTGTTTAGATGGTTCTGTTATGACTTCTCCTCTGCATGCTGTAGTGTTTAGATGGTTCTGTTATGACTTCTTCTCTGCATGCTGTAGCCGCAATTTGCAACTCTAGATTTTTTTACAATTGGCTGAATCCAGAGTTGCAATAACCTCCATCAACTTCCTATGCATGTTTTTTGGTTTGTGATCTCCTGGTCTTAAATGACGTTAAACTCACCAACTTTGCAGCTGCAGTCCAAGCTTGAATTATCCTCTTTCAATCTGGTGTCGCTTGTTTATCATAAAAGTCCCCCGTAGAGATGTTATGAGCTACTTTCTGTCCAAAATATTCCAAGAGTGACAATATCGAGCCGCCATTTTGATTTTTGCAACGTGCCGTAAAACAAGATGTGAGGGGGAGCGCTTGTTTAATAGAATCTTACCTGCGCAGGTAAGACACCCAAAGAAGAGGCCGACGCCCTAGGGAGGGAGGGACGCTATTAAACAAGCACTCCCCCTCACATCTTGTTTTACGGCACGTTGCAAAAATCAAAATGGCAGCTCGATATTGTCACTCTTGGAATATTTTGGACAGAAAGTAGCTCATAACATCTCTACGGGGGACTTTTATGATAAACAAGCGACACCAGATTGAAAGAGGATAATTCAAACTTGGACTGCAGCTGCAAAGTTGGTGAGTTTAACGTCATTTAAGACCAGGAGATCACAAACCAAAAAACATGCATAGGAAGTTGATGGAGGTTATTGCAACTCTGGATTCAGCCAATTGTAAAAAAATCTAGAGTTGCAAATTGCGGCTATGCATGCTGTAGTGTTTAGATGGTTCTGTTATGACTGCATGCTGTAGTGTTTAGATGGTTCTGTTATGACTTCATGCTGTAGTGTTTAGATGGTTCTGTTATGACTTCTCCTCTGCATGCTGTAGTGTTTAGATGGTTCTGTTATGACTTCTCCTCTGCATGCTGTAGTGTTTAGATGGTTCTGTTATGACTTCTCCTCTGCATGCTGTAGTGTTTAGATGGTTCTGGTATGACTTCTCTACATGCTGTAGTGTTTAGATGGTTCTGGTATGACTTCTCTACATGCTGTAGTGTTTAGATGGTTCTGTTATGACTTCTCTAACGAGTTCTGGAAAACGCAAATAAGATTGACAAAAAGGGTTGTTCTACAACAGGCTCCAAGTAGTGTCATTCAAGGAGAGCTTGATTCTCTGCAAAGCAAATATCACGCCAACAGTCTTTATGATACCTACAGAGGACTGGATATCCCAGACCAGGGGGAGTTAGAAAGGAACTACTATAAAAGTAACATTTCAATAAAGTGCATTAGAAACTATACTTTCAGAATTATATTATTTTAGGGTGTGAAAGAGTTAAATATACACTAACTGGAAGAAAGTACAATTGGACAATGGTGATAGGAGTGTCCTATATATCAGAAATTGCAACAAATAATGCAGACATTTCATTGCTGTGCAAGTTTGCATGCACACTCCTACTAGCTTGACGAAGAAATGCCACCATACCTTTTCAAATCGGCCTCATGGTGGAAATATAACTGGCTTATTTATGTTTTATTCATTAATCCTGAATTGTAGCTCATACTTTCAAAATCTTATAATGATTCCGAACATTGCTGGCCCACAATAACCTACCATGGCCTGGTGGAGACCTGTGCCACAAGGGGCACAGGTCTCCAAACACAAGTCCAAACACAGTAGAACATACATTTACATAACTGTTGGTCTATACCTGCCTCTGCTGACCATACATTGGCAGGTGTGTTGAAGGAGATGATGTTGACGTGGTCTTTGAGATGCTGCAGGAGGTCATTGAACTCCTTCTTGCTGCAGCTGCAGTCGGCGTAGATCTCCACCTCGTTGACGATGCGCTTCGACACCCGAGACTCAATGTGGTTCAAGTTCACGTGCCTCTCCTGCGAGAGACATGGCGCATTATATAGCAGATTAGTAGTAGTAGTAGTAGTAGTAGCCTCTGAGATGCACCAGACTGGCCTGCCATAGGCTAGCGGCGCAGTTGGAACTCCCTTGATCATCATTAGTATGTTTGAATACGGTATACGGTGGTATACAGCAAATATAACACACCTTTTTGGGTCACTGCATGGAAACATTTGGGAACCCCTACTGTGTTGCAAATAGTTAAGACCGAGTGTGGTCTTTTTTTGTCAGAAAACTCTGCGAGAGCAGGCAGGCGTGTCGGCGACACTCCGATACTAAGATAGCAGTATATATACTGTGAGTGCCAGACTGCTCTCTTATAATGATAAAGTGTCAAAAGTGAATGCGCTCCTCGTAATATATGTGTATAATGAGTACTACAACACTAGTTGCTAATAGTTTGGAGACATACATTGACCCACCTGAAACAGCCTGAGGGCTTTGACCAGGCATCCCACCTCGTTCTTCAGAGAGAACACCACAGCTGTCCTCCCTGCTTCCTCGCCATTCTCCGATTCCGGCTTCTCATTTATGGGACAGAAAGAGGACCTCCGCGACTGCAGAGCGGGAAATCACAGACCATGGATATTATTTTAAAAATATATATAATTAATTTCGCTCCTATGCCACTAAAATGTGGAATGCCCTACACAAACAGCCGTTAAGAAATGTGAATCCCTATAGCCTCCATCAAAACCGCTCTCAAAGAGCCCCTGGTCTTACGTTACACTTAAACGCTTTCATCTTTTATGCTCCAGACAAATCCAGGACTCTCTGGACAATCTCATTTAAAACACTACTCGAGGAAGCAAAACATAGCGACTGTAACCGTTTTTGGTGATCTTTTTAATTTTAATATTGCTCATCTATATGTTTATGTTACCTTATGTAAAATTGTGCTATTTTTGTTGTTTCCTTTTTGTATGTGTGATTGTATTCAGGAGAGGAAAAAGAGAGCATGCTCTCAAGGGTTTGCCCTAATTAACTGTTCTCTGTGTATTTGTAGATTTGTTTTAATCAAATCAATCAATTTATATAAACCAGCATCATGTCCCTAACCCTAGCTGTAGCACAATGCATGAACAGATTTATCTATGCACAGGAAAGTACAGTTCAATACAAGGTCTGCTAAGAGGATTTATAACCCAAGAAAGCACTATGGCTTGTTTCCATTGGGGTCCTTTATATTCAATTCACCTGAATATTTAATGACATGCAATGATACAAATACATGTTGCCGTTTTTTTTATTTCATAGTCCTCCAAGACTTTCAAAAAGACATTTTTCTAAAAGGTCTGCTCTGATTCTTCAAACCAAAATTCTTGGATTAACCCAGAGGTCTCAGTGTTGAATCCAATTTCAAATTCAAGTCAAGTCATTGTTTTTTTGGCTTCAGTGTTGTACAATAATTAAGAGATAAACTTCTTATAGTCATATAATTAATATGAATTATATGACTATAAGAAGTTGATATATGATATATGACATATGACAGACAGACTATGAAGCAAGATACACAATTCCGGCGCAGATATAATTAAACTTCAGCCTTTGTCACTCTCATAATGAGGTCCATCAGGCGTTATTTTCCTTCGTCTTTAATAAACTAGAGATGAGATTCAACAGTCCTCATTAGAAGAACATGTTTTTCTGATGTGACCACAGTTTACTCCACATGGGAACGTTAGGAAAATTACAACAGTAAATTACAAGTGTCACCTGTTTTCCCGAATATTTGACGATGGGATTCTCAGATTGCCTTTTACCCAACAACTGAACCTGAGCCGTTTTTTAAAGGGTCCAGAATTTCTATTGAAATCTTGACCTGACTGTGTGTGGACCCAGACTGGTGGGAACACCACTCACAATATAGTGACTGTGTGTGGACCCAGACTGGTGGGAACACCACTCACAATATAGTGACTGTGTGTGGACCCAGACTGGTGGGAACACCACTCACAATATAGTGACTGTGTGTGGACCCAGACTGGTGGGAACACCACTCACAATATAGTGTTGATTTTGACAGCACATTTTAGTTAGTTATAGTCTTTGGAATGAAACTTCGTCTATTTTTAGTCACATTTTAGTCATCTGAAATGTTTCAGTTACTTTCAGTCGACTAAATAATATAAGATTTTAGTGCCACTAAATCTACAGTTGATTTAGTAGACTAAAATGTAAAATGCATCGTAATGGCTGATTTTACACGCTTGTAGATCTGTCATTTTCAGCATGCAACCAAGTGTAAAATGACTTACTTATACTGTATCTGTTGTCCACTAGCCCCTTCCTAATAGTCTAGTTTTTGATGATGAAACTGTCATCATATTACTTCTTAGTTTTAGTCATCAAGCTTAGTTTTTATCTAGTTTTATATTCGGCTTTCCTCCGTGTAAAACGGTAGTCGACGAACATTTTGTCATAGATTAAATCAACACTAGTACAGTACCAAAACCGTTGATGGACAGAACAAAGAGAAAGAATTTGGGAGATATCAGCAAGAATATAGGAGGAAATAGAGCATGGGTGGGATAGGGTAGAGGGGGTTAATAATTGCTCACCATTCGCCCACCGGTGTGGCGTTGCTTTGGTGGATCGTCGAACATGGCAGAGTCCAGAGACATCCCGCGCCGGGACCAGTACTTGCTGGAGAACATCATCATGGCTGGCTGCATCTTAGGCACCGGTCCCAGATGGTCGACGTCCTTCTTCAGGTGGGACGACGCCATGGGGTACCAGTGGGTGTACGAGTACCAGGGCTCCAGGTTGTCACGTGTTCAGCCTAACACCCTCACACACTTGTATTAAGCTACCGTTAAAGGCTTTGCCGGCCCAGCCTTGCAGCTCAGGTTCTGTTTAAATAGTGTGACGGAGGAGGAGAGGCGGGTGAGTGATGCCCAGTGTTTGTAATGGGGATGGGAGGGAGGGAGGGAGGGGGGGGGGGGCACACTGATAAGGTTCTGCTGCCGGTGTTTACATGGAAGCTCATATAAACTAGAGATGTCTTTTGATGCCCTGTCTGTCTCTTCCGCCTCTGGGAAGAAGACCGCAAACGTTTGTCTCACTGAATGGTTAAACGGTTTCAATTGTACATGTGCCCGTTAAAGATACATTTCCGACAGATGTTGTGGTACAGAATTAAAAGCAACGAGATTGTTTCGTGGACATAGAATTGATTGATTGATTTTTTTATTTCACAGTACTGTAGAATGGGTACATTTCAAACGAAAGCACAAGTCAATACAAAAACTGCTACTTTGAGGACGAAACTGAAAAGCACTAGACTTGTTGACGTCGGGGTCCTCCATTTTAAATTAATCAGATTCAGAATGATTGACAGTTTGTAAAACAAACGCGTATGTCCAGGTACTGCAGGTAGAATGTCTACATCTAAAAGAACATTAGCCATGTCTAGTTTGTCATCCTGTAAATATTTAGAACAAAATAATATATATTTAACAGTCAATAACAATGCCATAAGTGTAATAAATAACGATAGCACTGCTCTAATGCAACATGTTAAAGGACAACTTTGTTTTTCAACCACGGTTCATGTTTTAGGTTGTAAAAGATGAGTGTTAAACTTTTTTCATTTGTTGCATTCTTTCGTTTTAACGATTTTAGCTACTTTTGACAGAGGTCAGGGGCATTCGAGCAAGTTGCTAAATAGGTATTTTTTTACTATAGTCCTACTAGACCCCAGGAAATTATATCTGGCAACAAAATATCACAGGATCTATTGAATGGGAGGTGACATACTGACATATTGAGCCATACTGTGTATAACACACAGCATGGCAGGCAGACCCCTAGTAGTCACGTTGTTCATTCACGACAAACCTTTTTTTGGATGTAAAAGGTTTTTGCCCGACAGACGCTATGCGACGGGGGTGCCGACGGCCTAGCGGTTAAGGCACAACCACATACAGTATAGTCTCTAAAGCAGCCTGACAGCATGTCACGGGTTCGATTCCCGAGCCAGACGACCTTTTCTGCGTGTCACTCTCCGTCTCTCTCTCTCCGTGTTTCCTGTCACTGTCCACTACTACTACTGCGGCGGTGGCTCAGGGGTAGAGTGGCTGGATGGTAACCGCAAGGTTGCAAGTTCGATCCCGGGCTCCCCCAGAGTTAGTTGTCGAAGTGTCCTTGAGCAAGACACTGAACCCCTAATTGCTCCTGATGTGCTGGTTGGTGCCTTGCATGGTTTTCCGCCGACAATCGGTGTATGAATGTGTGTGTGAATGGGTGAATTTAATGCATAATCTATGTAAAGCGCCTTGGATAAAGGCGCTATATACATAAATGCACCATTTACTACTATCCAAATAAGGGCAGAAAAGCCAAAAAAGAAATCTTAAGAAAAACAACGTGTGACAGACACTCTTTGCCTGTCAATGGCTTCATATGCCGCTGGCTCTGCCCAGTTACTGTAGAACTACACCCACGTTTACGAGTTGAAACTGAACGAATGACAGAACAACAGACAACACGTCCACATAAAGCAGCCTCCATTCTAATGAAAACACCACGGCTGATAAGCCGCAGCTGTGGTGGTCGGCAGGCGTTGGCGGCGGCGTTGCTATCTGCTCTCTACTGTATGTGCCGAGGCAATTTCCTGCCGCACAGGAAATGAAAGAGCCGAGAGACGCTGCTTTGTTCCAACTGTGCAGCGCCACATAAGCGCCGCGAGATTGCAGGCGATAGCTCACTCTGACAGACAGCGTCGTCCATCAGCACCTCAAACACGGCTGCAAATGTCTTCCCTCCTCAAAGGAATCAGGAGCAGTGTGTGTGTGTGTGTGTGTGTGTGTGGACTGGACTGGCACAGGAGGTCAAGAAGGTCACGTGTTGACCCACGTCTCTTACATACTTGAAAGAGGGGCGAAATGACATTTCACAGTCGCCTCCCTCCTGTTTGTTTTTTTTAAGTGAAATTACGTGGGAAGGGGTGGGTTAATCAATCCCCCCCACCCATTTGCTCTGCCTGGAAATTCTTTGATACCTATTTATATACTTTCTTGTGCAATTTACAATTACAATTCAGGCATTTTGTTATTTTGATGAATTGAACATGGTGACAAAAATTCTTTGGGGGGTAAAAAAAATGTAATGTTGCAAATATTAAACAAAGTAAGTAAACAAAATACCTGAGTCCTCCTTCAGTGGCTTTATTATCTGCAGTGCCAATTTCCATTCCAAAGCAGCTGAAATCAGTATTGCCGTTAACCTGCTTTTGCATCCTGTGGCAACGCAACACAAAGTAAATCAAAGTCAAAATTAATTCAAATGCAAATGTATTTCTCAACAACAAAAAAATAAGTAAATATTCACATCAAGGCGTAAAATGTAAGGAGTGGCTCACCCCCACAATCACTCATCCCATGAGTTGAATTCATAAGAGATTTGTTTGTTTGTTTTGGACGCATTATTCCTGATCCAATATCAAATAGATCCAATTAAGTAAATAGATCCAATTAAGCTTAACGGCAGCAAAACTAAACTTAATTGGACGATACAAGTTGTTTTGGAATTTTTTAAATAAAATATAAAGTTTTACTGTTAAAAGATTTGGCCCCCCGTTTACTTTCATCAAATGTTGGGGAGAGTAATTAGGAGAGAACCACTCTTTTGCTAAACATACTGTGACTTGACTTGGTTCAAGACCCTTCATACACTGGGGGGGGGGGGGGGGGGGGGGAGATACAGGGGATCAGACACAACATCAATAATACTTCAATTAGGACATTGAAGGACCAATTCAACAACAGGTAATACTGAGTGGAGCGTATGTATAATATAATCTATAGTTTGTTTTGTTTTTAGACGGCGTAGCACCGAATGTCCTCACATTTAGCCTAAATATAATGGTGCTCCACAGGTGATTATTTTCCCCAAACATTTGAGTACCATAACCGCGCTAGACTGGCCAACAAGTACTGACTGACTGCACTGGAAAGATGCAGTTACGCAGACCCATTTTTGAGAGGGCGCTAGCCCCTCCTAAGTCTGGCTTTTGAAATTACGTTATGGCAGCCAGGTCTATGGACTTTTTAGTGTTTTGTTTAGAGCACTAAATGTGATGTCATGTGGCAGCCAAGTCTATGGACTTTTAAATGTTTAGCGTACAACACTTTAAACAAACGCGGCGCTCATTCACACATGTGATTTTTGTTTTTTTAACGGCAAGGCAAGGATGTGTTTTGTCACATTTAATACTTCATTAACATTTTGGTCATGGAACTCAGCGAGGGGTCACAATAATAGGGGCCACAGGGAAGCCACGCCGTAATTAGGGCCCATCTTGTTAGACGACGAACTGATTAACACATTACCTTAAAACACAGACAAGATAAGAGGACAAGACAAAGACAAAAGAAAATAACAAAAGAAACAAAAAAAAACAATGCCCGATAAATCTCTGAAGCTGGCTATAGTTAGGCGTTTCCCCCACCCAGATGTTCGATTAATCACCTTATATAAATCAATGATGGTGCTGGGTGGAGTAAACTGCATTTATATAGATTGCATTTATATTACTGTACTTTTCGTCTCTCCCTTTTTCAATTCAGTCGCCATGTCAGTATCCGACCGCCCCCGTCACTGCCCACCGCTACGGAGGTCGTTGTGGGGAGGGTCTGTACAGCAGTGGTTCACAAACTTTTTCCATGTCAAGGAACCCCCAAATTTACACTATGTTGTGGACCCCCATTTGAAAAGATATGCCAGGGACCCCCATAAGAGAAGTTATTTACAGCTCTAGCAATGATTCTCAACCAGTTTAATTTCAAGGACCTGCATATTAGTCTACGGACCCCCATTTTAATGGCATTTCTATCTCTGGGACCCCCAATGTATATTGTAAAATCAATGTTAATCTAACTCAGAGAGTGTACATTTGTACACTCTCAGAGTTACAGACCCATAAGGGTCCATTTGATTCCCAACTATCTAGCTGGGTAGCCCCTGGAACTCCCTCAAGGACCCCTGGGGGTCCCCGGACCGACACTTTGGGAACCACTGCTGTAGACAACCATCATGACGAGCTGGTATTGTTCACCCGACAACAGGGAACCAGGTCCGACCTCTCCAACCAGCTTCCCACTTGTGCCAACGTGGCCAATATACGCTTTTCACAGAAGCCATAATTAACCCATTCAGCACGGGAACCCCTTTTAATGTTTCAAAGCATTATGTTATACTTTAGCTATTGACAAAATTAAAAATATTTTTTTTAATTTGGAATGTATATTCTTTCAGAGCGAACGTTTTTAACTAAAATCTTTGCTTCTGGGAGGTCCTTGGAACAGCATATTTTCAGATGGGGGTCTGCGTCCAAATACATATCATTTTTGGGGTCCTTTACATGACATAGTTTGAGAACCACTGACATTGAAACATTGGTTTTTCAGAAAACTGGCATTTGTAGAATCGTTCTCAGGTCTAAATGGGTTAATATCACTGGTAACATGACAACAATTTATATCAATATGGCTGCCGTGAAAAAGGCCTACATTTTTGTTGGAGGGCCCACCCAAGCTGGTACGAATACAGAGGAATCAACCACCCATAATAATGATTAAGATTATTATTATTAGTCACAATAAGACACTATTTGCCCCATCCTTATATAGAAAACATCCGCGAGAGAGGAAGGAATGACTCATTTCAATGAAAGACAATAATATGGTACAAGAAATTACAAAAATAAGATTTGAATAATCTTAAATCCATTGTACATTCTTTCTCCTTTCTCGCTTGTTGGGGGGAGTGGCAGACTGGATGTTGTAGTAGCACACAATGCCATTCTTACCCTGCGTAGGCATACATATATATATATATATACCTGTATATATACACATATATCTCCCTTGCAGCTGTGAGGCTATTGTAAAGTCTCTGTGTGGGTGTTAAGGTCTCCACACACCGGGCGCGATTTTCGGATTTTTAGCGGCGTTTCTCCATCGGTTTTTCCGAAAAACGCGCCCCGTGTGCAACCACCTTTACGGTGGACTATGAGATGAAGGCAACGTTGCAGCCGTTGGCAGGTGTTTCTCGTAAGTGTCCGTGGCCGTTAGAGCAGGCCTCCTGTCTGGGAGGGGGTCTGGAGGAGGAGGAGGGGGGGGGAGGTGGTCTCTGGCGACCCCCCAGCTCTGGTGCCTCTAACCTGGGAGGAGCCTCAGCGTCCGTCTGGAACCCCAGGATGTCACTTATTGAATGAGGCAGATCCTGAGGAGGAGGAGGGGGGGTAATATATTATTATTTATAACAAGGTACCAATTCTGTCTATTCGCCCCCATTAGTTTTAGGGGCCAATTATATAATTATAGGCCTGTAGCCCTGTGCTCAACATTGCACCATATAGCACTCAAGTCACCTGCAGTAGGCCTAAGCCACCACAATAAATGGTATCCTCTAAAATGTAGTTACTATGGGCAGGATTTCAATGACAATATAGGCTACAACATTTTCTTTTTATATAAAAAACTATATATATATTTGATTTTTTTGATCCTATTATATCCTAACTATTAATCAGACCCATCTCTACTCATAGGAGATCGCTTTGATTTCAAGGAGGAATATCTGGTCGAATTGAGGACTTTTAATATCAACACAACACAGTTAATTATAAGGATTATAATAGTGTCAATATTGGTAACAGAAAATCAGTGGTGCTTTTTATCTCAACCAAACTGTCAGTTAATAATCCCTTTACAGAGAGGTTTATAAACAGGTTGTGTGTTATAATGTGCATTAACCTACCTTGCAATTTTTTATCTGCAAGCAAATAGATTCTGATTTTTGGAGGATTTCCTCAATATCCAGCTTCATGGAAAGTTCATTAATGTGCTGTTGAACGGTAAGGAAAGGTTTTAGAGGTTATCGAATCACCAGGTCCATCATTCTCACTTCCATAACTCCAGGTCCATTCTCACTTCCACAACTTTCACCAGGTCCATTTCTCACTTCCACAACTTGCACACAAATACATTTGGTTTCAGCCCGTTTCTCAACTAGTGGCTGAAGACCCAAAGGAAGAGACTATAAAAAAGGTCCTTGCAGACTGAAGCGTTTTTCAGAAAAAAACAGTGGAAAATTTCAGTCTGCAGGGACCTTAACGGAAAGATATGCTAAAGTTAATTGTGTCAATCTATTGGAGGACCATTGCTTTGGATTATATTCACGGTGACAATAGTTACCTTGAGGATTTCATTGAAGCCGTAGTTCTCCTCCATGATTTTACGTTTCTCTGAGTCGAGGATGGCACAGCACACGAGGAGATGGAAGTTTTGGCAAGGCAAGGCAGTCCACATGACCTGGAAGAGAAGCAGACGTCTACTGAGACAACAAACTACGGCAAACTAACCCAGAGAAGCAGACGTCTACTGAGACAACAAAATACGGAAAACTAACCCAGTCCACATGACCTGGGAGAGAACCAGACGTCTACTGAGACAACAAACTACGGAAAACTAACCCAGTCCACATGACCTGGGAGAGAACCAGACGTCTACTGAGACAACAAACTACGGAAAACTTCAACTCAACACATACAGTATATACTGTATACAGTATACATGGTATATTGATTTGATGGGATAGCGTCATGATGGGAAAAAAATCACATCAAATACCTAAAGATCTGGATGTGAATTACCTCGGACTTCCCGCTTGCCTCTGTGATCCGGTTGATGTGAAGAAATTATCCAGCATTTAACCCATTCTGAACGGGAACCCCTTTTGGTGTTTTAACATTATGTCAGACTTTAGCTGATCTACTACATGTCATGTTATGTCAGTTGTGTGCTTTTGACCGACTCCGATTTGCTCTGGAGTGACAGAATTATTGAGTTGACCTACTTTTGCAGCGCACTGGCTATGAAATTACTTTTTTTTCCCCCTTCAAGATGACATAATGTGTGCTAGGTGGGTTCTGGAACACTGGAACGTTTCCTCACCTCCCAGAGTCGCAGCACGTCCTGGAAGCTCAGTTCCCTCTTGAAACGGATCAGTAACCAGCGGAAGCAAAAATACAGGAATCCAGAATCCTGAGACTCTGCAGTGTAAACACAAAAGGGTGAAATGTGTTTAAATGGTGCACTGCACAGCAAAAAACATAAAAAGGAAATCACTACTAGTTTTACTGTCCACGTATATACTATGCCGAAAAGTATGAAATGTGTATTTAGCAAGGTATTCATTCTAGTCGCTTTCACAACTGGGTGGGGTAATTTTAGTGTGGTTTTATTTTAGTTTGTTAGCAGCTGCATGTTTTAACCTTTTTTCTGATTCTTGCTTTGATGTTCAGCACCTGGCCTAAATATATGGCCTATTAACTGTTGAGTATAACGGTGGCGGTGGCTCAGGGGTAGAGTGGCTGGTTGGTAACCGCAAGGTTGCCAGTTCGAACTCCCCCAGAGTTAGTGTCGCAGTGTCCTTGAGCAAGACGCTGAACCCCTAATTGCTGTGAATGGGTGAATCTAATGTACAATATATGTAAAGCGCCTTGGATGAAGACGCTATATAAATGCACCAGTTAAGGTCCCTGCACACCAGACCAGACGCGTCCAGTGTGCTTTACCATTTTTACCCGACACCTGCCAGCCCAGCAGAAATGTGTATTTTTCATGATGGTGGTACAGGTATTAAGGGGGTGTTGCATACCAAGGTAGTTCCAGAATGTGAGGTCCAGCAGCCTCAACAGACTACTGAGCTGGATCAGCTGGGTCTTCATGCCCTGCATCTGTTCCTCAAAGTTCTGGTGCTGTACACACACGCACACAAAAAGATGGTGAGCGAGTATTCATTATGATCTTCAAAGGGAATCGGGTCTCTGGTTAACGGATAGTCTCCAAGCAACAAGGCGAGACACAGGACTGCATTTCAAACGTATCCTGGCAACAACGCCATGTTCTTTCTTGATTGCAACAACAATGCTGAAGTAATGTTTGTACCCACTGATGGTAGAGTGGGTTAAGATCTTCACTTTGAGACCTGCATACATCTTTGTCTGCTCAAGGATTCAAACCTAAAAACTCCTGTCCTTCACAGTCTACCTCCCCCCTCCCCTACCGTCTATCTCAATAAAGAAATGCTGGAATAAACTGGATGGCCTTTGTGTTTATTTTCACAAATGATCGGGCTGAAGATAATGTCCAAATTTGGAGCCATACAATTATCATATGTCATATACTGTATGTCCAAGATGCCGAATGGAGCCATGCTCTTCCCATGTGTATTGCGAGATCTACATGATTTTCTATTTGTTGTCTTTTTTTTTAAGAATAATAAATATACGATATAATTTGATTCATAATATACCTTTTGCCTCGTCTATCATTGCCATTAATTTGAGCTATGTAATAACAGTAGCAAAGACACTGGGACGTTACCATCTGGTCCATGAAGGAGACGAAGCACCAGAAAGCGTCCACCTCGTTCTCCATCACGTAGAGGATCGGGGAGAGGAGGTCACTCATTCCCTGGACATACCCTGGAGACGGAGAACAATAAACACGTTACACACAGCATTATCCAGCCGGCAGAAACTCATGACACTGTAATTGGTCCGAGACTGTTGGACTGTTGTCTGTATCAACCGGTAACGTCCCTGCAACAATGTGCTAGACCCCTGGGAGATGGATTGCTGAGGTGGAGTGCCACACCTACCATCAATCACATGGCTTAAAGCCAAGAAGATATCCCAGGACTGAAATAGATTTTTTGCAAATCTGCAATGATCTCATTAAATGACCCCTATGAAATCCTCAGGACTGAAATCCGTCTGTGCAAATAGAAGCACTAAAAAATGTGCCTAGAAATAGCTCACCCAGGTCAAAGTCGTACATGCTGTACGTCATCAAGATGTCGTGCAGCAGAACCAGGCCGGGGTTGTCGATGCCTTCATAGAATCTGTTGGTCCGGTCCGTTCGGTTCACGTCTTTCTCTGAGGAGAAAAGGAGAGAAAGAACTGATGGTGGCCGTCATAATATGTAATAAAAGTGTATTTCGAATATACATATTTAACTCCAACATTAACTGCAATATGCTTCCCTGTTTGTACAAAATGTGTGATCTTGTTATGAATACGTACTTAGATACGTAATACACACTGGTCTGTGTGCATGAATGTGCAGAGACACTTCAGTGGCATATAGAGTGTTTCTGACACCACAGTGTCAGTTAGTCTTGAAAAGCAACCAGTAAAAGACAAAGTAAACCAAACAAATCTGTGGTTAGTTACCTATGAGACTCATGTAGTCTCTAAACCTGGAGTTTCTCCTCTCCTGCTCTTCACTGACCGACTTCCACTGAAGTTTCATCCTGAAGTACTCGTCCCTTTGGCACAAGGAGAGACGGACATGCACTGTGTTGTTAAGTAAAGAGGCCATAATGTTTGGAGAGAACAACATCCCCATTCTGGGGGACAGGACGGGGGGACGTTCGCCTAAAAGAAGCTCACGACATGTTGTGACACACAGCTTGTAGATGTCAAAGGATTTTGCATGATTACGCAGAACCCTTACGTTTTTCTTCTCTGTAGGGTTTTCCTCTCCTCCGAGCTGCTCTCCCAGGGGAAATACCCCAGAAGAAACTTCCACGCTTCTTTCCTCACGGCGTGGCATAATCCCTGCAGGGTCACAGAGAAACGCGGGTCAACTGGAGGACATGTACAGTAGTCACAATGTACTGAATAAATATCACACACGGAAACTGAAAGGGTTGGGCAGTGTAAAGAATGCACTGTATGGGGAAGTAAGTAGGGGGAGGGTCACACAATTCAAAAGAATGTACTGTATGGAAGTAAGTAGGGGGTGGGTCTGGTCACACAATTCCGGGCATTACATAATAGGTGAACATTTGTCAAACAGTACGTCTACTAGCTTGGCAAAAACTGTTCTGTGCACATTATTTGAACATATTAACATAAACTGAATTTAGAAGGCAGTGGCTAATTGCAACACTTTCACTGCATTTCTTATTAGTAGTGTTATATATTCTTCAAAAGGTTGTGTTATCATTCATCCATAGCATTTTCTCTTATCAAAATGTAGTCACATTGAATCCCTGGCAGGGATTGACTAATAAAGAAAATTCAACATGCCCCTTTACTACCATTACTATTATTACTACTATTGATTAACATTATTTGCTATTTTAGATTTATACTTTTTTTTTTTCTTCCTAGCCTTCCTTTTAGTTTGTTCCTTTTTTTGTTGTTTCTTGTTTGTGTATTATCTTATTTTTTGTAACCATTCAGTGTATATACACTTGATCTTTTTATCTATGTTTTCCGTTTCTGGACGGGGGGAGGGGGGCAGGGTACAAAAACTGAACAGTTTTGACTGAACTGCTTGTCTGAAGTGACCTGTGAAAAGGTATAAAAACAAAGTAAACGCAACATGCCCCTTTGAAGATGACTTGTTTGAGCTGAGCGACGCGCAGCATGCGTCCCTCTGTGTCCTGGTGCTCCAGCCAGTCCTCGGCCGACAGCGGCTGTCTCCTCTGGACCTCCGGTCTGCTTCCCAGGTCAACCTGAGATGGAAAATTCACCCATGAATGTACAGTGAGAGTCACCGAATAGTCCAGTGGTTTTCAACCCTTTCCATATCAAGGTTTCATTATTTATTCTGCATTTGAGTCACAGACCACAATGTGATGAGATTTAGCCTTCTCAGGCCCCAAAAGATGGATGTTGGTACCATTAGGACAGCTAACAGGTAAACGTTGATAAAAATAACAATTCTTCTACATTCTCTAATTGTGTAGACTCCTTGTAAATGATGTAATGCAGATGTTAGATCTTTAACTCTTGAGTGTGTAAAATTAAACCAAACGACCAGTAATTTCATTTTACACACTCAAGAGTAAGATCTATGAGGGTCCATTTGGTTACCAACTCTCCATCGTTTAGCTGGGGACCACCTGGAACCTCCTCAAGGTCCACTGGTTGAAAACCACTGACCTATGCCCTATGTCCCTCTAATAACTCACTCTGGTCTCAAGGTCCACTGGTTGAAAACCACTGACCTATGCCCTATGTCCCTCTAATAACTCACTCTGGTCTCAAGGACCACTGGTTGAAAACCACTGACCTATGCCCTATGTCCCTCTAATCACTGGTTGAAAACCACTGACCTATGCCCTATGTCCCTCTAATCACTGGTTGAAAACCACTGACCTATGCCCTATGTCCCTCTAATCACTCACTCTGGTGATGACTTCAAACCACTGACCTATGCCCTATGTCCCTCTAATCACTCACTCTGGTGATGACTTCAAAACCAGGCTCTTCCTGCTGGTTGATCTCCAGACCTGGGATGACCTCCGTGAGCAGGTCGGCCACCTCCTCCGGGGGGCGCTGTTGCTGTTCGTCTGCGATCCAGAAGGCGTCGTATATGTAGTTGGTGACCCTGGAGAAGCCTCCGAGCGTCGCCTCATAGGGGTCCTTCTGCAGCTTCTGTGGGAGACAAGTGGCGTCTAGTTCAAATAGAGCTGGTTCCTTCCTTTTCTTTACGTAAAGCGACTTTTGGTACTTCAGAAAAATCTGAGCTATTATTATGATTAAAAGAAAACAATTTAGAAAGGAACTAGGATACCTGCCAACATCAAACATAGCATGTGTCACATTTCATATTGTTCATGGTAAGTAAGTAACTTTGCTGATTTTAGCGCCTTACTTACATTGACCAGGCCATAATTTTTGTCATCCAGAAGATTCTCAAAGGACTGGGAGAGAGCCTTGTTGGGAGTGCTGACCAGCAGGCAGCTTTCATTATCTGGTGACCTTCAAAAGAAAGAGGTGAAAAAAGAAAACCATCGTTTTTAATACCAATAGAACCGTCTTCATCTAAGGAATAATATCGACATTCAGTCAGGGCCTCCACTGTTATTTAAAGCGTTTGGTGTGTTTCACAGTAATTTTGGTTCATCACAAATTTCTATTTTGAGCCCTTCGCTCCGAGCTCGGTAAAATCTGCACATGGCTCACTGATAACAAACTTAAATTAGATGTAGTCTTAGGTGAAACGGAATCCGTTCTTTTTGGGTCCAAAAAAAATCTTCTACTAGCCGGAGCACTCTAGTACCTGAAAGAGTCCGTTTGATTCAAACTGTTCCCGAATACGGTTGCCTGGTCCCCGCTGGCCATGATTCACATTGGCCTTGATTCTTCCGTACCCAAGAACACTTCATTCAACTGTATTCAATGCTTTCACATTGCATTGATATGTATCAGAGTACACTTCAATCGTTCCCGATGCAGTCCCGGGAACGGTTGGGTGATCCGCTCCTGGGAACGGTACGCAGCATTCACACCAACCACAACAACTGCCAACTTGCCAAGTGGTCCAGAGTCCGCATCCGGGACCATAGTGTGAATCCCCTATGAAATCAAAACTAACCAGACTCTCTTGGACTGAACAGCCAACCACAAAGCTCTCTCTACCTCCCCCCTCTCTCCCCCTTGACGGAATCAGGTGAGGCAGATGCATGAATAGAATAGCCCCGATGGCACAGTAACAACCGATTTTTGGGCACAGATACTAATGGAAAGCCTGATACTAATCAACGGCGTGTCAGGGCCTTTAGAAGCACTTTCACTGATGGGCTAGTGTTTTACTGAACAATTCAAATAGGTATTTCATGTCTGCAACCAAAGCTATTCAGTGATTTATGATTTAATTATATTCAATGTATCCACCTCTACGTTGCATTCAAGGCTGACAGGCAGACAAAGGCATGGTATTGTGACGTCACAAGCCATTCACACCTGATGCTTTTGTGTGCGGCATTTAACCCATTCTGACCTGAGATCAGATTCATACGAGGTTTCCACTGGACACACACTGGGTCTGATTAACCCATTCTGACCTGAGATCAGATTCTAAAAATGTCAGTCGTTCTTCGAATTTTTCAAAAATAGCAGACCTACAAGCTCATAGCGCGCCACTCGGTGGCGCGCTATGAGCTTGTAGATCTGCTATTTTTCAATAGCTAAAGCATAACATGATGCTGAACACCAAAATGGGTTCCCGTTCAGAATGGGTTAATCCAAACAATTTCATTCTGAAAGGCCTTGATAAGAACATTAATAATGGCTATCTTGCCAGCAGAGAAACACATTAATTTGCTGCGATATTTGGCTCAAAGGGAAGAGTGTGGCTCCGTGCATCAAAAAAGTAAACAGATGAGGGTAGATGGAGAGTCCCTTTGCTTTTGACCTTATGCAAAGAATCATAATCGTCTTTATTCAAATTACTTGAATTAGCATATAGATAACACACATAAATGCAATATTTGCATCTATGGAATCGGGAAATATCATTAAACTACAGGGAAATCCATATGTAGTCTTTAAGTAGGTTACTGGTATTGAAACTCTTTCCATTTCAATGGAATGATATAAACCTCAATCTCTTTGTCGCCAATGTTTCAGTTCCTGCATGTTTAGAAACATCCCTCCACTCACTAGCCACTCTTCTGAATTGTTTTTGGAGGGTGAAATTATGTAGATATACACTTGTTGACATGACACCATAGTGTCTTGTTAAGTGTGATTAAATAAATTACCTCTAATATTGCTTGTATACATGTGTAATTACAAGACAAATCAATTCAGGATAAATTCAATGATTTGACATGTCATGGAATATACAGATTCTCAATTTCTGCACGAACCTGACCCTACCCGACGTTGACGCTTTCAGGAATGGCCCAAAATGCACGCTAATTAGTCGGGCCGGGCCGTGCCTCGGGTTCTGTGATTCTCTGGGCGCTCCAGCCATCCTGTGGCTTTTTTTCCCTCTCTCGTTCACTCAGGCCTTTTCTGGTTTTGGGGCCTAACATTATGGTAATATTTTGGGTAGGGCTGAGCCTAGAGCTGGACCAGTTCAGACCCAGTAGGGTCGGGCTTAAATTGGCCCGTTGAGAAGGTATCCAGTAAATAAAATTACAGGAGGCAATCTCTGTACGGCAAAAGCTAATTAAACTAAATTATAACTTTATGTAATTAAACGTTCTCCAAAAGTGTTTACTACTAACAAGGCAGATATGCGGTGGTAATGTTCCACCCTGGAAGAGGGTACTCACTCCCTGAGCACCACACATCTCCTGAGGCTGTCCAGGAACTCTGTGCTGCCGCCGTGGTGGAAGTGGAGGGCTGGCAGGGAGGCGGAGGAGTCCTTCAGCTTAAAGAGGAGGTAGGACCAACCTTCCTCTTTCACCGTGATGGACGCGAGGTCACCGACGCTGAAACTGAATGCCCACCTACTCTTCTCCTGACTGTGGTTCAGGGAACCTGGAAGTGGAGAGGAAGGGGGTCAATGGGTTGTGCATTATTGAAGTTTTTATGTAAAGTCATGCTTTTACAGAACAATTGTGTGTATTGACTTTTTCAGGACATTGATATGGTCACATGACTGTCAAAGAAGAAAGAAAATCAAACTGTAGAACACCAGTTTTACATCATTAAGCAACTAGTCGACTATTCAATCCACTTTTTTCGTTTTGTAGGACTCAAGATCAGGTAGATTATAGTTAGTCACCAATGTACAGTTTTTAAATGTACAAATATTTATTTCCAAAAAAGAAAATAATACATGTTTTTTTTACATAATAGGTAGTTAAACGACTAATCGACTAGTAAACTAGGCAACTAGGCAACTAGTAAAAATGACTAGAAGTGAATGCCCTAGGAGAGGGTGACGCAGGCGTTGTCGCCGGGATCAACGACAGGTCTGCTCCAGGCCTGCTCATGAGGGACGCGGGACGCATAGCGTAAAATAATAAAATAAATCCAGGTCTAGTTGACTGCGGGCGAGTGCACGAAATGAGCACACACACACGACAATTTCACGGGACTACGCACACGAAAATACACTTGCGTAATCGCCCCTGAACTTCTCCGCGCGTCCAAAATAAACGCATCCCGCCTCTCAGTGAAAATGAATTACTAGGCGCGTCAGTCACTCCCCATCTGAAAGCACCTTAAAACCACGTGCCAGAGCCTTAAGACATTAATTAAGACAGAAGAAAAGAACATTGGACATACTTTCTCCATTAGTACACGTCTTCTTCTTGAAGGAGACGGCGTTAATCATGTCCCACTCTGTCTCGTAGCTCTGCTGTGATTCCAACGGGGACCGCTCTCCGACACCCTGACCCTGGGACCATTCACCCTGGGACCGCTCACCGGCACCCTGACCCTGGGACCATTCCATGACTGAACTGGAATCCTGGTGAAGCACAAAGACATTGTTCACCTCACCTGTGTTAACCACATTCAACATGGTGTCCCTATTTTAACCCCCCCGCAAAACACGCAACCATATATCCCCTTTTACCTGCACTTCATTGGATCCCTGTCAATTATGCAAAATAATTGCAATTATCTCCAAAAATTGCGATTAGGCGATTATGTAGAAATTGTGACAGGCCTAAATGTAATGTTGAAAATCAAGAGTGAAACAAACCTTCCCAGCACAGAGTATGTTGGAGTGGTCAACTGTATCTTCCAAGGGTTTGTATTCCACAATGATCTCAGCATCCTGACAAGAAAATATAATGCAGTCAACAAGACGTGCTGAATATGGCTATAACCTCAGCATGACAAATGCACCTCATTTCATGTTCCGTTCCTACATACTACAAACCATAGACAAAAGTCTGACTATGGTCATGCAACATATTTTAAAATCAGGTTAGGTTACCATGGAATTAAGAGTACCTTGTCAATTAAGCGAAGTGACCCTGAAATGAGTAGATCTTGCTCAATGCCATCGTCATCTGTGTTTGAATGTATGAACACCCCTTCGTGTTCATATAAAACCTAGAAGAGAGGTGGTAAACTTCAGTGGACAGCAGTAGTCTCAAGATATGCAGCATTGAGATATGCCTTTTGAAACAACTTGTTTTCAGCCTGCTAAGCAAGATTAGCTGGCTGCTTCGGGTACCGCGTCCAAACTTCAGAAAAATACTAAAATAGCTAAAATACTAAAATAAGTTCATAAAGGATAATTCATAATAATTTCATGATGCATACAATAAATAATAATTGATTTCATATGAGGTTAAAAATGTAAACATGATGAGATGATAACTTTCTGAGGCAGAACCAAGTTCCCTGTCTGTCAGTAGCAACACTGGGCCATGATTGATTGACTGATTGATGCATGGCATTGAACACAGGTGGTACAAACTTTGACTCACTCGCTCAGACTCTGGTCTGCATGAAGGAAGCAGCACACATATAGTGTGTTACAAACTTTAAAGTAAGAAAGACGTCTAAAGTCAAAGACAGATGGTCAAAAGGACATTCTAAAGACTGTATGAAACTCAAGAACGAAGCACCTCTTTACATGACAAGCGGCCAACGAGGTATTCTATATTTAGATTAGTATTTGTTGTGTTGTTTGTTTGATGGACACGTTCACCTGCGCATCGCGCATTTCTTTGTATTTTCATTTGGTCAATATTATGTACTGTGATGCACTTTGATTGTTTTATGTGTTTATTTTTGTGTTAACATATAGTTCTCATGGCATGGAACAGCTGAGGGATGAGATTTGAGAAGAATGCCCAATAAATGCCCGTTTATAAAGAACCGACCTGTGTCGTAATGTTGAATCATCCCATTATAAAAAATCTAGAGTTGCAAATTGCGACACCATAAAGCAAAACCATTACACTTGTTTACAATAGGGTCCACCCTTTTCAATCAACATTTAGAGACATACAAATATACACTTCTAGATAATCATCAAAAGGAGGTAAGCTGGGGGGGGGGAAATAAAGTTCAATCATGTTCTAATCATGTGCACTTCTTTACAATAGTTAAGACCGTTTTACAAACATTTGTTTTAAATGTTTGATTTAAATACAGTCAATTTGTCATAATCGAGCCCCATGATTCTTCGTTAAATTAGTGCCCAGTTAGTTGCCCACTCTTCCTGTTAGCTAATAATGCTAACGTTAGCTCTGCCTCTTTCTTGGCACTGCAATTAAAAAATACTGCACGAAAAGAACAGCTCATAACGTGTGATCTACAGTGTGTGTATCTGTCTGTGTGGCACAGAAAAACACCAACAAGCCAGACAACACACAGGCTTCGTCGTACGACGGCGGCGCGCGCCCCAAAAACATCCGATCTGCAAGCTCACAACAGGTCGCCACGCGACGTGTTGTGAGCTTGTAGATCGGCTGTTTTTGGGGCGCGCGCGCCCGCCGTCGTAGACACTGTTGCAAAAAAATTGGGCATAACGTAGGATGTTAGCAAAGCTACCTGCTGTGTGTGTCTGTGTGTTGAAAACAATGCTGAACAACTACCGGGGGGGTCGAAAAAGGTTGTTATAATAAAATATGCGAGTATTTACTTGCGATAATTTGTGAACAGAACACACAATACAAAAGGCACATTATTTAATGTCCAGTACCTTGGGAGGAGTATTGGCCGCCATGTCACCCGTTGTGTGACCAGGTCGCGAGCGATGATGACGACGGTAGGCTCACGTGCCTGAGTGTCAACTTCCAAAACAACCACCACAACAACACTGACAAGTCATCTTCCGGCCCGTGGCTCACGCGGATACGTGTAGAAGAAGGAACGGCACGATCGTCATATCCTGACTGCTGTCTGTCTAGTGTCCATGTGTCTGTCTATGGTCTGTCTGCTGGAAGCCAGGGATAATATTTTAAAAAAGTCTGACGGTTGTATTTTGTCACTTTAGGTTATATCTGATGAATTGAAAAGGGTGGACACTATTGTAAACGAGTGTAATGCTTTATGCCTGGTTTATGATTGGTGTCGTTCACAGTTAACAGTTTTTGTATTGAGTTGTTCTTAAAATGTACAAAACTGTTAATAAATACTTCAATCAACTCACTATAGTACAAACAGCGAAATGTATATTTTTGCCATCAACAAAGTAGTGTTCCCTATGAGTGTTCCATTCCATGACCATGACCACTATGTCATAGTCTCTCTCTCTCTGTCTCAGTTTACGGTAGATTAGCTTGTGGCGCCCCCTATGGGCAGAGGTGGCCCCTCAACAAAATGAGTTAATCAGGTATTCAGGTTTATACATTGGTATCGATTGGTATACATTTCATTTGGAGGTCTGTCAGCCTCTCCTGCCTCCCTGGCTAGGCAAATCCGACGAAAATGAAAGCCTGCAGGGTACCACTACCTTACGGAGGCTAGGCAAATCCTGATGGCCAGCTAAATTGTGTAGTGTTTTGTTCATGTTAATACATTGTGAAACAAATCCTATAAAGACATAAATATTACAACTACCCAAACAAAACCCATAATATTATAAAGACAAAATTAATATTACAACTATTACAAATATGTCCTACAAAGACAGAGATATCAGTGGTACAAAAATACATGTCATACAAAGAAAAAAAATCACACCCGTGTGAAGTGAGGAGCGCATATCTTATCATCGTGACGGAACATGTATTGCGCAGACACGTATGACGTAAAGTCTCCTTTCATTGTCAATGGCAAATGTGACACGAGTTATGACAAAAACGATATATATGGAGGGCTCAAAAACATAGGGCCATGGGCATATATTTATGTAAATGTTCAGCACCACAAACTAGTCTACCAAGTTTCATACTTTTATGGAAGTGAACATTTCATCTCAAATTTGGCCCGCATCACCTGCCTGTTGCGACTGCAGGTCGCATTTACAACTAAAACCTGCATCTCCCATTAGTCACGCCTCCATATATGGTCACGCCTCGTGACATCACGCCTCCATATATGGTCACGCCTCGTGACATCACGCCTCCATATATTGTCACGCCTCATGACATCATGCCTTGTGACACGTCACACCACCATATATGGCCACCTCCATGTATGAAGATCACGACACCTCATCTAACCCTGGATAACCATACATGGAGAAGACTGGATCATACCTATAGATCTTCAGATATGGAGCCCGCCAGCAACTCTACATCTGACCTCAAACCCTTAGATATGGATGTTCTGACATTCCATAATTATGTTGATCCACCCCCACCTGTCTTTAATGTTCTGACATTCCATATGTTGATCTGACCTCATCTAACCCTGTACACTTAAGAGACGCTCCATATATGGCCAGAACATAATGAATTCCATATGTTGATCTGACCCCCCAATGCCAAAGCACCAGCGCTCGCCCAGCAGTCTGCCGTCGACCCAGGCGGATGCGTGCATGCAGGGATGCACACAGATTAGACACACCAACGGACCAGCATGTGGATGATGATGATGATTGTTTATTTATTTCCATGTGCCCAACCCTCATGGGTTTATAAGACACCATTTCACAATTGCATTTCCAGCATGTTTACATTACATAATTCATTATATTACAACTCAGATTTATACGGAGTACTCTGTCTTCTTTCCAAAGCTTGACAAATAAAATCTGCCACAACAAAAGTCCCTTTGGCAAAACATATCTCCATTTTTACATAGTGGAAACAAGTCGGACATGCAAACAAGCACTGCTCCCGTGCTTGGGGTTAGGGTTAGGTTAGGGTTTGAGCTGAATGACCGGAATAGTATGTCTAAACTAAAGCCTGTACCTGTGCACGCGACCTCGCCCTTTAGGGCGAGGAAAGAGCAAAACACAGACAAAGAAAATTCTCAATCCCTCCCACCCATAGTGCTCAGTGACACCACATAGAATAAAATAGTAAGATGATGAAATACTGTCATGGAAAACAATAACATCTGAAATGGTGATGACAGTCAACCAGTGGTATCTTGTCTTTTAAATGGTAAATGGTGCATTTATATAGGCGCTTTACATTCACCCATGCACACACACATTCATACACCGATCGCGGCGGAAGCCATGCAAGGTACCAACCTGCACATCGGGAGCAATTCAGGGTTCAGTGTCTTGCCCAAGGACACTTCGACATGTAGACAGGAGGAGCCGGGATTCGAGCCGCTGACCCATGGATCATGGGACGACCTGCTCCACCTCCTGAGCCACAGTCGCAGTGCTTCAACTCAAGTATAACGGACAAGGGGCACGCAAACCTTATCAAATTGTCTCTCTTTGTTTTTCAAGACATACAGTACAGAGTGGGCAAAGCCTTCTGGCTTGGCACCCAGTTGGCAAGGTCGGGAGGATGTCATCTTGGAAGGGTAACAAGAATACTCGCCACATTTACCCTTTTTGCCGAGTTATCTTGACAACTCGGCAAAACGTGTAGAAAACTCGCCAGAATGTTAAGAAGAATCGCCGCGGGACGACTCTTCTTCACATTCTGGCGAGTTTTCTACACTTTTCGGGGCACTTTCAGCAGCTGCAGCTGCACGTTTCTGAATGTTCTCAGAGCCTGCATCTCCGCATGCTGGGGGTGGCTCACGAACACATTAAGAATAAATCAGGCATCACTGCGCTTCATTCACAGATGTCTTTTGTTGGCCGTTCGTGGCGATATTATGGACAGCTCACAACGTGCGCTCACGAACACATTAGTCGTTAGTTAGCCTATTCTGTACTGTTGTAGTAGGCTAGCTATTCATTCAGTTTCTCTGATTCTGGCTGGATTTGGCTGCCAGTGTAAATGGGGCTTTTCTGAAGGTTTTGGTGGTCTGGCAACTGTTCTGTCCTATTTCAAATATGATTCCCTCTGCCTGCATGTTGGTTCAGTCAGTTAGTACAAGGACCATGCTTCTTATGAACATGAGGCCTAAAGATTGAATCCGACCTCTATATGTCTTGTCTTGCATGTCTCTCCTCTCTCTGTTTTCTGTCTTTCTACTGTTAAGGCAATCTGTGTGAAAGAAAAACAGGAGACATATAATTAAATACAATGGGAAAACACTGTCTGGGTCAAAGTAGAGCTGCAGGTCACACAGCATCCTGACGTCAATGCTTTCTCTACATGGGCACAAAAGCTGCACAAACTATATGTTTATAACTCATTTTGACATTTATCTGTATTGACAAGTTGACAACAACACGTGGCAGCAAACTTTAGTTGCATATAGGTTACAGGTCATTTCCCAAAATAACTATGGTCTCACAGAGTACACATACCGTAGATAGTACAAGCACACATAGATAAAAGTCTCCCTCTAGTCTAGTCTCCCTAAATAGTTATCTAATGATAACAGCCTTATTCTGAAATCCTTGACACTATAGTCTGGGGGGTGGGGGTCTGTTATTATTATGTAGAGCCCACTCTCTATTAAAACTAAAAACTGCACAATTTTCTTTGTATTAAAAGCCAAACATCTGGGTCATGTAAGCAGAGGGTCTAGCAGTGATGCAACTAGAATAAAAAGGCTGGTTTAGTGACATCACTCACTCAATTCAATTCAAAGGATATTTATTGGCATGAGAAAACACACGTTTACATTGCCAAAGCAAGTGTCACTATACAATAAAAAACTGTTGAAAATGTGGAAAGTATACTGTACCCCCTCCAACTGTATTATACAGTTGGAGGGGGTACAGCATTTTGTAAACAGAGCTATGTCACATTGCATCATTATATACATGTTATAACAGTCACTCACAAAAGAGAGGAAGTGTAGTCTATCTGTTGTTGTCTGTAGTTTTTGGGGCCTGGCTCTTGCCCAAGACAACAATCTATCTTTGCCCTTGTCAATGCCTAATTTCTTGCTTGAGTTGCTTCTACCGACTCCGAGCATAAACAATTCTAACATTTCGAGCATTGATTAATGTTTTTGTTTTGTTTTTTGTTTTATTTATTCGATGGTTTTTGATTATTTGTGACATCACTGGTGAAACCTTGACATTCGCCTTTAACGCTGATCAGCAGCCAACCAGCGACAGCGATAAGAAGATAACACTCCTGGGAGGGAGGGAGCGTCTAGGGCTGAGCTGACAGTATCAGATTCACAGTACAGAACACAAGCTAACCGGCTAACTAAGCCCGTGGAGCGCTTTTTGTGTGCGTCTTAACTTGCCAATGAATGATTAATTCAAACCGAACCCACATGTTCGTACCCAATGTATTTATCAGAACTTTGCTGAGAATCGCCACGTTTAGCGACGGTTATATATTTGCTTGAAAAAATGAATTCCGACGTCAGTAATGCTTCTCCAATGGAGGAAGACGACGAGCTGGAAGACGGAGAGATCTGCGACGATGAGACCGAGGAGAACGACGTGGATCTGAGGCCTACCAGCGGCGGTGCTTCGCCGCGGAACAACATGCCGAACAACAATAATAAACGACGCCAACAGCAGCACCAGCACCACCACCACCCGCACAGTCTGCTGGGGCCGCCGCCGAACTTTCGCCATCTGATGCCGTACAACGGACCTCACATCATCATGCAGCACGGCCCTTTCCCCCCGACGGGCCACAGGCAGCAGCAGCAGTGCGGGCCTAGCGGGCCCGACCGACCTCCTCCTCCGCCCCTGCCGCCGCCGCCGCTGCTGCCGCCGGGACTACTCGACCACGAGAGCCCGCGGTCGAACTTCTGGGAGCGCAGCCACGGCGCCCTGGGGAGATTCAGGCACCGCTCGGCCGTGCCGAACGGATCGGGATCGGGAGGAGGACGCCTGGACTGGGACCGACCGGTAGGAGGACCGGTCTGGAGGGATGGCGGCGGCGGGGGAGTGCGAGACACCACTCGGCCTCCACCCGTTCGCTATGGGCCCTGCACGGAGAGCCACAACAACAAGAAGGTTTCTCCCACGAGGAAGCGTATCCTTTTAATACCGATTATTTAATATAATTTATTTGTGTTTGGGACTAGTGGGGAGTGCTAATCTCATTTTGTGCCTGATCGTCAGTCGATATGCTGTAGTTCTGATTGGTGTTACTGTCCAATGTCCATGGCAGCATACTATATACCGTATATATATAAGACCATAGCATGTGTAGACTAGACTGACTGGCACACTTATTACGGCTTTCCAGGGAATGTCAGAGTCGTTTCCGCCTCGCACACGTTCAGACTGACGTAACATTCACATGTCAGTCCAATGAGGCCATTTTACACAGCAGGGTTAGCCGTTCCACTCAGAAGTGGAGATTGCAAGAGTTTCCTTTTTGAATTGTATGTTTTTGTTCCCCATTATTGTCACAGAACACAGTTCAACACACAGTCAGTATTTCTTTGGCCATAAATATATTTGTATTACCTTGGCTTCAATTAAACTAACTAGAGTAAAAAACAACCAATATTTGTAAGGCTACTGTGCTTTCCTTTACTCTTCAATCCAGAAAAACAGCAGGGGAGGAATCAGGGAAGAAAGATGTGCATACAGTACACAGTTGCCAAAACAGAAGCTGCTGCCGACGAGAGCTTCGAGGACTTGCTTTCAAAGTATAAGCAAATTCAGCTTGAGCTGGAATGTATTCGTAAAGAGGAAACGGCGTTGGAGCCCAACGTTTTCCTGCCAACAGAAGAGGAGACGCCACAGCACCCTGCCACCAGTATTCCCCAGACCGAACCAGTACCCGAAGAAACGGCCAGTATTCACCAACCATCTCCTACGGAGGAACCACAAGGCCTCGAGAGTGCAGACAAAAAAGCCTTCCAGGCGTTCAACATCAAACCCATCCGCCAGAAGCTGCTCACACCTGCGGAGCTGGACGCTGCGTTTAATAAGAGTGGAATATTGGAAGAGCAACAGGGCGAGGCGGCCGAAGATGCTGAACAGGAAGAAGAACAGGGCCAGGCATCAACGCTGGATGTCAACGAGTCTGACAAAGTTCCTGCTGATCTCCCAACTGCTGCTCTTAAAGGTTTGTGTAACATATCAGAGCAAACATGCAGCCATATGACATGCAATCGAATAGTTGCGGGTTCAGTTTCCATAATGGTAAGTCTGGTAACGATAGACAGCATCGGCTAATCAGTGAATTGTTCTGTGTTTTCAGAGGATGAAGATGGAGGGAAGACGGAGGAAAAGTCGAAACAAGAAGGGAGTGTGGATACTGCCAGAAAAAAGACCCTTCCCCGCAGTAAAGACGCAGGGAAAGGAGCGAAGGGGAAGGTGAAACTATCCTGTGTATGTTGTGTCAGTGGGTCGGCGGAGGAGATGGAAGAAAAGACGACTAAAGGGAGTGTGGACACTACCGCAGAAAATACTTCCCTACCCTGTGATAAAGGAGAAAAGGGACCGGTGAAAACACCATGTGTATGTTGTGGCAATGGGTCGGCGGAGGAGACGGAGGAAAAGCTGAATAAAGGGAGTGTGGACACTGCCGCAGAAAAGACATCCCCCTGCTGCAATAAAGACCTTGCGAAAGGAGAGGAGGGACATGAGACGACATGTGTATGTTCACTCTGTTGTGACAGTGTGTCGTCCGCTTCCAGTGAAGAATCGTCCTCGTCGCCTGACAAAGTATGTCTAAGCACAAATCGGCATGGTCTATACATTAGCCTGTCTGTACAACTTTAAACTGTTACTAACTCACATGTTTCATGAAATATTTGGCCATTTATCTTTACTCAACACCCAAAGTTTAGCTATAAATTGATTCTAGTTGAGAAAAAACCCAAACGCATATATAATCTATTACAGCTAATTCAACAAGAAATATGTTATATCCATTTACCAACTTGTTTTTCCCAGTGATGTTTCCAGTGATTCTATTATTTCTATAATTATTTTTTTTACATTATTATTACTTGTATAAACCAACTGTACAACTCAAAATGTAATGGTTTGACAAGGGTGGTTAATGCTTCTGTACTCCAACCCTTCACAGCCACTGGTCAAGGTCGAGGAGGAGGAACTGTCTGAGATGCAGCTTCGTCTCCTGGCGTTGCAGTCGGCCAGCAAGAAGTGGCACCAGAAAGAGCAGCAGGTGATGAAGGAGAGCAAGGACCGGATCACCAGGGCCTCCCAGGAGAAGACGACCAGGGCCTCCCAGGAAAAGTCGACCAGGGCCTCCCAGGAAAAGACGACCAGGGCCTCCCAGGAAAAGACGACCAGGGCCTCTCAGGAGAAGGCTGCCAAGGCCTCCCAAGAGAAGACCGCCAAGGCCTCTCAAGAGAAGACCGCCAAGGCCTCCCAGGAGAAGACCACCAAGGCCTCCCAGGAGAAGACCACCAAGGCCTCTCAGGAGAAGACCGCCAAGGCCGCCCAGGAGAAGACCTCCAAGTCGGGTTCTTCTGCCACAGCTCCGCCCAAAGGCCATAGGGTCACCACTCGGTCGGTTTCTTCTGCTGCTGCTTTAGAAAGGGCCCGGACCAGGTCCAAGCCCCTGGAGAGAGACCGAGAGAGACCCACGGCTGGGGCCAGGCAGACGGAGAGAGAGAGGACGATCTCCGCAGAGAGGGACAACAGGGCGAGACCCGGCCCCAAGCCCCTGGCGGAGAAGGGAAGAACCCCAGTGAAGCCTCATTCAGCCAGGAAGACGGTCAGCCCCGGTGAGAAAGGTCCGTATCGTACCCTCTGCACCACTTTTTGGTCTCTTCACGGGAGTCGTTTTCTTCGGCCATCACATATCCTGTGACACATTAGGCCCTTGCATCCTATTTCACAGATTAAACGATAATAATTAAATACACTATATACTTTTATTCAATATTTACCTTTTTACGTTTCCTCTTTTTCATGGCCATCATCCAAGGCTTTGCAGCCAAGCAGGCGTTCAGGAAGCAACAGCTGCGAACATGGAAGCTGCAGCAACAACAGGAGGAGAAGCGACGACAGGAAGAGGAGGAACGTCGCAAGCGAGAAGACGAGATCCGGAAAATCCGTAACCTGTCGAACCAGGACGAACAATACAACCGCTTCATGAAGCTGGTCGGAGGCAAGACACCCCCCCGCAGTAAAGTAAGATTCCAACTCCTGAAAATCTATTAATGTCTTGGTCGTTGTGACTTCCAATTTTCCAGGCTGTAGAAAGTATGAATAATGTTAGATGTAGTACTAAAAGGTAGGTAGGCAAGGCAAGGCAATTTTATATAGCACCTTTCATACACGAGGTAATTCATAGTGCTTTACAGAATAAAAACAAATACAGAGTGCAAAAGTTTAAAATGAATACAGATTATAATAGATACAATTTAAATAAGATAAAGGAGCATATGAACAAATACTTCCACCTTTTGATTTAAAAAAAAAACCCCACACAGCTCATTTAAAGCCCAGGCAAGACCTAGCCGCTGTTAGACGTCATTGGGATAGGAAATGTTAAATAAATATGTTTTTAAATTGGACTTAAAAACAGCTATGGTTGTGGTGCATAATAGTGAAATGCTGCTTCACCATGTTTTGTTCCAACTATCGGGTGAACTATTGGTAGGCAAGTAGCATAATGCACAAGACAAGTGGAGCATAAGGTTCTCAAACAAAGGTCCAAAATATAAAAGACAGGGGAAGCTAATAGCTATTGTATGTATAGTAATGCCGACATTTTTACTAGCCTCATATGCTACCCTTATAGCAGTTTGATTAGGCATACATACATAATAAGAGTAACTAGTATAGTACATACAGAGCACTCTGCAATGCGTTTTGAGTGTTAATAGTTAAAAGCAGTTTATTGCGTATGTTGGATGTATTCTGGTACTAGTATAGAGCAAACACAATCCACCTCAGCTGTCTGTGTATTAAAATGTTGTGTGCTTCAGTCTAGGGACAGAGAACACAGGAAATCTACAGGAAAACAAGGCCTGGACACGTCAGGAAACCTCTACCAATATGACAACTATGACGAGGTTGCCATGGACACCGACAGTGAAAACAATTCACCAGGTGGGTGACCATTTTACAGGCTTTCATGTGTTCTGTGCTGCATCACCCCCTGACAGTCCCTGGATCTTATTTAGGCCTGACGTCGGAATTAAAAAAAAATGTTTTCTGAAATACCCATTTCTATATCAGTGGCGCTCAAACTATTTCATGTCAAGGCCCCCTAAAATGATATGTATTTGGCCGCCGACCCCCATATGAAAATATGTAGTTCCAGGATTTGAGTAAAAAAACGTTCGCTCTGAAAGAATATATTCAAAGATTTGTGCCACATTTTCATGATTTTTCAAAAATGGCATTTTCAATAGCTAATGACTGTATAACATAATGCTTGAAACACCACAAGGGGTTCCCGCCCAAAATGGGTTAAAGAATTTACTTTGAAATGTGTCTTTATTTTCATATTCACATTGGGACAGTAAGGCTGGTTTTCGATGCAAGTATGAAAATCAGGATTTAATTCGCATTTCATTTGAAAGGGCACTTGTTTAATATATTGACTAATGCTGAAATTGACAATATTCACATGTACTATCTATGCTTGTTTCCTGCTAGCCCCTTCGCCATCGCATCATCTATTTGCTGCTGAAGATCCTACCTGTAGTCCTCACATGCCTCCATTCACTGCAGACTCTCCACAGTTTGGAATGGTATGCCAGTGATTCGTAACCTTTTTAGTTTTATTTCAAAGATCCCCCGTTTGATAAGCATTATGGCATTAACCCTAATCTACACTATAAAATGTTCCCTGGATTTTACAGTGAGTGTATGGTTCCATTTGTACACTCTTGGAGTTACAGACTTGAAAGTGATTTGGTTCTTAGTTACGTTTATCAATCATCCATCCCTGGAACCCCCTCAAAGACCACTGGGGGTGCCTGGAATTGACGACATTCATAACATTTTTATTACATTTATCAGTGTGACTAATGTCCACATCGTGTGTGTGTGTGTGTGTGTGTGTGTGTGTGTGTGTGTGTGTGTGTGTGTGTGTATAACTGGCACAGTAGCATGGCAAACTTTGCCACTGCCAGCATTCAATGGTTAGCTGAAAAAAATGAACTTAACTTGATCATCTCTGACCTGAGAAGTTGACTGTTGGCTTGTGGTAATTTCTATGGCAAAGAACCAACCACCTCTGAAATGATAAATGCTGCTACACGTAGTAGCCTTTCTCACTTCATTTGTGTAGCACATTTTTTAACATCACGTATTTTTGTGATTCTTTTTTTTTTGTTTGTTGCTCAGCCTTTCTTCGCGGCGCTGTTGTCCACACTTCCTCCCCCGCCACCCCCGCTCCCTCCTCCCCCCGACGAGGTGGAGCCGCCGCCCAAACCGCCGTTTGCTGACGAGGAGGAGGAGGAGGAGATGCTGCTGAGGGAGACCTGCCTCATGTCCATGGCCAATAAGAAAGTGTCCCCATCTGAGGTAACGGTACTGTCCCCTCCACACTACCACCACCGCAGTCGTCACTAAACCACTTAAACCCATTTCGACCGGAGACCAGTTTTCTGAAAAACCCATGTTTCTATGTCAGTCATTCTCAAACATTTTCATGTCAAGGACCCCCAAAAATATATGTAATAGGCCGTCGACCCCCATCCCAAAATATGTTGTTCCAGGGACGCCCCAGAAGCAAAGTTTTGAGTTAAAAATGTTCGCTCTGAAAGAATATATATTCCAAATTTGCCACATTTTCAAAAATAGCAGATCTACAAGCTTGTAGCGAGGCACTCTGCTATTTTTCAATAGCTAAAGTATAACATAATGCTTAAAACACCAAATGGGGTTCCCGGCCCGCCCAGAATGGGTTAAACCCAGTATATACTGCTGGATCTCTTTGCCGAAAATAGCTGATCTACAAGCTCACAATGTGTTGCCGTGCAACTTGTTGTGAGTTAGTAGATCGGCTATTTTCAGTAGCAGCATGAATGAACAGATTGTGGCTGGGGATGTTCTGTTGAGTGTCTTTTTTGTTTGGTGAGATGAGCATTAATACGAACTAACAATGGAGGGTATGCGCATGCATAAAATTAATGGCAAATCGAGTGTTTTTTTTTAATGCAATCAGATAGGACTTCTCTGTTTGGATGTATGGGCTGTCAAGGCCAGAAAGTAGCTTTTTGCCACTCAGTAGGCGTTCCCGCATAACTTACAGGTATGATGATGATGTCACGCGCATCATGTGATAACAGGAAGAGGGATTTTTTTGTCCCCCACCACAAAGGGCACCACAAATGGTTATTCTGCCACTAGGCTCTTGGGTCTGTCCAATCTGTGTCGAAGTGTAACTATAGTAGCTTTATGAACGGTTAAAAATTTATATCTCACGATCTGATCAACTGTAAAGGGATTGCGTCCGTGAAGTCTGTGCGTCTCTCCTTCGAACCCCCCCTCTCTCTTATTGACACATTCCACCCACCTCTTTGACATGTCTTTGAATCGCGTGATCGGCCCACACGGATGCTTCACTGCCGATGGCACAAGCAGACACGGTCGCAGACACTAAAGACAGTTTGATGTCAGCTTGGTAATTGGTATCATATGACAGATTACGAAAATAACTGAACACGCATCACATCATGAGCTTATATATATATATTAGGGCCGGGACTAATTGCGATTAATTTAGATTAATTAACTACAGAAAAATGAATCGCGATTAACTACAGATAAATTAATCGCACCTTTTTTTTCACCGCTGAACGTTTCTCACTCAGCGCTTTTCTATAGTACTGAAAACTGGAAATAATAAAAAGTCACCCCATTTTGTGTTGCCTAGAACTGGAGGTCTGACAAAAAACAGTAACAATATGAAGTAAGTACAGCTTTGTGATGTCACTGAGATGTACTTGTTACTGTTACTAATTGTTTTTCAGACCTCCAGTTCTAGGCAACACAGAATGGGGTGACTTTTTATTATTATTTCCACAACAGGTATATTAATGACAGTAAAATGTTGAAAATGAGTGGTATCCTGTAGTCACTATTCATTGATTCACTGGGATACCAAAAAACATAAAAAAAAAAGGTTTCTCGCTGTTCTCAGGTTGAATATTGATATGCGATTAAAATGTGATTAATCTAGATTAATTAACTACAAAGCCTCTGATTAATTAGATTATTTTTTTTAATCGAATCCCAGCTCTAATATATATATATCGTCTATTATTATTTTTTAAGTTCAGATATAATGACCCAAATACTGGGCGCCGGGTTGAAAGTGTTTGGTTTTGGTGCATATTGCAAAGTTCATGATATAACTTGTGCACTTAATTTAATAACTTAACAATCTGTACTTTCATTGTCCCCTAAAAAAATGATGACTTACAAGTAGCTTACAGTGTCCAATCACTGGCTGTCCTAAATGTGGGACTACATCACTGGTGGTGGATGACATGTTGACCACTTGCTTTTTCACCGTTCACACACACACACACACACACACACACGCACACACACACGCCAACTAATTTTCCGTGATTCTATGTTATCCTTTTCTTCCTCTAGGAGAAGATGACCACTAGCGGCCCTCCCTCTCCGAGCCCCCAGCAGCCCACTGTGGGCGTCCAGCCGGTGCCCACCAGGGGCAACCTGAACACGGTGCCCCAGACACGAGGCAACAAGTTCCCCCGAGGACATCATGTTCCCAGAGCCCCGCATGGTCCCAGAGCCCCGCTTGTGGTAAGTTCCCCAGAGGCCATCATGTTCCCAGAGCCCCGCTTGTGGTTTAAATTACGTTTTATTGCATACATTTTTTATTAACCCATTCTGACCTGAGATCAGATTCTAAAAATGTCTTCTACATCCTGACAGTTTTCTGAAAAAGCTATGTTTCTATGTCAGTCGTTCTTCGATTTTTCAAAAATAGCAGACCTACAAGCTCGTAGCTCGCCACTCGGTGGCGTGCTATGAGCTTGTAGATCTGCTATTTTTCAATAGCTAAAGCATAGCATAATGCTAACACCAAAAGGGGTTCCTGCCCAAAATGGGTTAAAGGACCACTTTTCAACCTATCTTCATATAATTGGTCACCAGTGACATCATCGTTAGGCAGATTTTCTTTTTTTAAACAACGATTTTTATTATCATGAGAACGATGGCTTCCATTATTCCATTATATTAGGAATAGAAAGCCTCCAGTTTCGATGATGTCACTGGTGGACGAGTTTCTGAACTGCCCACAGCTCTCCCATGAGACACGGACTCAGTAGAAAAATCAAAAAAATCATTTTATCATTAGTGAAGGACATTATTGGTTGAAATGTGGTGAAGTGGTCCTTTAAAAATAAAAAAATGTTGGGTTCCAATGGATCGAACCCACGTGGTGTTTGTGTTTTAAAAGGACTAGTTGAAAGGACTATTTTGCCCAATTCTGACAGCCTTGATTAACACTCTGCATTTGACAGTAATATAGATGTGGGCGTGTAGGGACTTTTCCAGGCTTCATGTGAAAGTAACACAACAGCACGTGCATAGCTGTAGGCAACATGTGCGAGCAATACACACCAGCTCCAATGAAGACTATCTTCAGCTGTGGGCGTTGAGAGATGATCCTGGCGGGAGTCATGGTGGACAATGAAGCTTCAGTAGAGGTTTTATGCAACAGCCGTTGCTCGTTGCTTAAGGGTCATTTTTCATGTCGGTCCCTCCTTTAGTCCAATTTGTGGTTCTGGTGCACATTACAGAGCAAAAAATATTGTCTTATGTTGGCATAATAAAAAAGTTCTGCTTTTAACTTTCAAACGGGAACACAACCATTCTTCTGTGTTTAGCAGGAAATTAAGTTTTTGTTTTTGCCATTTTCTCTTATTAGATTTTCTTATTTGTGTGGTAGCAGCAAATGAAATAAGTGTAGACTGAAGTGTGTTATGTGTGTGTGTTAGCTCCCCAGGCACAAGTCTGTGGTGGTGCAGTTGAACGACTCTGATGACAGTGACTCTGACATGGACGCCTGCACTTCTGCTCCATCTGTGTTCGGAGGCCTGGAGTTCATGATCAAGGAAGCCAGGAGGACGGTAGAGGTGGGTGGCTTACTGGCTTTGACTTGAAATTACTACAACCATAAACATCTACTACTCTAATGATGACCTAATAAATAAGCCTCCTCATTAACTATTTATTTTAGAGGCATGTTGCTTACTTGTTGTCTGTTGTCATGGTTACTCTATATTATAGAGTAACCATGACAACAAGTAAGCAACATGCCTCTGCAAAAGTGGTCAGAGAATAAGAGTGTCTTGTTCAGGGAACAAGATTTTCTTTTAATTATTTAATTTGTATTATTATTTCTAAATGTCACCCTAGGCTGCGAAGCCTGCGAAGCCCAAAAGTGCGTCCGGACCTGAGAAAGAGAACAACCCAGTCAAGACCCCCGAAGCTCTGCCCGAGTCCAAGAGGGCCGAGTATCGTCTGCTCAAAGAGGAAATCGCCAGGTATTATTTTGTTGCCAACCAGTATTATTAGTTGTTTTGCTGCTTGCATATGATGTGCTTGGTACAATTTCATCGTGAGACTGCCTTTGCTAATATTGTTTGCAACGCTGGTACTTTAAGACTGGTACTTTAAAAAACTAGACTAGACTAGTAATATTGTAAGGAAAAAGGCTCAAAGAGTCAGAAATGTGAAACGTTTTGATAGAATGGAAAATAATGCGGTGCGGTGAAATGGTTAAACTTTACTTCTCTGACTCCTTCATTACAGCAGGGAGATTAACTGTTCCTTCTCTGACTCCTTCATTACAGCAGGGAGATTAAACGTTCCTTCTGACTCCTTCATTACAGCAGGGAGATTAAACGTTCCTTCTCTGACTCCTTCATTACAGCAGGGAGATTAAACGTTCCTTCTCTGACTCCTTCATTACAGCAGGGAGATTAAACGTTCCTTCTGACTCCTTCATTACAGCAGGGAGATTAAACGTTCCTTCTGACTCCTTCATTACAGCAGGGAGATTAAACGTTCCTTCTGACTCCTTCATTACAGCAGGGAGATTAAACGGTCCTTCTGACTCCTTCATTACAGCAGGGAGATTAAACGTTCCTTCTCTGGCTCCTTCATTACAGCAGGGAGATTAAACGTTCCTTCTGACTCCTTCATTACAGCACGGAGATTAAACGTTCCTTCTGACTCCTTCATAACAGCAGGGAGATTAACCGTTCCTTCTCTGACTCCTTCATTACAGCAGGGAGATTAAACGTTCCTTCTCTGACTCCTTCATTACAGCAGGGAGATTAAACGTTCCTTCTCTGACTCCTTCATTACAGCAGGGAGATTAAACGTTCCTTCTGACTCCTTCATTACAGCAGGGAGATTAAACGTTCCTTCTGACTCCTTCATTACAGCAGGGAGATTAAACGTTCCTTCTCTGACTCCTTCATTACAGCAGGGAGATTAAACGTTCCTTCTCTGACTCCTTCATTACAGCAGGGAGATTAAACGTTCCTTCTCTGACTCCTTCATTACAGCAGGGAGATTAAACGTTCCTTCTCTGACTCCTTCATTACAGCAGGGAGATTAAACGTTCCTTCTCTGACTCCTTCATTACAGCAGGGAGATTAAACGTTCCTTCTCTGACTCCTTCATTACAGCAGGGAGATTAAACGTTCCTTCTGACTCCTTCATTACAGCAGGGAGATTAAACGTTCCTTCTGACTCCTTCATTACAGCAGGGAGATTAAACGTTCCTTCTCTGACTCCTTCATTACAGCAGGGAGATTAAACGTTCTTTCTCTGACTCCTTCATTACAGCAGGGAGATTAAACGTTCCTTCTCTGACTCCTTCATTACAGCAGGGAGATTAAACGTTCCTTCTCTGACTCCTTCATTACAGCAGGGAGATTAAACGTTCCTTCTGACTCCTTCATTACAGCAGGGAGATTAAACGTTCCTTCTGACTCCTTCATTACAGCAGGGAGATTAAACGTTCCTTCTCTGACTCCTTCATTACAGCAGGGAGATTAAACGTTCCTTCTGACTCCTTCATTACAGCAGGGAGATTAAACGTTCCTTCTCTGACTCCTTCATTACAGCAGGGAGATTAAACGTTCCTTCTGACTCCTTCATTACATCAGGGAGATTAAACGTTCCTTCTCTGACTCCTTCATTACAGCAGGGAGATTAAACGTTCCTTCTCTGACTCCTTCATTACAGCAGGGAGAAGCAGAGGATAGTGAAGGAACACAGCAGCCACAGTCCTAGCGCCGCCTCCCCAGTGGTCTCTGACTCCGAGGCGGAGTCGGCGAAGGCCACGGCAGAGCTCCGCTTAAAAGAAGCGGAGGAAAAACTCAACAAACACAGGTATGTAACGCCCTCGGCACTGGACCAAAGGTCACACCCCTGAACCCCTGTGTTGCACAGTCCCAGTTTCACCTTTTATTTATTCTCAGAGCATTGAGGTTCCCCCTCATTTGCAATGCTGACGAGATCACACATATAAAACAATTTAAGACAGATATAAAACACAAATCAAGTCTACATGTAAGGCATAGAGACACTGTTAAAAACAGTTACATATTGAGGTATGGAGGTTCAGAAGCAGGTTATTAAATTGACCATATGATATCGGGGTACCAATTTTCAGTGTTTCCAATCCAATCCACTTAATTTATAAAGCACATTTTACAACTCAGAGTTTACAAAGTGCTAGAATAAAACTAAATGCACTGTAGCTAAACACAGAGAACAACAGCAAACACACGAAAAATATAGAAACTCACCCGGGGTTAAAAGCCAAGGTGTAGAGGTGGGTCTTTAGGTCTCTAGGGTGTTCCATGTAGTAGGGGCATCGAAGCAGATTGTCCCAGTTCAGACTGCACAGATGGGACCTCTAGTGTAAGACATTCACTTGAACGGGTCTGACGACTCGAGTATTTATTTTCCAGTTTAGCAGCAACGTTACCTTCTGCCCCTTGTCCGTCTCTCTCTCTCCCAGAAATCTGTTGCAGAAAGACGAGGCCATTCTGCGTCAGCTGCACCAACAGGAGCTGAAGAAGAGGGAATCCGCGGTGAAGGCAGCCGAGTCCAAGGTGGTCAAACTCAAAGAGCAGCTGTTGGCCTCCGAGAAGATCGTCAGTGCCAACAAGACTCTCCTCAAGAAACTCCAGGAACAGGTGAGGTCGAATGGGAGCAGTGTTGATTTTGACAGCACGTTTTGATTTTAGTCTTAGTCATAGTCTCTTGAATGGTTTTCATTTAGTTTTAGTCACATTTTAGTCACCTGCAAGTTTTAGTCAACTAACTATCATAAGATTTTAGTCGAGTAAATCTATAGTTGATTTAGTCGACTAAAATGTATTATGGCGGGCCTTGATGGTGTCGTAATGACAAAGTGTAAAATGACTTAGTTTTTAAGTTATTTGTTGACAATTGTCAATATATTTAGTCTTAGTCATCATAGCTTCGTTTTCATTTACTTCCCATTTTCGCCAGTGAAAAAAGGTAGTCGACGAACATTTCTTGGCATAGTTTTAGTCGACGAAATCAACACTGGATGGGAGCTAGTATTCAGTGTTTTGATTGTCCGTTGCATGAAACGTTTCTAAAGGTGAGCGGTTTAGATTGAATGACTTCTCTCAAAAGTCTACAATTGTTCTACATTAAGGTTGTGACAAACGGACCTGTTTTTTCCCACCACTTGAAGCTAAACTGGGGTTTCTAGAACACAAAAAGGAAACGTTTCTCAAATTATTCCTACACGCCACTGTGACAGAGCTCGTAATAATGAAGCTCCCATTTGTCCTGCATAGTTACATCGTGTGGAGCACCGTGTGTCTATAAAGAGGAGCGTTGCTGTGCGGATGGAGAAGGAGTTGACCCTGGCCCAGATGGCGCTGGGCAGGGGCCTGAAACGACACACCGACTCCAGCCATCACTTGGTGAGTCTAATCTAGAAGGAATGTATGAACCGTGACCCATTTAGACCTGAGGACGATTCTACAGATGCCTTCTAAATCCTGACAATTTTCCTCATGTGTCTGTGTCGGTGGTTCTCAAACTATGTCATGTCAAGGACCCCAAAAATTATATGTAATTGGCGACCGACCCACATCTGAAAATATGTTGTTCCAGGGACTCCTGATTTAGAGTTCTCTGAAAGATTATATTCAAAGATTTGCGTCACATTTTCACGATTAAAAGAAATATAGCAGATCTACGTACAAGCACCGAGTACCGCGCTAAGAGCTTGTAGATCTGCTATTTTTCAATAGCTAAAGTATAACATAATGCCCAGAATGGTTTAAAAACCCTAGCAGCGAAAATAGGCGGGCATTTGCCAAATAGCGCAGCTTTTATTATTTATTTATTTATTGGCCTTTATTTATTCAGGGAAGACCATTGAGGGCATGCTCACTTTTTCAAGGACGCCCTGCGTACAACATGATCAAAAAGTACAAAAAATAACACAATTTATGTATATTCAATGATTTCACCCTGGTCAACAAAATATACAGTAATATACTGTATATCAAATCAAAATCAAATCAAACTTTATTTATATAGCACATTTCCAACAGCCAAAAGCCGACCAAAGTGCTGTACAACATGACATCGAAGGCAAGAAATAAAAATAATAACATACATTGACACAGAGTAGCGATAAAAATGAACAAAGGAACTGTTAAAGTGCAATTAAAAGCAAGGGAGAACAGATGGGTTTTGAGTAGGCATTTAAAAACACTGATCGCCTGGGCAGATCTGACGGTGAAGTGCAGTGAATATGGTGGTTAACTTTAACAATGAGAATCAGACCAGAGTGTTCAACACAGTGTCATTGCATCATCTTGTTAACTGAATAACAAGCATACAAAAAAAAATCATGTTTGACACTAAAACATGATATTGTTTATTGTTATTTAGACTCTTCATCGCTCTCTAGAAAATCTCTAAACTGGTATGAACATAATTTCTGTCATGTTATGTTGTAAACGATGGATATTTGTCTTGCCATAACGTGTGCATTCATTGAGGTTATTAATACGTTCATTGACTCCTGGTGTCAGCCGTCTGTCAAGTGATACGTTGAAGGAACGCGCATCGATCTCACAGAATGCCCTGATCAGAGCTCTCTGGTTCTGGAAGCAGAGCATTATTGGAAATGCAAAGCGAATACAGATCGTAAGGTTTTCAACGTGGTTATTTAACCACCGTTGCCTTCTTTTTCCTCCAGCCGGTGAAGCGGAGCCGCCTGGACGCAGCTCCCCGCGGCTCGGAGCGCCACTTCGCCGAGCTGATCGCCCAGAAGCAGAGGCTCCAGCAGCTGGAGTCCGAGTACGCCCTGAAGATCCAGAAGCTGAAGGAGGCCCAGGCTCTGCACAACCGCACAGCCGGGGGGGCGGTCCCGTCCGAACCGCCCGTACGGGCCTCCACCCCCATCCCGTCGCCGCCGCCGTCGTCGTCGTCCCCCCACCACCACCACCACCACCCGCCGAGCCAACACGCCCCGCCGCCGTCCAGCCCGTTCCCCGTGCCGCAGCCCTCCCTGCACGACCTCACTCAGGACAAGCTCACGCTGGACAGCGGCGACGAGGACAACGACAATGCCGAACCTCAAGCGGCGGCACTGGCCGCCGCCGGTGCCACCGCGGAAGAGACCCCACAACGTAGACTTTCCCTCCGTCAGTCCAACAACACCAAGCCCAACCTGGAGCAGCTCGGCTCCACGCCAGTCAAGGATGGCGCCGGCGGTGGCAGCGGCGCGGTCAAACCTACGGCCAAGGCCGCGGCGGCCAGCCCGGCTACCGCCGAGCCTTCAGAACTGTTTGCAGGACTCCACATGGAGGCGCTGAAGAAGAGGGATAAGCAACAGGCTCGGATGGGAGATCTCCTGCTGAGCGAACTCCACAAACTGGGAGGGGACGTGGTGCCTCCTCCGCTTGGAAAGGTGATGCGGAAAGATGTTCACAATCTAATGATGTTGTTGACATGACACTCAAAAATGACTTGTATTCAAGTGAGGGGGGGGGGGGGGGGGACTGTGGCAAATTAATATTAATAGTTTATAAATGATGATAATTATATATAATAAATAATAATCTGTAATATTGCTGCCTGGCTTTTCAGATGATTCCAGTGGATGTGGAAGCCATCTCGGGCCAAACGGCTGCTTCTACAGAGCTGAAACCGGTCCCATTTGGACCATATCGTAGCCCTCTCCTGGTCTTCAAGTCCTACAGGTAGAATATATATATACATATATATATATACTCAACATAACAATAAGTCTACGAATAATTATATGTTAACTTAAAATTGTGACGCGGTGTATACATGACTCCAAGTACACGTTATTGTACATTATTTACACTAGACGATAACAAAAACATTAATGCAATTATGCCGTTTGATACACAACATACACATTCATATATTGTTCCTTGCTTGTAAATTCATCATTCTATTAATTTCCGGATTTTTTTAATGAAGATTTAAATGTCTTTTCTTGTCTCAGATTTAGTCCATATTACCGGACGAAGGAGAAACTATCTCTGAGTTCTGTAACGTTCAGCAACGCCGTGGAGCCAAAGAAGAGTTTCTGTCGCTTTGATCTGACGGGTACATGCAATGACGACGACTGTCGCTGGTAAGTCCTTTGATCTGACGGGTACATGCAATGACGACGACTGTCGCTGGTAAGTCCTTCCAAACTAAAACCATGACCTCACCTCACTACGGCGGCGGTGGCTCAGCGGTAGAGTGGCTGGATGGTAACCGCAAGGTTGCCAGTTCGAACCCTGTGGGCTCCCCCAGAGTTAGTGTCGGAAGTGTCCTTGAGCAAGACGCTTAAAGGATAATTCCATGCTAGAATGCTTTCTTATCTTTCTTACCTTTCTTTGTAGTTGTTACGTCCCCACCAAAGAGGTCCAGGTGTTTTTTTGTGAAAAAACTCCTTATTGGCTATTTTCCCTACCATAAGCCCTCAATGAATTGCATTGCATTGAATGGGAATTGAATGGGGCTATGGGGTGTTATGCTAGTTCGCTTATTTCCATCGAAAGAAGTAGTAAAGTGTGCCGCTTGGGATATTATTTACATTATGAAGAGAGGATATATACAAAGAAATTATAATTTTGAGCGATGGAAATAAGCGAATTAGCACAACACCCCATAGCCCCATTCAATTCCCATTCAATTCAATGCAATTCATTTAGGGCTTATGGTAGGGGAAACAGCCAATAAGGAGCTTTTGCACAAAATAACACCTGGACCTCTTTGGTGGGGACGTAACAACTACAAAGAAAGGTAAGAAAGCCTTTTAGTATGGAATTATCCTTTAACTCCTAATTGCTCCTGATGTGCTGGTTTGGTGCCTTGCATGGTTTCCGCCGCCATCGGTGTATGAATCGGTGTATGAATGTGTGTGTGAATGTAGTGAATGTAATGCGCTATATAAATGCACCATTTACCATTTACTAGTGTTGTTTTCGTCGACTAAAACTAAGACAAAAGATGTTCGTCTACCTTTTTTCACTGGCGAAAGCTAAATGGAAACTAAATTAAAACTAAGCTATGACTAAAACTAAGACTAAATATACTGACAATTTCGTCAACAAATTCTTCGAAACAAAAACAATGACCTCACCTCACCACTGTTGTTTTCGTCGACTAAAACTAAGACATTAGGCGGTCGTAGACTACCTTTTTTCACTGGCAAACTATCTACAAGCTCACGTTGTGGGCTTGTAGATTGGCTATTTTCAGCAAGTGTCAATCAAGGCCCGCCAAAACACATTTTGTTCGACTAAATCTACTGTAGCCGACTAAAATCTTATGATATTTAGTCGACTAAAACTAGACTAACACTAAAACATTCCAGGTGACTAAAATGTGACTGAAACTAAATTAAAACTATTCAAAAGACTGACTAAAAACCAACACTGCACCTCACAGGTACTTGATGTAGTAGTGCAATTCATCTGCGCTCTTAGTACACTGTAATTGTATACAAGAAAAACAAAGCATTTCCCTGAAAATTCCAGAGCTCCTTTTGTCTGTGGTTTAATTATTTCTGTCTGTTCTGTTTGTCTGTGGTTTAATTCTTTCTGTTCTGTTCTTTATAATACTTTTGTCTGTGGTTTAATTCTTTCTGTTCTGTTCTTTATAATACTTTTGTCTGTGGTTTAATTCTTTCTGTTCTGTTCTTTATAATACTTTTGTCTGTGGTTTAATTCTTTCTGTTCTGTACTTTATAATACTTTTGTCTGTGGTTTAATTCTTTCTGTTCTGTTCTTTATAGTACTTTTGTCTGTGGTTTAATTCTTTCTGTCCTGTACTTTATAATACTTTTGTCTGTGGTTTAATTCTTTCTGTCCTGTTCTTTATAGTACTTTTGTCTGTGGTTTAATTCTTTCTGTCCTGTTCTTTATAGTACTTTTGTCTGTGGTTTAATTCTTTCTGTCCTGTTCTTTATAACACTTCCTCAGGCAGCATATGAGAAACTGCAGTTTCACTGGAAACCGGCTGTTCCAGGACATCCTGTCCTACAACCTGTCCTTGATTGGCTGTACGGAGAGCAGCTCACATGACGACATCAGAGCATCTACAGGTGAGGGTTTTGTAATACATGCATCTACGGGTTGGCTTTAACCCATTCTGACCTGAGATCAGATTCTAAAAATGTCAGTCGTTCTTCGATTTTTCAAAAATAGCAGACCTACAAGCTCGTAGTGCGCCACTCGGTGGCTTGTAGATCTGATATTTTTCAATAGCTAAAGCATAACATAGTGCTAACACCAAAATGGGCTCCCGTCCAGAATGGGTTAACCCATTTAGGCCTGAGGTCAAAATTTTAAAAATGTCTTCTAAATCCTGACAGTTTTCTGAAATACTAGTAGTAGTAATAGTTTTCTGTATCGGTGGTTCTCAAACATATTCATGTCAAGGACCCCAGAATCATATGTAATTGGCCACCGACCCCCATCTGAAAATATGTTGTTCCAGTGACCAGACCCCCCCAGTAGCAAAGATTTGAGTTAAAAACGTTCGCCCTGAAAGAATATATATTTAAAGATTTTTCAAAAATAGCAGATCTACAATATGTAGTCCAGGCCAGTGTCCATGACATCAGAAACACTGGGCTCACTGCTAAAATATCTAAAACCACATATTACACACACAAAACATGCTACATCACGCGATGAGGAAATGTTGCACTTCTGTTCTTGTTTATTGCTTTGAAATGTTGTATGATGTTTGTGTATGATGGTCCGCCACTACGGAGAAAGTATTGATATGGAAGATCAAACCCTGAAACCAGGAGTCTAAGCGAAGGTGAGAGAAACCTCAGAAATAGTGGGGAAATGGTTCCTATTTGTCGCGCCCTACATGGGAGAGTCGCGCCCTGCATGGGAGAGTCGCGCCCTGCATGGGAGAGTCGCGCCCTGCATGGGAGAGTCGCGCCTGTTGACAGCCAGGGCCGACAAGCCCTGACCTTAGAGATGACCCCGTATGTCGCAGCAAGGAAGACTTACAAACCACCGCAGACACCACCTCCCCATCGCAAGCAAGAATGGAACCGGGGAGGGGGAGGAGGGCAGAAGCGCCGAGGCGCACACCGAGAGAGACGGGGGGGGCCTCCCCCCGCTACACAGCACATGAGATGACGCGTGGAGCCATGGACGGAGCGGCATAACGTCCCCAGACTGGGCCGAGATGGGCCTACGATGACGGGGCCAGCAAATCATTCCCCCCGCTTCACTCCGCACCCATGGGGCCCCCTCCTCCCCCCCAGCAAACTGAGTGGGCCAGCTCACGCGGGCCTCCTCACACACTCATGCTGCGGTTGAGGCTCCGGCGAAGACAGGGTGGATTTATGTGGGTTAGGGTGAAAAGGTCACCACAACTGCCTGCGCTGTATATACAGACTTTATACGAGCGAGGTAGTGGAAACAGACAGGAAGTCAGGGCTCCTCTCTACCAAGAAAAGAGGAGTCAGCGATGTTACTGTACATCGATTCTGTGAGAAGCCATATACGGTGATATGTACAGACTGTACTGTGTAGCACGAATTTATGCTTAGAGGTGTGTTCAAATGTAACCATAACTATGACACGTCCGGGCGGGCGGGGAAAGTTGTATGCATCAAAGTATAAATGCTTTTGACACAGGAAGAGACTCTCTCTTCCTTTTTTCCTTTGAGATGACAACTTAACACGGAATTTCTGTATTGAATGCTTTTTTCACTTTTGGGGCATTTTACCTCTGTGCTAATTTTCTTGTACTGAACCATTATGGATATTAAAGCGACTGTTATCTCTACTTAAACAGTTTTGTCTGACTCCCATGCATTTTATCTAGGACTGGGTATTTCTCCTCTGCCATTTCCTCTGAATTAACCCTGTTTGGTGAGTACTGTGGTGTAAATAGATATTTACAGGTCACGGTTGTGAAACCTCTCAGTCCCTTGTTATAGTCAAAGGGAAGTGTATTGGTGTTAGCCGAGAGACGTGGTTAAGACGTCTCTTGAAGGCACCACTCAATCGAGAAACGAGTTGTACCGCACGATGAGTGACTGTCGTTGGACATAGGCTGCAATTTGCAGGCCACGCAGTCCAAACAGGACATCGGGGTATTCTCGGATTGAGCCCGAGTTAACAAGTGTTAACAGGGAAGCACTGGCCGTTCGAGAGAGGGGCCTCTCTGTGTTTAAGTAACACAGCGAGTGGGTCCATGTAAGCGTGCATTCCAGTAACGAGAGTTCTGTCTTTAAAGTTTGATATCACGGCTATAGGTTTTGCTCTGATAAGGTGTGGTCTATAAAATAAACGTTTGTTGGTCTGTTTCATATTAAGGTAATTCACAAAGATAGGTTGGTCACAAGTAATAATTAATTTTATTGTTGTACACTCAGGCCATGGCATAAAGAGCAGTGGTACTTGTACTCTAAGGTAGTTATACTTGGGTAGGTAAATAAATTAACAACCAGAGATAAGTGTGGAGTAGCGCACGCCGCACAGTGCACACACTAGGCTACTGGGGTCTGGAAATGCGCACGGCATTGTTATATGTCCGCGGGCACTCTTCAGCGCCCTACATGGGAGAGTCGCGCCCTGCATGGGAGAGTCGTGCCCTGCATGGGAGAGTTGCGCCCTGCATGGGAGAGTCGCGCCCTACATGGGAGTCGCGCCCTACATGGGCCGACATGGGAGTCCCGCCCTGAATGGGAGTCGCGCCCGACATCAGTGTCGCGCCCGGCATGGGAGTCGTGCCCGAAATGGGCCGACATGGGAGTCCCGCCCTGAATGGGAGTCGCGCCCGACATCAGTGTCGCGCCCGGCATGGGAGTCGCGCCCGACATGGGCGGACATGGGAGTCGTGCCCGACATGGGAGTCGTGCCCGACATGGGCCGACATGGGAGTCGTGCCCGACATGGGCCGACATGGGAGTCGTGCCCGACATGGGCCGACATGGGAGTCGTGCCCGACATGGGCCGACATGGGAGTCGTGCCCGACATGGGCCGACATGGGAGTCGTGCCCGACATGGGCCGACATGGGAGTCGTGCCCGACATGGGCCGACATGGGAGTCGTGCCCGACATGGGCCGACATGGGAGTCGTGCCCGACATGGGCCGACATGGGAGTCGTGCCCGACATGGGCCGACATGGGAGTCGTGCCCGACATGGGCCGACATGGGAGTCGTGCCCGACATGGGCCGACATGGGAGTCGTGCCCGACATGGGCCGACATGGGAGTCGCGCCCGAAATGGGCCGACATGGGAGTCGCGCCCGACATGGGAGTAGGAGCCCAACCCTGACGGGACGGACAAGCCCATAATGGATTGGGTCTTGGATTGGAAGGAAAAACGTCCTCAAAGACATGGCTGCTGGGTTTAGGACTGTAAGGGATCACAACGTCACGTGTCAGCATGAGGCAGGCTGACGGTTACCTGGCCGAGGGGTCCTTTTACGCTGGACCCCTGGTCAGGAGCTCCTCCTTTAAGGAGGGGTCCTTCCGCCTCCGAGCCCACCTTAAGACATCCCTGAGGGACCGCCCCACGACCCCTAGGAGCCCCAGGCGATAGAGGAGTGAGGCTAGGATCACCAATCCCAGGATGATCATACAGGGGAGAGCCCACTTAAGGATTCCCGAGATGACCTTCCAGGCTGTCTGGACCCAGGATGCAACTACCTCGATGGGCTCTCCCCTGTATGATCATTCTGGGATTGGTGATCCTAGCCTCACTGCTCTATCGCCTGGGGCTCCTAGGGGCCGTGGGGCGGTCCCTCAGGGATGCCTTAAGGTGGGCTCGGAGGCGGAAGGACCCCTCGGCCAGGTAACCATCAGCCTGCCTCCTGCTGTCGTCTGACGTGGTGATCCCTTCCTGCCCTAAGCCCAGAAACCATTTCTACTGAATCTAACTTCCCGACCGTCACTCTGTCTTGAAGATATGGAGGACGATGGTCTCCTTGATGGAATGGACACCAGCCCTCTCGACGACGATACTCTCGATGGGAGCCAGGTCGGTGAAACCACACCAGCTACTCCTGAAGCCTCCGATGTGGAATGGATCGACATTATCTCCAGAACATTCGCTGAAGATGACGACGACCTGAGGATGCCGAGGATCCAGCTCTACGACATCCAGGGCCACAGATTCAGTGACGATGACCTACGGGTCCCCCAGAATTGGGAAAATATTGCAGGAATCCGCAAAGGAACCCGCCCTACAAGGAACCCGTATTCGGGAATGTCATATGATGACTATGTCCTACTGAAGGGCTCCTCCATCGTGAGGTCCTGTGTTCATAGCCACTTGATCGGTGACAACTGGGGAGCCATATCTCCAGCCTGTGTGACTGTCTACAAAGTCGTGCGGGAGACTAACCCTTTCCAGGGTATGCTGTGGGCCACTGTCGAGACGGAGGGTGGACCCAACCGTGGCTCCAGCGTTGACGTTATCCTACACCCCAAACCCCCCCGAGGAGCGCTGGGGGTCCCTATGTTGGGGATCCGCGATAACACTCGAAGCCTTGGTGAAACCACACCAGCTACAAAGACTCCTGGAGCCTCCAATGTGGTATGGATGGACCATCCATACCACTTAAGACTTGAGATCTACCCGCCCACTACCACAGGTGGGAAGAACAAGGATGCCAGAGGGGTTGTCAAGGGCCCGGGATCCACCCGCCAGTACCCTAAGAACGTGGCCCCTTGTTCTTCTGAGCCCTACTACCGTGAGAGGGACTACAGGAAGAAACCTCGTGATAACCACCATCGTCCAGCGAGCGCGGAGAGACAACCGTCACCCACCCCCGCTCAGTCGGCTGCTATCCTGATGCCGCCCCCGATGGCACCGCCGTCGCACATCGTGCATTTGCCAGAACAAAGATGGCAGTGGATCCCGGAAGCTACCAGTGGAGCCCGGCCCCGATGGGTTGGAGGAGGATACTACCAGTTGATCCCGGCCTCAATGGGCTACCAACCCCCGACACCTGTACCTGTTCCGCCACCACTCTCCTCCCCTACCATTGAAAGGAAGAAACGGAGGCACTGGGGCAAGAAGAACAAACACAGAAATTGACACTGAGCAATAAAATGTGGACCTGCGACACCAGCATACTGGTGTCCTTAGTTTGATCTGTGTGCTCATATGTTTCACCTCATGCACTTATCTGCTATACTTTGCATGCACTCATGGCTCGACGCTTAGCATTTTTCCAAGTAGCACGTGTGCTACTAAGTTGAAAAATCTAGTAGCACACAAATTATTTTAGGAGCACGATGAAAAGTTATCAAATATTGTGTTTTTTGAGGGGTGCTAGCCCCTCCTATATACAGCTTTAGTCCCCACACGTCTCAATATTTGCCATTGACAATGAACGGAGAAATTAGGTCAAAATTCCGCTAAATATGACTTAAATTAAACATCAAAACATTAAACGCCATTGACATTGAAAGGAAAATGTACGTCACATGTAAACGAGCAAATCAGCTAACCAATCACAGGCAACAGGCATTCTGATTGACCAGTATCAGATGATTCATGCTGATTTGTGTGATTTTTCTTTAAAGTGATATGAGGTATAGGGCAATATGGAAAAATATTATATCACTATCTTTTCAGAAATTATCACAATATTGATATTCATCTGGATATCATTTTTATGTTTGTTTTTATATAATCTATATTTCTATATAATCAATTTGTTTTATGCTGATAGACTATTAGTCTTTTATGCAGATAGATAGATAATCAATTAATTGTATGTTGCTTATGTATGGATGGATCATAATGGAGAGACAGACAATCCGTTTTTATCCTGCTGTTCTATCATGTGAGATTCGGTGCAGGGCGCAGGCTACTCGATGGTGAATTAGTATTGTAACATTCTCCTTGGTTTTGACTGCTTCAGTTCAGACAGAACATCGGACATATACCCCTCTGCGTGGTGGAAAGAGGTGGTGGGGGGTTCTTTGCCTTTTTTGCGTTGCTCGTTATGCAGGCCTAATATGCTTAATATGTATCCAGCCAGGTCGGTCATTCGTATTATCATTTGCGCTGCGCACATGCTTTTGTAAGCGAGGTGCTAAGCGAAGGGTTGTTTTGGTAGATATCAATCAATCCGTCCACTCAATGTGCGTGCACTCTTTGCGTGCACGGCTGCATGCTGTTTCACCCACGTTTGGTTAAAAGTTATATCGAGTGACGTTTGAACATTACACACTTTCCAAATAACTTTAGTATTCAACGTGTCGGGGTCCTAGCAACTCCTACTGTGCTATCATGCTATCCTGCTGCGTTCGATCCGCTGCTGACGGGGAAGAGAACTGAGCAGCAACACGGGGAGGGGTTGGGCGGTGGGAGCAAACAGCAAAGGGGACAGATCTACAAATGAATGCCGCATTGAGCCTCGACACGTTGTTAGCTTGTAGATCTGCTCTTTTTGGCAAATGACACCGCCGTGCTTTAGAAATATAAATGTAGGTATAGAACCGCGACTATAGAATGTGCACTTGCTGTATCAGTGTCTTTATCACGATTAAATGGTCAAATTCTGTAGTCGCCGGCACCGGTGCTACAAATTGAATTTTACAACTCGCACAGTGCTATTTTTAGTAGCAAATGCGAGCACCTAGTCGCACGTTGGAGCCCTGTTGCCATGTAAGGCTGTGGGCTAGGAAGAAAGGGCGTATACTGTTGTATGATGCGACGGACTGGTGTATAATTAAAAAGAGACGCCTAATGTCTCAAAGTTAGCTGATTTTTGCAAGTACTCATCTATCCATTTATAAACTTCTCTTTTTGGTATTATTTACTTTGCTCCTCAATCGCCTTTGGTTGGGAGTTCTACATTTGTAACCCGTTTCTCAATAAACCTTTATTTTACTGAAGTTGTTTTTTGATCCAGACAATTCCTTCATAGAAGGAGAGGTTTTACCTCTTGGGTTTTCACCACCTATTTCTCCGCTTCATGGTCAGAGATTGAGATTTTTTGGGTACCTACCACTCCTGTTGGGACTGAACTAGACTTGGTAAGATGCTAAATGAATTAAGTTTCTATATTCCAGGGCTTACACCTCTCAAGACTTACAGTGCACGCCTGCACGGGCACTGATAGTCTGGTCGCGGCTGGGAGAAAAGTTAATACTCTCAACCCTTAACAAGGAGAACACTGTTCGATCAGAGAGTCACACGCTGGCCTTTAGCGCTTATCCCGAACAACTTCCTGATGATAAGCCACAAGAGAGCAGACCACCTTAAAACTGTTTTTGTTGGGTTTATACATTCTCCAGCTTGACTTGTAGCTGTCACCATTCACTCAAGAAAGGTGCGAAGCCTGGTCTCTAAAATAAATAGACGTGCTGTAGAAATAACATGTTCAGAAGCGACAGGGTCTCGTAGACAGTTGTTCTTTATTAGACACTGCAAATGAGGGTGACCTCAATGTCTTAAAATAAATAAAGGTTTGAATGATGCTCATCAAACACCAACCTCCTCAAACCCATAAAGACCAACCTACGCACCATGGGTGACCGGGCCTTCTGCTCGGTCGCCCCCGAACTGTGGAACGCTCTCCCCGCCCACCTGAGAGCCCCACAGTCGGTAGACACTTTTAAGAGAGGACTAAAAACTTTCCTTTTTACCAAAGCATTTTTATAGCCTTGCCCTTGTGTTTTAAATGTTTCTATTCTTTTAGATATTTTTTTAATGGTGTGTTTCTTTTTCTTTTATTCATTGCTGTAGCACTTTGAGATTCTCACGAATATAAAGTGTTATAAATAAAATCCATTATAATGAATGAACTCTGTAGACTAGTGTACAGATGAATGGGTTTGTAGTGAGATACATGGATGTTGGAAACTAAACTTGGATTAATTCATATTTAACAGTTTTAAGGTTGCAGTCTAAATATCTTGTCTCTTAATCCTGTTTTTAGAAAAGTATATCAAGAGTCTCTTTGGAGCAAACAAGGACCGCATGGGGATAGACCAGAAGGCAGTCCTCCTCGTCAGCAAAGTGAACGAAAGCAAGAAACATGGTCAGTATACACTATGCAGCAGCCATTTCATTTCAACTGCCTCCACCTTGACACAGACCCCCATTTGATAGGATTTGTAATGTATCTGAGTATTCAAATGGGCCTTTGATTCCTATTTATCCTATTTATCTGGGGACAAAAAAGAGGACAACAATGTCCGCTCATCGTGCTCTCTTTATGTGATATCACCAAATAAAATAATGTAAATGTATTTGTTTTCCAGTCCCTCCCTACACCACATGCAAGGAGCCAAGACTATGGAAGCCCACCCCGTCATGGCAGGCTGGCCCCGGGCCCTCAGAGGACAGCGAGGATGAGAGTACAGCCTTCAGCCTGACTCCCAGGAGATACGGTGAGCACTATAGAGACACATGTTATGTGACTGCACTTGTGGTACTTGTATTGGTTGGATGTTGTTTCGACACAGACAGGGGATGGTGTTACAACCACCAGTTGTTGTTTGCAGTATACAACGCTGTTTGTTTTGCATGAAAGTGTAATAACTCCTCCAGGTGACTATGCAAATATTTAGCATTACACTTGGCCGCTGCCAGAAGCAAAGATTTGACTTAAAAATGTTTGCTCTGAAAGAATATATATTAACAGCTAAAGTATAACAATGCTTAAAACACCAAAAGGGGTTCCTGTCCAGAATGGGTTTAGAATCTGATAACTCTTGTCCTGACCCAGTAATTAGTTAGCCCTTTGCTAAAAAGCGATTGTCCAATGCCAATCCAAATAGTTTAACAACTGTTGCTATGCAGGTCAAGCTGTCAGTGTTATTTTGCATGGCTGTGTTGTTGAACACATGCACAGCTTAACATTGAGAAAGTTACACGACTGACCCACCCAGGTGATGGCAATAATACTAATGACTTCGTATTGTCTTACCGTGCAACATGAAAACTCCGGTCGGGTGGTCGTTAAAAGTTGATTTCTTCCTCTGTCATTTCCCCGTATTTCTAGTTTATTTAAATGATGTCATGCACATTTGTCATGTGCATAGCCTACTGCAGGCCTGGTTGACTAGATTTAGAAGACACTTTGAAGGTTTTGCTACCCAAATGATAAATCATTTTATATATGGAGAAATCCCGTCATTTACCATGCATCTCAATGGGGGAGAAGGACAGCTGTGTCCTCGCTGCGTGCCTATTGGAAAAGAACGGGTTGGGGGAGGGACTTAGCGAGGGGCTGAATTGACTCCAATTAAATGACAATCATTTCAGAACATCCTGATGATTTTGTTCACCAGAGATCAGTGACTAATTGGGGCATATATAAAATATATGCAGACAATTTACCATGAAGTCTGATTTCTTTTTTCTCACAGATAAGTGCTCCAAGAGAAGCCTGCTGGCCCTGGATGCGTTCGTCTCACCAGGTGACAAGCGTTATTTTGTCAGCGAGACGGACGACATCTCTAATCTGGAGACCAGTGTGCTGGAGAACCCTCGGGATGCACAGCTTTGGATCAAACTGGCCTACAAATACCTCAGTCAGGACGAAACGTAAGTTGCAATCATCTGGACCATGTTGTTTTCTTTTTCTCACTCTGCTGGCGCTATTGAATTATTTATTTTGCTGAAATATGAAACCAGTTAAACCATTTGCACCTGAGGCGGCAGATAAAAAAAAACCTGAATTATTCGTTTTTGCTTAAAGGGATAGTTCAGATTCTTAAGTTGTATGAAATAGTTGCCATTAATATAGTGGTTTCAACTGTATTAATTGATTGCCAGAGTCCCGTGGTGGGAGTTGTGCTCTGGTTTTTGTGAATATTAAGTAGTTCCGTACATTTTGTGGGGGGCACTGGGGCCACGCAGTAAAAGTAAATGAATCCACAAAACGAACGTCATCTATATTTCCATTTCTAAAATATTAGCACGACTTTCGTTTAACTTTGACCCCTCCATCACATGGAACTATTTTTTGGGCGTAGTGATATGGACACAAAAAACATAGTTCTGTGTGATAGAGGGGTAAAAAAAAGAACGAAAGTTGCACTAATATTTTAGAAATAGGTCAACAATACAAATGACGTTCGTTTTGTGGATTAATTTACCTTTACTGCGTGGGTTGAACACACTGTCTCTGTATTATATCTTCCAGCTCTGCCTCAGAGTGTCTGGACGCAGCCTTGAACACGCTGTCTCTGTATTATATCTTCCAGCTCTGCCTCAGAGTGTCTGGACGCAGCCTTGAACACGCTGTCTCGTGCCCTGGAGGACAACTGTAACAACCCTGAGATCTGGTGCCAGTACCTGTCTCTGTTCTCTCAGCGAGGCACCAGGGAGGAGGTGCAGGAGATGTGTGAGATGGCCGTGGAGCACGCCCCCAACTACCAAGTGTGGTGGAACGTAAGACCGTCTGACTAGTGACTTTATTTTCATTTAGTTTGAATACTTGTAGAGAGAAGACTTCCGCACACCCGGCAGGCAATTTGGAGCAGTCTTTTGAATAACATTTTATTTAGTTTTAGTCCCATTTTAGTCACCTGAAATGGTTTAGTTTTGGTCTATGTTTAGTCGACTAAATCTACTTTTGATTTAGTCGACTAAAATGTATTTTGTATTTTTTGACGAAATTCTGAGCCCTGAAGAAAATTGACAAGCAAGGGAAAATGTATTGCATTTAAACACTCCAGATGGATATGACATTTACTGTACTTTTTTTCAAGCATCGAGTCGATGTGTATGTTATGTATTACCAGAATCCATAAATGAACACACAGGAGTAAGAAATTGTTCCTTGAAACATTGTCTTTATTCAATCAATCATTTGTTGTTTCAGTATTTGACCCTGGAGCGTTCCTTTGAGGGGAAAGACTACGTGTGTGACCGTCTCCTGCAGTACCTTCTCAGCGAGACTTCGTCCTCGTCGGGCGTCGCCGACAGGGTCTCCTTCCAGCTTCTGGAGGTTCTGCTCCACAGGGTCCACCTCAACCTGTTCACAGGCCGCATGGGGAGCGCCCTGGCCATTCTGCAGGTGAGACCACACTGCGTTTAATTTGGGAGTTTTGACCCATTTCGGGCGGGAGTCCTTTTTTGGTGTTGTAAGCATTCTGTTCTACTTTAGCTTTTGAAAGGGCCATTGCTTCTTGGGGGTCCCTGGAACAACATATTTTCAGATAAATACAGATAATTCCTTAACATTAAAAAGGTTGAGCACCACTGACATAGAAACATGGGGTTTTCAGCATTATAGGTGAAACTTTCAGTGTAAATTACCAGACAACCGCTTTACCCACCATATGGTCTCACGTGGCCAGACTGTTGCCTCTGGGCAATTTCCAAATGTTTCCGTCATACAGTCTGGAGAACGGAAGTTCTGATCATGAGTAAGCGATAAAAGCGGAAGTGAAGCCTCCTCCCCACTTTCGTCTACTCTGATTTCAGGATGTGTAGTAACTGTAGTTCCAGACTATAATTTATATCTCATTCGGAAAATGTGGAATAGTTTGTCTGGCTACGTGAGACTAGGTCCACACTAACACGTCATTCTGAATGTTCTCTAGAATGCCCTGAAGTCCGCCAACGAGAGGAGCATCGCAGACCACCTGACCACCAGCGACCGCGCCCTGGTGTGGCTGTCGTACATCCACCTGACGGAGTTCGACCGTCTGCCGGCCAGCCTGTACGACCCGGCCACCTCCGGCCCCAGCAGGGTGCTCAGCACGGAGCCCTTCAGGTTACCGTGGCGATCGCAGCAGGACATCAGCACCCCGCCCGACATCCTCATCGCTCTGTTTGAAGGTACGAGTTAACACCCCGAACGCCCCCTGGGGTATTTAGGACCATTACATCAGAGCGCCCAGCGATTTGCAGCTACGGAGCGCATTTCAAGGTACACCAGGCGCCATCTTGGATGTAGCTGAAATAGCTAGATGTAGCCAAAACACCCCCGAGGCGATCGACAACAACGGGAGATATGATTAATATGATTGATTTAGATCAAGAGTTATTCACGTTTTAAGATTTTCGATCTCATCCACTAAAATGGAAGACGTCCCAACCGGAAATGACCGGCATGTGGATCGTTGCGCTCGCTTATGATAGCATTAATGTTTCGTCCTGTGATTAATCTCCGTCCCGATCGCTGAGCGTAACTATTTGATAGGACGGAGAACTCCGCTCATGCCTCTCAGGGTCTTAATATAATCATTTAGTGTTCTATAGTTACATGTGTTTATTCCGTCCTCTTTCAGATGCCATCCGTCAGTGCACAGATGAGTCTCGGCCTCAGAGTGAACGGACTCTGGCCTGCATGCCTCTTCACTCCAACCTCATCTTCCTGTATAACCTGTTGGAAAGGTGAGCTGGGTGTAGCTGTTCTGTGTGCGCCAGCAACAGTGGTGGAGAAAATGTGTCTTATTGTTTTACTTAAAGGGAAACTTCACCCTTTTTGCAAAAAAATATATGTTATCTTATTGCCCTTGATGGTATTGACGTAGTGAATGAATTAATCCCCGCCCTATCGTTGACGGTATTGACGTAATTGTTTTATTCCCTATAATCGGGGGCTTTGTTTTAAAAATAATTAGCATGTTTGGCTAACGGCCGATGTCCTCTACCTAAAACCGGCCGAAATCCTCGCGTGCACGGCTGCGCGGTCTTTATGTGCATAGCTGTGTAAAATGTGATATTCGAGGCTTGATTAGAGCTTAATTTGACTTAGATATGAATATAAACGATGATCGCATAGCATCGGGGACAGACCACTGTGTAACACAGTGCAGAGAAGATAGCTCCAGAGCCGGAAAGGGCATCTACTTTTTTATATGTCTATGGTTGCAACAGCACCACTCAAGCGTCTGCTCATTCCTGTAGGTTTGACGTGGGCGTCCGGTTGTGTGCGTCCCTGCTGGAGCTGTGTCCCGAGTCCTGTGCCCTGCGGGACAGCCTGGCAGAGCTGCACATCAGGAAGGGCGACAGCGACCAGGCTGTGAGCATGTGGCTCCACGCCCTGGTGGAGTGTCCCCACAACGCAGAGGTCTTCTACCACTCCTGCAAGTTCCTCATGGCCCAGGTGAGCAAGCGTGGATGATGATGCGTACTGTATGCAGGTAGTTGGAAAAGATGCCCCCCAGTCAGGGCTCCAGACTAACTTTTTCACAGGTATCTGGTGATACCTACCTTTTCAGTTGGTAGCGCCACCACAAATGAGGTAGCACCAACTTATTTTTGTATAGCGCCGCAGCGCTGTATTAATACATGACCTTATCACCAAGGCTAGCAAAGGTTTTCTTGGCTGAAGCATAAATGCCTTAAATTAAGCACATAACATGTTATATTTCTCACTCACACATTCTATAGGAAATTATTATAATGAATTAACCTATAGTGCATTTTTCCATATCGTTATTATCATTTGGCTACTGTATATGAAACAGAATTAAATGAGACACACCCCTTACCTTCTGCATGGGCATGTTCAACCTAATGGCCAATAAGGATATTTAACACTGCGGTGCCCACTGCCCACTCTTCCTGCACCCTTTTGCAATGTGAAATGCCACCGAATTCATAATCTTTGCCCACTTTCCTCCTGTCTTTTCTTTATATGGAATGAACATGTGAAAGCTGATATGCTTTTATTGTGAAGGGGAAAGTTTCTAAACGTCTCAGCCTGCATATTTCCATGTGCTGATCTACAAGCTCACAACGTGTGGTGGACGCGACGCGTTGTGAGCTTGTAAATCTGCTATTTTCAGCATGCAACACCACGTCGTACGACGAAGAATATACCAGGTTTCACGTGGGAGATGTATTTTGTTCGAGGCGATCATGTATGTAGCCTGGCCTGCATACAGTCTATGGCCTGCACACAGCGCTACTCGACAAGCAAAATAACAAGCTATTGGAAACTAACAAGTTTACCGTGTTTGGGGTCGGGGACGAGGCGCAGTCCCCCATATTATGTTGTGTCTGCTGTCTCCGTGGATTCAGCATGCATCATCATCACAGTTGTGAAAAAAAAGTGTGCGCTCCAGGGAAACTTAGGTAGCCTACAGCCGATGCTGAAATCAGTTTCGTTTTTTTCGGGGTTGATCAGTGAGAGCGCCGCCGCCGTTGAACTCACATGTGTCGTGTGCAGACCGGTGCAGACAGACGGGCAGAGAGAGAGAGGGAGCGAGAAAGAGAGAGAGGAGGCGCGGAATGAGCGAGAATAAAGTAATATTTTATTATCGCGCTAATGCCCGTGCTTCATGGTTGAGGCTGGGAGTGAAAGCAATAAGTAGCACCGGTGCGACCTCGTTCAAATTTAACTCGCACATTAAGAAATTAAGTCGCATATGCAACCTAATAGGTCGCACGCTGGAGCCCTGCCCCCAGTCCTCATACAGTCACTCACTACTAGGGAAGTTGACAGTCCGACAGGTATTAGTTCCGACACATGTGTGGCTGGTTAAAACTCAGCGGTGGCTTCCCTGAGAGCTTATAGGGTTAAAGGTTTGGGGTTTAGGGTGTCGGACTAATGCCTGTCGGACTGTTGGTTCCTCAGAACAAACTGTTGCACATGGTGGGTTGGCTGCGGGTCTTCCTGAAGAAGGCTGAAAGATGTTCATTCCTTGACTGCTGCAGAACTTGTGAATTTTCACCCTGGGATCAGTAAAGGTTATGATTCCTTTGCATTAAAACACTAATCATGATTGCGAACAATCACATTTTACCGGAAATGTCTTAAAAGGCTGTTTTGATATCCAAGCCATAAAAAGTATTTAAACTTAGTCTCTAGTCTAGTCTGTCTATGCACTGAATCCCTTGTTTATAATCTATCAGGTAGCCTTTTTTCCACTGGTGAAATTGGGTCTTAATTTTCATTCTAGCCGTTGATCTGAAACATCCAGATACATTTACACTGGTTGTTACTCGGTCGCAAAATACTGAGCATGGTAATGATTTTACAGATGGAAAGCAGCAATGATGACGCAAAAGAAAGGTTTATAAAATCATTAAAGTAAAAATCTGACCAATTTATATTTGAGACATGATCAAAGGGCATTTAAATATTAATATTAAATATTCCAGATTATCAAAGGTTTGTCTGTTCAGCGTGGCTGTCTCACTCTCTACTTCATCACTGCTTTTTGTCTCCAGGAGAAGTCCAGTGCCATAGTTCCTCTCTTCCGGGGTTTCATTCTGTCTCTCTGTGAAGACGAACAGAGCCAGAAACAGCCAGTAGACGTTCTGCGGTAGGTAACACACACACACACTTTGGCATTCATATGACGTTGGCTTGCAATCAATGTAATGTAATGCTTAATTTATACGTGTTGGTGTCCTTGGGCAAGACACTGAACCCCAAATTGCTCCCGATGTGCTGGTTGGTATCTTGCATGGCTTCCGCCGCAATCGGTGTATGAATGTGTGTGTGACTGGGTGAATGTAATGCACTATGTGAAGCGCCTTGGATAAAGGCTCTACTACGCAAGCTCAACTCCTTTAGAGTGAGCAAGCATATTATGGAAACAGTCTATAAAAACCTGATAGAGGGAATCTTGACTTTTAACATGGCAATGTGGTATGGCAATCTAAATGTAAAAGGAAGAAGCAAGCTGCAGCGAATAGTAAACCTAGCCTCAAAAATAATTGGGAAGAGACAGCAACAATTAGGCTGTATCTACAGGTACTTCGTAAAAAAGCTATCAAGATAGCAAACGACCCCTCTCATCCACTCTGCATGGAGTTCGAACTACTTCCCTCTGGTAGACGGTACAAAGTACCAAGAGATAACCGTAACATCTTTAAAAAATATTTCATACCAAATGCCATTAAGGCACTAAATCATACCATGTCTCACTAGATTTGTTTGTTTTCCAATGTATCTGCCACTGTTGTCCTGCACTTCTTTGCCATGAAAAAAGAATTGTGTTAAGTGTTGTTGCTGTTGTTGTAACCGTTTGTTTTTTTACTGTTTGAGACCGAAGACGAATTTCCACACGTGGACAATAAATGAAACTAACTAACTATATAAATGCACCATTTACCATTTGTTCTGAAATAAACTATAAAGTGTTAACCATGGAGATGTTTACAACACTAAATAACAGTGTTGTAAACATCTCCATGGTTAAAGACACACTTTATAGTTTATATCAGAACAAATGGTCACAGGACATATTGTACAAACCAAAGCTGAGAACATTTGTTACGATAAAAAGCTGTTACGCTAGTCAAAAGTACGTTTTGTGCCCCATTATCTAAAAGACAAAGATCCCTATGTGCCCAACTTGGTTCTGGGATCTTGCCCCTTGCACCTTGAAACTGGGAGGTATAGAGGAGTTACAGTACAGAAGAACAACGTATTTGTACCTATTGTGATATAAATGATATTGAGAATGAGTTCCATTTTCTTGTCTATTGCCCGTTGTATCATGAGCTACGTCAAAAGTTATTTAACCCATTCTGAACGGGCACCCATTTTGGTGTTTAGCGTCACGTTATGCTTTAGCTATTGAAAAAAAGCAGATCTACAAGCTCATAGCGCGCCACCGAGTGGCGCGCTACGAGCTTGTAGGTCTGCTATTTTTGAAAAATCGACGAACGACTGACATTTTTTTAAATCTGATCTCAGGTCAGAATGGGGTTAATCAGACCAGTGTGTGTCCTAGTGGAAACCTCGTGTGAATCTGATCTCGGGTCAGAATGGGTTAAGTGATGCAGAGCGACTGAGATGGATTTTCGAACAGAAGATATTTGCATTGGCAGAATATTTAGAGAACGGTGCCATCCCTTTACATTTTACACATGCATTCCAAAACCTGGTTTGAAATGACTGAATTTCTCTGTTCCTTTTCCAGACACATCCTTGGTGTTCCCACAGAGGAGATGCTGAGAGGGCCGGTCATCAAAAAGCACCTCCAGGAACAGATACGTCACCAGATGCCTTATCTGCATCTGGTTCACTGGTGTGTGTGTGTGTGTGTGTGTGTGTGTGTGTGTACCACTTAATGTTTTGTACATAATAAACGTTCCCGCTATTTAATCCAATATTCTACGCCGCCTAGATTGTCTTATTACTTTAGGAGCATACGCCGAAGTATTTGCCACTTTGATTGACGAAAATCCGATAAATTATTTCCGGTTTCGTCGTCATAATGCGACAGCCTCGTCACCAGGTCCGCGACAAATCCGCTATTTCTGTTTAATTATTTTTAAATGGCGAATTAAACGCATTAAACAAATAGCGGGTTTAGCGTATTAAGCAGAGCTGATCGTTGGATTAAACAATTTAAAGCCCTGAAAGTGTTAACCCTAAACAGTGTGTTGTTGATGCCATGCATGCGCTACCCATTGAAATGTTCGATCCCCCATTGAAGAAAAAAATAATGTTTTTGTAATTTTTCTTTTCTTTTAGGTTAGCTGAGCTCAATTGCACCCAAAAAAAACCTGAACTTATTAACATTCAGTAGATTTTCTGTGGTCTGGGGTTTTCTGGCTCAAACAAGTGCTCTGATTTCCCTGTTTGTGATGTCCACAGCAAATCCACTGAATGTTCAGGGGTTTTTTGGGTGTATTTCATAAAACCTAAAAGAAAACTGAATGAATGTCATGAAACCTTTAAAAACGTCTGATCTTTTTGTCAGAAAAATGAATTAATTTCATGAAACCTTTAAAAACGTCTGATCTTTTCACCAGTCACTGGCAGTGGCTCCACGGCACCCTGGAGACGACGGTGGACTCCTTCGAGAGAGCTCTGGGATCCTCCATGCAGCTCCACACGCTTCACAAACTGTGGATGGAGTAAGTCTGGCAGGCAGAGGAATTCAGCAGCATGCTAAGTATTCCTTTTTTTTTTTAAATACCGTATATTCCTTAGCATTCCTTTTCAAATAAGATTTATTGGAAAGTACAAAATGTAAGGTTATACAGAGTAGAAATCTCCATGTTTTTCCCAAATATATGCATTATGCAACATACAAATAACATAAAAACACCAATGAAACGGTCGGAACACAACTTAAAACACGTAAAAGACACTCACTCACACCTAAAAAACACCCGTTTTGTGTCTTGTCCGTGTTTAATGGCAGCCCCAATGCATTTCCAATGGAAGTCACATGGTTTGACCAAACATTATTTTTTGATGGCTGTGTTGTGCCCCCCCCTCCCCTGCATCAAACCATGTGACTTCCTTTGGAAATGCATTAAACACGGACAAGACAAATGTTTTTTGTGTGATTTGAGGCCTAAGGAGAAAAGATGACGGTTCTTTGCATCTATATGAAAACATGTAATGGTTGTAACGTACCACACATAAAGGTGGGGTTCAAAGGGGAACCCTTCTGACTGACTCTTGTGTTCTTCTGTCTCTCCAGTTATCTCCTCTTTACCAGCAGTAAACAGACCGACGGCAGGTTCTCAGACCTGGTGCAGCGCTGCCTGGAAACGGTTCCGTCCCGCCTGGAGGTTCCCTTCAGTCCTGCCACGTTCTGGAGCTGCTACCGCTTCCACAACAAGGCAAGAGAACGGGAACACCCACTGGTTCTGAGGCTCTTAAGCCCATTTAGACCTGAGCTCGGTTCTATGAAATGTCTTCTAAATCCTGACCGTTTTCTGAAAACCTCATGTTTCTAAAAGTAGACATTCAGGGCTTTCATACAGTATGTATAGGATGTTTTTGTGTTTATTTTTTATAACTGCCTGTCAACGTCTGACATAAAACAGCTCCTAACTCGGCTTTCTGTTCAAGAAGAGCCCGTTACTACAAAAGCAGGTGTTACATAAAAGGTAAATATCTCCAGAATGGAGATATTTACATGGAAATAATTTTTTAATTGTAGTGGACAAATCTTTTGAGGTGTGCTTCTCACTATAAGAGAACATTTTGGTGTCTGCCTAGGAAAAGGTTGGTCGTCCAATGCTATCATCGTAGCATCAGAGTTAAGCCCATCACACACCGGCTCCGTCCGCCGCGCCGCGTCGCCTGGTGCGCCGATAGAACCAGTTCTATTTTCCAGGCGGCGCCGCGTGGCAACGCGTCGCGCCGGACGGAGCCCGTGTGTGTTGGGCTTTAATCAGAAACATTTGAAACAACAATTCATTTTTAAGTGAGGACATTAACTGCCTAAGCAAACATTGCCATAAATGCAAATTTGCTATCTCTGCAGCTGTAATTGCTGTAATTACTACACAACATGTTTTATGCAGGCCTACTTTCAGCAATCAAACTCAGACAATTACCTCAGTTTAGTCTTTTTATTGAATTTCACAGAATGAAATATTCAGAAAATGTCAATAAAAACACTCAATGCTTCATGCATGCATAATCAATTAAAAAGGGGGGGGGGGATAATAACCCAACAGAAAAGGCTCAGCTCAAAACATCTTAAACACCACCCGCCTGCCACCAGAGGGCGCAGCTGTAAACACACACGCACACACACAGTAGAAAACCTAAAAAAGAACAAATTGTATTCTAATTGTTTGTTATTGCAATTTACGAGCTGCGTTCACTTTTGCGCGTCTTACTTGTTATAAGCCTGGAAATTGGGTTTAATATTCTGGACTGGTTTTTGGAAAGGTTTTGGAAAAAATGTGTGGGAACGCTGCATCTCGTTGTGATTGGCCCAAACAAAGCACCGCTAATGTTCTGCTTCTGCGTCGGCCCTTCTCCAGGTGGTCACCCACTATTTAAGCTGCCTGCACAAGTCGCAGCACGCCGTGGTCCTGGAGAGGCTGAGATACTCCATGCCCAACAACACTGAGCTGGGCCTAAGGTACCGTTCACCACTGTCATCGCCAAACCCTGCAAATGCATGCCTAGCATGAGTGGAGCACGCCTTCAGCGTATCGGGGATGACTTATCACAGGTTTTTCTGTGGTAACTTAAATGGTTGTAGCTTCATTGGTGTGTTAGTGCAGAGCGGGGATATCTAGATTCTAGACGAGTATTTTGCCTCTAGAATGAGTGTTGAGCACGAGGTTATATTGCCATAGATTAGAGTACTTCGTTTAGACTAGTCGTTGGTTAGACCGGTCATTAGTCCTACAACCTATCTCAAACCCTCACCCTAACCCTAACCTCCCACGGGGCGGCACACCTAAACCTAACCTTAACCCTCTCCAAACCCTTAACGCACCCCTCACCAACCTTAATCCGGTCGTCTTAACCTTATGTCTAACCAATGACTAGTCTAAAGTATGCACTATGCACCCTTAAATGTATCACTAAGTTAAAGGCTGTTGGATGTACCGGTTATGTTTGAGGCTTCTGTGTCTGTGTGTCGAGGATAAGTGTTGTGCACTGATCCGAGGCAAGTTTGTGGGGTTTCTAGATCCATGCTGTTGACAGATGGTTAGTGTTGCTTTGTTACTGTACAGGTTGCTGCACCATGAATGGCAGGATGGCAACATTGAACACCTGAAATTCCAGGCCAGAATGTTGAGCAGTAGTATTCCAAAATGTCTGGCTTCCTGGAAAATGTAAGTCCCAAGATCTCTCCTCACTGCTCAGAAATGTAGAAAGAAAAGAAAAGGAAAAAAAGCATGAGGAAATTATGCTTGATTCAGAGAGAAACGTATCGGACCTGAAATAATGTCTTTGTAAAAAAATATAAATAATAGTAATAATCTCACATTGAGGGTTCATAAATTGCTGCTGATCAGTTTGTTAGCTCTAGCCAGGATGGGAAACTAACACCAGCCACAAGGCAGGCATACGCTGATAAAAGTTTGTCTTTAATATAAGCCTCTTTGGGCAGCTTAAGCAACCACCATCCAGAGGTTCTGTGATTAAAAAAAAGAAATAACAGCAAACCGAAAGCAAAGCGAAAAAAATGAGTTTCCTCTCCTTGCTTGCTAGCCATTACTGTCTTTTAACCCATTTAGACCAACATCTGTGTCACGGCGATCTACAAGCTCATAGCGCGGCACAGAGTGCCGCACTACGAGCTTGTAGATCTGCTATTTTGTAGAAACCGTGAAAATGTGTGCAAATCTTGGATAATATATACTTTCACAGTGAACGTTTTTAACTCAAATATTTGCTTCTTGCGGGGTCTCTGAAATCAATACAGATTATTCTGGGGGTCCTTGGCACGAAATAGTTTAAGAACCGCTGACATCAGTTGTCGGGTCTGAGTGGCTTAAGAGAGTTTAGGGAGTTGTCCTGCCGTGAATCTCACAGGCTTTTCTGCTGCATTTCTCGGCAGAGCAATAGCTGTGGAGAGGGAGCTAAAGGAGCCATCAGAGGTGAGTCCGTGATGGAGGGGGGGATCAGGGTATTAAGAATCACTGGGAATCAAATAATGACACGAGAAATAATGTATTGACGTTCTAACCTTGTGATTGCCTTTTCTTCCAGTCAGTCAGTAAGTTTTCTTACTTACTGTAACTGTTCTCGTAAACTCGTCTGACTTACTGTAACTGTTCTGGACATGTTGATGTTGTTGAATCTCATTTCTTCCCATGCAGGTTTTATTTGTCACACAAAACAAACGGGTTGTAATGTATGCTGTTGTTCTTTTAGAGTGTCACAGTTTGAAACATTTTTTGCTTTTCTTGTGATTCGTGATGTTTGGCTCAGGTCGCTTTTTCTCTAGGAAGCAAAAAGCAATCTCTGACTTGATCCCTTTTTGTTCTTGTGTGTTTTTTTTGTCCTCGTCCTTTTAACTGACACCACCTCCCTGCGTTTGGTGGTCTTTTTTTTCTTTTTCTTCCCCCCCCCCCCCCCCCCCCCCGCCTTTTTGTTATTTTCTTGTAGGTCCGAAATCTGTATCGGCAAGCTCTCCAAAGTCTTCCACTGTGTGCCACCATATGGAAAGATGTAATTTCCCCACAACAAAACATCACTTACACAAACACAACACAATTTGTTGCACCTGAGCGGTATTACACCTATGTTCACCTGCCACCCTTCCTTCCCTCCCTCCCTCCTTCCCCTGCCTCCTTCCCTTCCTCCTCTGACACCCTCCCCTCGCTCCCTCCTTCCCCTCCTCCTCTGACACCCTCCCCTCGCTCACTCCTTCCCCTCCTCCTCTGACACCCTTCCCTCGCTCCCTCTCTTCCCTTCCTCCTCTGACACCCTCCCCTCGCTCCCTCCTTCCCCTCCTCCTCTGACACCCTCCCATCACTCCCTCCTTCCCTTCCTCCTCTGACACCCTCCCCTCCCCTCGCTCCCTCCTTCCCTTCCTCCTCTGAAACCCTCCCCTCGCTCCCTCCTTCCCCTCCTCCTCTGACACCCTCCCCTCCCCTCGCTCCCTCTCTTCCCTTCCTCTGACACCCTCCCCTCACTACCTCCTTCCCTTCCTCCTCTGACACCCTCACCTCACTCCCTCCTTCCCCTCCTCCTCCGACACCCTCCCCTCGCTCCCTCTCTTCCCTTCCTCCTCTGACACCCTCCCCTCGCTCCCTTTCTTCCCTTCCTCCTCTGACACCCTCCCCTCACTCCCTCCTTCCCTTCCTCCTCTGACACCCTCGCTCCCTCCTTCCCTTCCTCCTCTGACACCCTCCCCTCGCTCCCTCCTTCCCCTCCTCCTCTGACACCCTCCCCTCCCCTCGCTCCCTCCTTCCCTTCCTCCTCTGACACCCTCCCCTCGCCCCTGTCTCTCTTCCCTCCTTCCAGTGCCTGCTGTTTGAAGCTGCGGAGGGAGGTAAAACCGATAGACTGAGGAAGCTTGTTGACAAGGCCCGAGAGGTGGGAGTGAGTCTAAGTGAGACCCTAAATTTAGGCCCCGGCAGAGTTCAGGGCGAGGATTCCTGACACAAACACACAGACACACACACAACCCTCACGTGCGTGCCCATTTCTCCAACGAGAAGTAAAAGAAGCGCTAGTTTGGAACTAGATTTATCCAATCAGACCAGACGAAATCAAACTGCCGCCACTGCCTAGGTAAGCCAGGGAAACTCTGTGAAGGCTCGGGTTGGTTGGTTGCCTGCACTACTCCTGCACCTCCCTGCAGCGCCACCAGGGGGCGCCAGGAATCAAGGAACAGTCGTCAACGGAAGCCAATGACCACCACCTCCCTCAAATGACCACAAAATGTGTTGGGGGTGACCCGCTTATATCATCCTTAACATCGTGGTGTACGTAAGTATAGAATCCTGCTCAGTGACAAAGTCTTACCTTTTTATCTCCCCCCCCCCCTCCCCCTCTGTTTTAATTTACATGTTCCCCCTCTTATTGTTTGTACCGTCACCTTTTAATTTTTGATATCCCCCCCCCCCCCCTCCCCTTGTTTACCTGGGGTTTGGCATATGGACGGACTATGATTGTCACTGTGGTGTTCGTTTACATATCTGGTGTTTTTAAAGGACGGTTTCCCCTGTAGTGATGCTGCTGCAAAGAACTTTGTACAATATCTATTTTTGTTCTTGTTTTTTTTTTGTCTCACAAAAAGGAAGAGATTGTCATCATTTTGTTTATAAAAAAAAAAGTGATCAAAAGAAATTTAAACAATCAAAAAAAATAAAACTGTTATAAAATCACAGTCCATGTGGAACATGGCTGACCTTGCCAGTATTCTATTTGGCCCCGTTCGGTCGATCGTTCGTTCCGTTTGTTTGCCAATACTTTTTGAGACTGCCACAGAGACTGCTGAACGCTGTGATGATCCTTCAGGCGATCAACGGGGAAGGCCCTTTAAACTCATTATTAATATTATTATTATTAATAATATACCAGGACAAAGATAGTCAGCAGCCTGTAGCTTTATACAGTACATGCTTTCCTGTGCAATCTTTATTTTTTATTTTATTTTTGGAGTATATAATTAAGTTAACGAACGAGGACAGGCAGAATTTGAAGTCCTTCAAACTTTTATTTTGTATGTTGTATTAAAAAAATGTTTATATTAAATTATGCTCAAATGAAAAGATTTCTGTTTTTGTGGGTTTTTTTATTGTCTGTAAAGTTACTTTGTTTGGCGGTGAGGTGGGTGCATGGGTTCTATAGTCGGTCGACGGTCGGCAAATGTGCAGTGTTAATTTTATTGACTAAGGTTTTTGATATTTAGTCGACTAAGACTAAATGGTGTGTTATTCAAAAGACTTGGACTAAGTATTTTCTATTTAAATTAAGGTACAGATACAGGGCACAGTAACCACCAAACATTTAGTAAAGGTAAAGCAAGTAAAAGTATGAAATTGAAAATTGAAAATAGCCGATCTACAAGCTTGTAGATCGGCTATTTTCAAATTTCCAAAATGTATAGCGTTGGAAGTGGTTATAGTATGTTTTCTAATCAAATTTAAGATCTTCAAATTATTGTAGTGAATAATCTGAGATGTAGTGGAGTAGAAGTAAAAGTACTGGAAATACTCAATTAAAGTACAAATACCTCAATTGTACTTAACTGGCCATGCATGTACTGTATCTTAACCCATGTCAGACCACTGGTACAGTATGTCGCCCCAACGTACTGTATGCCCCCTGAGAGAAACCACTTAACCTTAACCCAAATGCAACGGAATAGCATAAGGATACAAATGTATTAATTCACATTCCTTTAATCCATTAAGACCCGAGGCAAATTTGTACAAAATACATCAATAAAACCTTGTGTGCCAAGGAAGGACCCCTCAAAATGTATTTGACCACAGACCCCCATCTGAAAAAAATATATATAGCTTGAAATGACGCATGCTTTCGCGGTTTTAATGAGTTAATCCATTTTGTATCATGGAATCAATACAGCTAAAAGCAGTAATGTGAGACATTTTATTTGAAATCAAACGCAATCCTCTTTCATAAATAAAAAAGAGATTTAGATAAGAATTTGAATATATAACAAAGTGTGGTCACAGAGGAACACTACACAGGGGTCACTTTTTAACCCTAAAATTTACCACCTGACCTAGCGTGTCCAATCAATGGCTGTTTGATAGTCAGCCTTCATAGTCAGCCCGTTTGATAGTCAGCCTTCATTACATGGTAATAATACATTTAATTATACCACATTTAGTATACCACAAAACAATGTTTAGAAGTGCTTCACAGAAACGTATGAAAACAATCTGACAAGCAGCAAGCCACAAAGTTACAATTACCCTAAGGCAGGGGTGGGCAACTTTGACAATGGAGAGGGCCACTATATTCCCAATCTCATTCCAGAGGGCCACGTTGCATATCACTGTCATAGGAAAAAAATAGACGATCTACAAGCTCAAAACACGTTGTAGATCGGCTATTTTTGCTATATTGTAATTTAAATACTGAATAATCTTTTGCTATTTCTCAATTGGAATCCTGAAAAGTAACCATTTTATATAATTTCAAATGCATTTAGTTATAGTTATGTTAGCTTTATGAACTAAATACAAATATATTGGATATAAAAAGACAATAGATTTTTAATACTAGTCATTAAAGCTACATAGACTGAAGTAAATCAATAATTTGTCATTAACCTGCGGGCTGCATTAAGTGCTGGTGGGGGCCACCAGTTTCCCATGTATGCCGTATAAGGTGTAAATAAAAAGGGTTAGTAAGAACTTAAAAGAAGAAAAATTGGAACAGTGCATTTCATATAAAATGTATGAAAATATATAAAAAGTGAGCATAAATATTGAATGGTAAACAAAAGTAAAAATGGGAAAAAACAAACATCACAAGGTACTGCATTGTAGAGTCATTGGTGTGTATCAAAAAGCAATTTAAGCGAGAACATGTTGGATTCTGTCAAACTCAGATACAGCCAGAACGAGACAGTCAAACTTCTTCCACCGTCAAACGGGGACTACAAGGTCCCGCGTCGACGTCGTCGTACACGACTTCGTCTCTGGATCCTCCGAGTAGACGGACGTGACATCGTCGTGGCCACCGTGGCGGGATCTGTGCGTTCTGTGTGAAGTCCACGGGAGAAAGCCGCCGAGGTCCTCTCCGAAACGCAGACTGAGGAACATGTAGAGCAGAGGGTCCAGACAGGCGGGCAGCGACACGGTCAGCAACGCCGTGAACCTGACAAACTCTGGGCTGGACACTAGGAACGGATGCTGCTGATGATGATGAAGCATGAGGGAGAGGAGAGTTGCAGAGAAGCAAAGCAGGGAATTGGAAAGGAGGACGGCGGTCACCGTTTTGGTCATGCCGGCAAAATCCTGGTGGACTCTATTCGGCTTTAAGGTCATCTTTTCCCCCCTGGGCTGTTGCTGCTGGTTTACACAACAGTGCGTGACCGTCATTAACAGGTAACAGAGGAAGTTGAGTGATATCAGCGTTGAGTTGTAACCCCAACAGATGGAGTGATTATGAGAGACGGAGATGGAAGTGAGACCGTGTTCATCGGCTCTGAACAGGAAAGGACTAGCAGCAGCGCACAGCGCCAGGGTACAGCAGACCGCCGCTACAACCTGAACGCCCCTTCTTTGCCCCAGCGGTAGATTCCCGCCGGGCGCCTTCTTAGGCTCATCGCTGCATCGCATCTGCTCGAAGACGACGGCCGTCATAAGGAGGATCCCGGCTTCAGAGGAGAGCGCGAACAGGACGCTCGTGGTCCAGGGACGCGCTTCCACCTCCCACCACGGACAGCCTCCGCCATGGTCCACTACGGTCAGAACGTCGACCACAGCCAGAGCGCCACTGGAGAGACCCGTGATGAAGTGGACCCAGTGTAGGACTCCCAGGAGATGCTGGACGGGGGCGGGTCTCGATGCAGAGCAGAAGATTGAGAACAGCACCAGGGAATTGAAAGTGACGGAGAGGACGATGATGACCCAGATGACAAACTGGTACCAGTAGGTAGCAAACGAGCTCTGGCATGGATGGAATGGACCTGGAGATGGAGACAATTTTATTTTAGTTGCTGTCCCTTATTTAAATAGTGGAGGTGTAAAAACCTTACTCACCAGGGACAGGAGAACAGTGAACAGCAGCTTGTCTTGTAGCATCTACACTTGGTTCCATTGCCAAGTCGTCTGGACCGCCATATTCTATGAGAAAATATCACATTTTTATGGCCAGCTTTACGGGTTTGTGTAAACACAAACATTGGCAAATGTAAGACGGGACGTGACGGGACGAAAAGATGTATATAGGAGGGGCTTTTCACTACAAAAAAGGTTTTGACTCACCCTGGAAGGTTACGTCGTCATAACTCTCTTGTTGATTCAGACTTGGCTTGTTGGCCCAGCAGGGTGCAAACACACAGCACTGGTAGGCAAACGGCAGCTCCGCTACCCTGCATATGGTACACCAAATGAGTCATATTAATCATAATCACTCCTCATTAATCACAGCCTGGAACTCACCTATGCTTTCTATGGCATAGGCAGCTCCCGGTGGATCACCGGGACGCAGCTGCTGGACATGAGACTAATTAATTAGAGCGAGAGGGAGAGAGAGGAGTGTGTGTGTGTGTGTGTGTACGTGTGTGTGCGTCAATTTAAGGTGCAGACGATCAGAAATCAGCAGAGAGTGATCGACGTTTGCGCTACTCTATGCCAAATTGAAGTGGACTCGGACCCAGATTTTTTTTCTCTCCCTGGAAATAAAAACGTCAGGGTTTCCGAGGCTATTAATCACTCCACAGACAGTATATGCTACACAGTAAAGTATTAACATCAGAGTAGAACGTTTAAAACGGCAATGTTATGGGGTGTGTAACTGAGATCTCCTATATTTGTAGGGAACCGTCAGAGTCTATTCAGGGAGGCCTTATAGCCTAAGGATCTGTATTTCTTTGGAGCTGGGGAGGGAACAGAGCTGGTCACTAGAAAAAAAAAAAAAAGTAGCCGAGCTACAACCTCACAATGCCGTGCGAAGCTTCGTGAGCTTGCAGATCTTGCAGATCGGCCTTGACAAAAGTTGTATTTGATTGCATTAAACTCACTTTTTGTCACTCACTTTGCCATTCGATTTGCCATTCACTTTATGATTGTGCATACCCTCTATTTTCACTAGTCTGTTTTTGCTCATGGGCTGAGATGTTTCTGCAACAACTGCCCTACAGTACCTGAGTCTGGGCAGGAGGTCCAGGGGCACAGGGTCTCTGAGATGAAGGTTCCCAGACAGCTTCAAGTGGGTGAGTCCATGAAGACCCTCCAAGGAGAAGGAAGACAGCCGGTTGGAGGTGAGGTCACTGATGGTGAGAGTTGAGGTTGGTATGTGTGTGTGTGTGTGTCTTACCAAATTGTTCACTTTTTCGTTTTTACATGAATCATCCAAATCATTCTATACATAAACAAGACTATACACACACACACACACACACACACACCTTAACTAACAGTCTAATTACAATAGTTTGCATAGTGTACAGACTCACTATTCACTTCATATTTAGTAATACATTTTACAATACTAAAACAGACGACTCACAGCCTCTGGATCTTTCCACATCCAGTGAAGTTGGGTAGACACCGTATCCAGTTGTTAGACAGGTCCCTTTAGATGACACACACACAGGTTACATTTGGAAATAAATGTCCAATTCAGCATCTAAACATACATAATGCTTCCCAAAGATGGAATAATCTGGACATAAGGGTTGGGTTATTGCATGGCAGTGGGCGTGGTTTTCCCCATAGAGATTTTAGTACAAAATCTGTCTGTTATTATCCTGGGGATAATCTTTGTTTAGCGGTTTTCATTTTTTCACAGATCAAAGGTTTTATGGTCATGATTCACCAGGATCCTGGAAGGCTTGATTAAATATTTTTGTAAATCTCTATGGGGAAAAAATGAATGGCCAATTTTTCAGTGGAACCAGAAAACCACGGCCACTGCTATGCCCTATTGTGTCTATTTTGTTATTGATGGGATTATGATGTTTGCATGCATAATTGAAAATTAAGTTGCTGAGGTTAGATAAGAAGAGAGTGTAGAGACAGAGATAGAGGCCTATCAACTGAGACAAAATATGGGGCACGGTGGCACAGTCGTTAGTGCTGTCGCCTCACAGCTAGAAGGTCCTGCGTTCGATTCCCACTGGGGACACTGGGCGTCATCAGTGCCCATACCCGAGGTGGGGTTGGCGAAAGGGCCTTTCTGTGTGGAGTTTGCATGTTCTCCCCGTGCCCCCTAGGGTAGGTACCCTCACATGTTCTCCCCGTGTCCCCTAGGGTAGGTACCCTCACATGTTCTCCCCGTGTCCCCTAGGGTAGGTACCCTCACATGTTCTCCCCGTGTCCCCTAGGGTAGGTACCCTCACATGTTCTCCCCGTGTCCCCTAGGGTAGGTACCCTCACATGTTCTCCCCGTGTCCCCTAGGGTAGGTAGTGGTACCTTCACAAAAAACAGGAAGTGTAGCCCCCAGGTTTACATTAGATAATTGACACTGGGTGAAAGAAATGGGTTGCAAAACCGTGGGATAAAAATTCATATGAAAAAACACAAACGGAGACAAAATATGAAATGCATGACTAATGCCTCCGATGCTTTGTTTAGATACTTTTTGTCTTCTGATCTTCTGTGGCTGGTGGGGGGGTTTATTGTTGTCTTCGCCTTCGCCGAAGGCATGGGGAGAGAGTATGTTTTGCACTCCGTCCGTGTGTGTGTGAGTCTGTGGGCTGTATTTTGCGTGTCTTAAGTACCAGGTCTTATTACCTAACTTGAGTAAACTAAAGACCTGGAGGCGTGATCAATGCTATTTGGCTATTCTGAGTGGCCAAAGACTAAGAGCATTGATCACGCCTCCAGGTCTTTAGTTTACTATGGGGGTGTTTATTAAACATGACATTGTTGTTGTTAATGATCAAATACGGAAGTATATTGTATGATGAAAGAAGGGAAAAATAGAAAATTAAGTTGCTCGTATCCTAATAATGCATCAATGTGTACTGTATGATCTAAAGGTGTGCACTTACAGCTGCCGTAGGCTGGGCAGGAGGTGACAGATGGAACCTGGTACGGAGGAGATGTGGTATACTTACAGCTGCTGTAGGCTGGGCAGGAGGTGACAGATGGAACCTGGTACGGAGGAGATGTGGGTGCCTGTGACGCTTCTGAACGAAGAGATTGGAATATTGCATCAGTTCAGAGATCAACAAGTGAGAGCAGGTAATTCATTGATTTAATCAACTTGGCCTTGTTTTTCTTAGATGCTGTATAATCATTAGGAATTTGTTTCCTTTTGCACGTGTCAGAGATGCACATGCTTACAGTACTGTATGTGCATTAAACTACAGGGATAATACTCGTCAGATCTGAGCTGTGTTGGGGCTGTGTTGTAGGGTATGGCCCCCACATAAAGCAGGCAGAGGTGAGGACCTCGCCCAAATGTAGTTCAACAGGAAATAGCCTCTCGTTGCCAGACTGTTGCCTCTGTTAGCTCTGATCATGAGTAAAATATGAAAGTGAAGCCAGTCGCACAAATGTATCCTAATAAATCGAAATCATGGAAGCAAATATAGCTTGCTGCTTAGGAGAAATAAAATAATACAAAATAAAATGTAAAGATATATATATATATATAGCTTGTAGATCTGCTATTTTTCAATAGCTAAAGTACAACATAATCCTTGAAACACCAAAAGGGATTCCCGCACCCCCAAAATGGGTTTTAATCACACGATGATCTTTCAAATGACCCGACCACCCTCTCTGCCTCTCCCCCCAAAACATCACAGAGAAACCCTCCAGTGAAATACAATAGAAACAGGCAGTGCTCTGCAGAGCAGGGAGGGTGGCCAGCAGCAGGATGGGAAACATTGGATTAGAGGTTTCTCCACACACGTCAACAACACATAAATGTTGGCAAATAAATCAGAGGGGCTGCTGGTGCGGGACACCATAATAGTAAGGGATCCTGGGGTGTCTTGTTGTATAAGGACTTACAGGGTCTCCAGTCTGTTCGCTCCAGTGAGGTCTGGGAGGACTGTGATGTCTTTGGCTCCACTGAGAGATCTAAACACACAGATCGCAGGAGGGGGAGAGAGGAGGAAAAAGACACATGTCCGAGGGGTTTTAGAGCATGTGTTTGGTTTGGTTTGGTGTTGTTTACTAGCACATGAAGTTAGAAATAAATAAGTGATTGAAAAATACCAATGGTAGCACGACATGTTTTCCAGACAAACAAACCCATAGGGCTTACTATACTTCGCCCCAATCGCCCCATAGCAAGGAAGTTATGATCACAACACAACAAACAAATGGTCTGTGAGATGTGATACACGACAACAATCCATACGGCATGTGAAGATAGTAAGATACTACTCACTCAGTAAGTGTGCTGTGGGAGTGGGACTGATGGTGACTTACAGTTTCTCTAGCTCTGGTCCATAGCTCTAATGCGTTGCATTTAGACCAGAGGTGCCCAGACTTTTTTGACTTAAGAGCTACTTTAAAAATGTCCAGCTCAACAAGATCTACCCACAAAGAAGTATATGATCTCATTGCTGAAAATAGTAAAAACAAATGTACCTGAGGGGGCGAAATAGTTTTTATATGTCTAACTTTGTAACGCTACTGATGTTTGTGCTCAACACTCTTGAAAACAAATATTCCATTGTGGCTTAATAGGTCATTTTTTTTATGTCAATCAATCAAGTCACCTTAATTCAATTCAAGTGTCTGATGCAAAATTATATATTCATTTAAATTATATATGTTTTAGGTTTGCATCACCAGACCTGAGGGAGCGAGAGGGGGCATGGCGTTTGAGAAGGTCACAGAGGTATGGGGGAGCCAGGTTGTTTAGTGCTTTGTAGGTGGTCAGGAGTGTTTTGAAGTGGATTCTTTGTTTAACCGGTAGCCAGTGAAGGTCACGGAGGACAGGTGTAATATGGTCTCTGGAACGGGTACTGGTGAGCAGGCGGGCAGCTGAATTCTGGACATATTGCAGTTTATTGAGGACTTTGCATTAGAGCTATGGACCAGAGCTAAGTTTTCTCTCACTCAGTAAGCATGGTGTGGTGTGGTAGTGACGGTGACTTACAGGGTTCTGGTGTGGGACTGACAGTGACTTACAGGGTTCTGAGCTCCGGGAGACGCTGGAAGGCTGACGGGCCTAGAACCTGGACAGGATTGTTCTGGAGGTTTCTTTTGGGGGGAGAATAAACACGGCTTAATTAGCACCACTGTTAATGCAGTTGATGGTGAACAAATGCTTTTTATTTGCAATGAACCATTTGTGACATAATTTGACTGAGGGACTGCCATTGGATTTTTTTTTCATGTCATATGAAAGCAGGGAATCATTGCTTCAAATTGACATATTGGTTGTTCAGTTTGACCCACCAGTTTTGGAGATATGGCTTATAGATTAATGTCTTGCAGAAAATAACGAGTTGAGAAAACAGGCTTGAAAGTTTCACTTCTGTGTGTCTCTAACATTACACCTAGCTACATGTTTAAGCATTTAGTTCATATTTACATGTCGATTTCAACTCTGACACTTATTTCAGACATGATCTAGTATGTGAAGAGTCTGCCTGTGCAATTAACTCATAAAAATAAAAAAAAGAAGCTGGTGAAAAGATGGAATTTGCGCGATGGCTGTCTCTCAGTCAAATCTGGTCTGGTCACATTTAGTAATAATGAGAAGTAATGGAGAACAGACAAAGAACATAACTGATCACGTATGAAGGAGAATTGCAATCGTACCAGTAAACAAACAAGTTATTTATTTATTGTCTTGACTCTTTACATTTATGAACAGTCTGGTCAGTTTCCATCTACTGTATACTTCTGAATGGTGCTTATTATGTAGAACGATTAGATTCCATGGGATGCTACGGTAACCTACATGGTCTCTATGGAAGGGTTTCCGATGAAGGCATGTCCTGGGATGGATCTGATGTGGTTGCTCTGAAGAATTCTGAGGAGATGAGCATGCGACATGACGTTAAGACAAAAGCATACACAGTTTTGGCTGCAGAAGATGCATTGATGCATTCGTGTACAGTGTAGTAGTATAGGAAACTGTCTAAGAAGTCGGATGTCAGCCTCACTTTCTGTTTTCTGTTCAATTGATTCAAAATTAAAGATGAAACTCCTTTTCGTTTGTTAAGCATCCCCATCTGAGGGGAACATTCGGCAAAAATTGCAGAGCACAACAACGTGTTGTGTGTGACACTGACACATGATATTATACATACGGTATGGGCTGTGTTCGGACACCAAACAGCTTTGTTGTACAAGGGAAAAATGAAGTATACAGAACCCACCCTGGTCAACTTAAAACACATTGTGTGCCCACACAACACTTTCAAAATAGTGACCCAGGGTGCCCACTTCTTACATTCATTTTTTTTACATTTTGTTTTTATATAAAAACCGGGGGGAAAAAGAATTGCGGTAGCTTAATTCCCAGGACGTCTGTGGACGTATTGGGCTCAAAATGTGTTTTAATATTAAGTATAGAGGGTTGAAGTGGTTAAAGCTGAATATTTTGTTTGTTTGTTTCAGCAACATCTGCATGATTTTGGTAAAGCAGCGAGTGTACATTTTCACGAAGTGAAGCATTTAGACTCACAGTTCCTTGAGACTGGGGACGTCTCTGATGGCTGTAGGGAATCTGTCCAGTCTGTTGGAACTTAGATCTCTGTAATGAGGCCAGAAGGTTCCATTAAAGCACTTTTATTTGTTTATAAAGCACTTAATAACCTTGCACATTCGTATATTAAGGATTCCATAAAATGTTATATTCCCACTAGAACACTATTAAAATTACGTAAAGCTCAACATAAGAACACCGGTGAGGCCACACTTTGGTGAAGCACTTTGGGTTGCATTTTATGTATGAAGGGTGCTATATAAATAAAGTTTATTATTATTACTATTATTATTAATAATAATGACATGAAGGTGTCTCCAACAAAGAGACAAAGACAGTGTGGTCGGGTCCTTTCAATGACCACAGTGCCACAGAGCCATTTCAACCTGTCATGATTTATTTTACAATAAATAACCTCACTGTACATTATTCCATTGACCCAAATCAATCATTTGACATGTAATATCGATTGATATTTATTTTTATTAGGCTACTAATTCCCACTTCCAGCAGGCCTGTCATTGACAAATAACAGCCTGCAGAATTTACTAAAGGCTTTTGTTAATACTGATACTTTGCTTTTAATTAATTAGGCCTACTTACAACAATAATAACAAGAACAGTTATAATATTACCCACTGTAATACTATATATATATATATATATATATATATATATATATATATTAATACTGTCACAATACTAAACCCCTCAAACATGAGGGCATACAGTATGAGGTATGCGGTCAGCTGTATGGCTGGCTCAGGGAAGAGGACGCCCCTGCCTTGCATAGTCTCGTGGGAGGCAAATCTTAATGATTGGGCATGGGACACAAGCTAAGGCTTGATCACCCTTTAGCTGTATAGTGTTTGAAGGCCGAAACACCCGCTGATTCAAAGGCACACTACTGAGGATGTGTCCCGAAATTGACATCATACCCTAGTTAAGAAATACACTTCCCAATGCCACTCTTAACCTCAAGGCAAATCTCATGTGAGCCCACACCATCTATTGGCACAATGGACTTAACATCACGTCCCGTATTTTATTTTATTATTCACAAATGTGTTATTATTTGACACGCTCTTCACTCAGACAGGACATTCCAAAGCGTGGGGATCCCGGGTCGGGTCGGAAGGCCGAGGTCTGAGACTCTGAGCCCAGAGACCTTCCTTCCTTCCGCTCATAAATGTCTCTTCCTCCGTCCCGTCCCGGCAGCAGCTATATATGACAGACGCTACCGTCGTGTCTCAGACCTCTCTCATCTCTCTCCAAAACACACACACCAATCAGCACCCTGTTTCACACGCGGCTACTTCCTGTTTGTAAACACGGCATGTCTGGGAAAGTGGCTCTTTGGGTGCTGCTTGACACGCAGTTACAGTCAGGAGGGAAACTGGCTCTTTGGGGTGCTGACACGTCGTACAGTCAGGATTTACAGTGTTCGTTCGCAAATCCGGCTCTCTCCTCAACAGCGGCCATTGTATTGGGTGGGAATGAAATATTGAGACCTACACTGGTGAGACTTCCTGGAAGGCTGTGTTTCTGTGCGCGCGTGTGTGTGTGTGCATGCGTTCATGCGTGCACATGGCTGTGTGTGTGTGTGTGTGTGTGTGTCTCTGTGGGCAGTCAACAACCCCATAATTTAGCCTTCATATACTAGACAATGTTTCGCTGGACCACAAGGAGAGACATCTTCGCGAGCCCGGTCTGGAATGTCAGAGAGAGTGCAGTTGCTGTGAGTGCGTGCGTGCGTGTAAAAGACAAACGTCCATGTGGCAATGAGTCATCATGAGTACATAGAACATAGACTGACTACAGTTACACAGGATCGTCTTGACTCTTGGACATCTCTCCATATTCTCAGAAGCATGTCTGACAGACAGAAAACAGCGTTTGTTCTATAATGCTATCATCATCGAACCCTCCGAGCCTGTTGCTTCACTCGCATGTTGTGTACGTCTGCAGGGAAACAAAGAGACCGCAGAGCGGATCTATCGTATAGAGGTCTACGTAGTAATGTAGTAATAGGCCAATCTAGATAAATGCCAGCCAGCTGCATTATGCTGTAAATGCCCACACAGACTATACATACAGTACAGATGTAGATAAAGCTCTCTATGCAAACTAACTCATTACAGCACTATTCAGCAATGTTGTTTTTGACAGTAAATTTAGATTTTAGTTTGAGTCATTTTTTAATCATTTTCATGTAGTTTTAGTCACATTTTAGTCACCTGGAATGTTCTAGTGTTAGTCGACTAAATGTCATACGATTTTAGTCGACTAAATCTACAGTTGATTTAGTCGACTAACATGTGTCTTGATGGGCCTTGATGTCGTTGTAATGGCAGATTTTACACTTTGGTTGCATGCTGAAAATAGCATGCAACCTAGCATAAAACTGGATCTCTTGTCCCTTCCTAACATTTTAGTCTAGTTTTTATTTGTTGACGAAATTGTCAATATATTTTGTCTTAGTTTTAGTCATGATAGATTCGTTTTTATTTAGTTTTAGTCAGTGAAAAAAGTTAGCCGACGGACATTTTTCGTCTTAGTTTTAGTCGACGAAAACAGCACTGCTATTCAGCAGTGGCGGAAAGTAATTTACTTAATTACTGTAGGCCTACTTAAGTGCAATTTTGAGTTATTTATAGGCTACTTTACTTTAGTATTTCGAATTCCCAGTACTTTCACTTCTACTCCACTACATCTCAGAGGCAAATATTGTACTTTTACTCCACTACATTTATTTTTAAAAGTTACTTTGTAGATTATTACAAAACATACATTAACCACTTCAGCCCTACAGTATATACATTTCGTCCATTTGAAAATAGCCGCTCTATGCGACGCATTGGGAGTTTGTAGATGAGCTTGTAGCTTGCATAATGAGTAGCCTACTTTTACTTTTGGCACTTTAAGTACATTTTGATGCCAAACTCAAGTACATTTAGAATTCTGGACTTTTACTTTAACGGATCATTTCTATTTTCTATATTAGCCTACAGTAGCCATAGCAATAATGTTTTACTTACTTAAGTAAAACATTACTGTATACTTTTTCCCACCACTGCTCACAACGCGTCGGGTTGCGACCAATAGGTTGTGAGTTATTTTCAGCATGCAACCAAGCATTACGTGACTTGTCTAGTTTTTATTTGTTGACGGAATTGTCAATATATTTAGTTATAGTTTTAGTCATCATAGCTTAGTTTTTATATTGTTTTCATTCCGTTTTCCTCAGTGGAAAAAAAGGTAGTCGACGAATATTTTTTCATCATAGTTTTACTCGACGAAATCAGACAGTGTTCTCGACTTCTCAACGTGTACTTTTCGTCTGCGTAACACACACACACACACACACACACACACACACACATACACATACACATACACATACACATACACATACACTACACACACTACACACAGACACCGCCAGGATAATGAGACCTGTCTGTCTCATAGTGCAAGGTTTCCGGGCACCCTGAGGCCTGTTTGGGGAGCAGCATCCAAACAGTCCACGGGACGGGAGAAACAACATGTGTATCCTAGATTGAGGGTAATTGGCAGAGGTTCTGCACCGTGACCACACACAGATGAGGGCCTGGCCCAGACTGTTTGAACTGCAGTGGTGGCTCACTTACAACTAAGCCCTAGGGGGGTTTTCTTGTAAAAAGACAGTGCTCAAAGACAAGCCCTCTGTCCCAATATGGCCGACGTACGACTCGAGACACCTGCCTTCTCTCTGATCTCAGCTTCTGCGTCACTGACTGCATGTCAGGAGTTGTTGTGGGTCTTCTTCTTGGTCAAGTTCTTCTTTGGTTAAGATTGTTTTTAATTTATTTCTTTGTTATAATTTGTGGGTTGTTTTACACATAATTGGTTTTGATTTGTCTCGTTTCGCGTTTTTGCATTTCATTATGTTGTTGTGGATGGATGGATACCCCACTGCCCATGCAGCCTGGATTTGGAATTGGTGTCTACCTTGTTTCTTAATATTTGCGCTGGTAAGTTAAAAAAAAAAAAATATATATATATATATATATATATATATTTATTTTTTTAACTGCGGTGGATTCAAACTTTTATTTTATTTTGATCCATTTTAACCAGGCAGTAAAGGTCCCTACACACCGGGCGCGAGTTTCGGATTTTTAGCGGCGTTTCTCCATCGGTTTTCCGAAAAACGCGCCCAGTATGCAACCACCTTAATGCTCTGAAAAAGGTCAAATGTTCTGGTTTTGTAATTGTTAAACCTTTTTCGCCATACAATGAGAATGAGTGCTCTCTTCTTCCATCACAGAGCACAGAAGCAACAGAAAATTATCAACATTATTTAGACTTATGAATATGATACCCAGGTAGCTATTATACAATACATTATCTAACAAACTTCAACGTAGTCTCAAAGTGAAAGGTTAGAGGTCAACTCACAGGGTCTCCAGGTTCTGCAGCCCATCAAAGCACCTTTCCCCCAGCGAGTGTATCTGGTTGTCATGGAGATGTCTAGGATAGGAATGGTTAGTATTAAAGAAGGGAAACTATTTTTGCCAACTGCTTGAAAAGCCATAAAACCCATAGTTAGTTAGTTAGTTAGTTAGTTTAATTTATGGTCCACGTGTGGAAATTTGTCTTCGGTCTCAACAGTAAAAAACAAACAGTTACAACAACAGCAACAACACTTAACACAATTATTTTCACATGGCAAAAAAAGTGCAGGACAAAAGTGGCAAATACATTGGAAAAACAACAAATCTAGCGAGACATGGTATCATTTAGTGCCTTAATGGCATTTGGTATGAAGGAATTAAAAAAAAATGCTTTTGGTCCTTTGTACCGTCTACCAGAGGAAAGTAGTTAGAACTGAACTAGGGATGTACCAATGAGACAATTTGGCCGATATCGAATCGATATCCGATATAATTAATTGCTGTTATGGCCGATAAGAGATATTACCGATGTCTATATGATCTCATTCTGTATTAAAAAATATATAATTATTTTGGCAATTCTGAAAAAAGGTTGAATTAAAAAAAGCAATGCCTCTTTATTCCAAAACTAGGGATGCTGCACCGTTATTGAAATGTTGGCTCATATCCCAACATAAACATTATATAATATGTATATAATATATATAAATGCTGGCTCATATCCCAACATAAACATTATATAATATATATAAATGTTGGCTCATATCCCAACATAAACAGCTTGAATGTAGTTTATTTTTTTATGTTCCAACTATTGACTCTTTGGAAAGCTTCCCCAGAAAACACTGTAATAATGTGTAGCCTTCATTGTCACTAAAGGCTTTCTCAGCCTTTTTTAAATGTATTTATTATTATTATTATAATAAAATTATGCTAAATCCGATATATTATTTTACAGATTAATTGGTTTAAGGCCAATATCGGCCGATACCGATTAATCTCCCATCACAAGTCTGAACGGCATAAAACCCATAGTCTGAACGGCATAAAACCCATAGTCTGAGCGGCATAAAACCCATAGTCTGAGCAGCATAAAACCCATAGTCTGAGCGGCATAAAACCCATACTCTGAACGGCATAAAACCCATACTCTGAACGGCATAAAACCCATAGTCTGAGCGGCATAAAACCCATAGTCTGAACGGCATAAAACCCATACTCTAGTCTGAGCGGCATAAAACCCATACTCTAGTCTGAGCGGCATAAAACCCAAACTCTGAACGCCGCAACGTGAAGCTGTATTGGCTACATACTCTAACGGGGGGGCTCCACAGGGCGCGTTGCGTCTCCGTTGCGTGCGTCAAAAAACGAACCGGGGCAATTTGAATGCAGTCACGCAACGCAACGCGGGCAGTGGAGCCACCCTTCATTGATTAAAAAGGGAACATTTCCTGACGGTGACGCGACGCTGACGCGCCCAGTGTTAGACTGTTGGGGAGACACATCCCTAATACCGTCTTTAATGGTACTAATCTCTGTAGTCTTGAGTCTCTACACGTGTAATGTTACTCACATGACCACCACCAGGTGACTGAGGTTGTTAATGTTACTCACATGACCACCAGGTAACTCTAAGGTTGTAATGTGACTCACATGACCACCAGGTAACTCTAAGGTTGTAATGTGACTCACATGACCACCAGGTAACTCTGAGGTTGTAATGTGACTCACATGACCACCAAGTGACTGAGGTTGTAATGTGACTCACATGACCACCAAGTGACTGAGGTTGTAATGTGACTCACATGACCACCAAGTGACTGAGGTTGTTAATGTGACTCACATGACCACCAGCTGACTGAGGTTGTTAATGTGACTCACATGACCACCAGCTGGCTGAGGTTGTTAATGTCACTCACATGACCACCCTAGGTGACTGAGGTTGTAATGTGACTCACATGACCACCAGGTGACTGAGGTTGTAATGTGACTCACATGACCACCCTAGGTGAATGAGGTTGTAATGTGACTCACATGACCACCCTAGGTGACTGAGGTTGTAATGTGACTCACATGACCACCAGGTGACTGAGGTTGTAATGTGACTCACATGACCACCAGCTGACTGAGGTTGCGGAACGCCCGGTCGGGGACGTGGGTGATGTTGTTGAGGGCGAGGTTCAGCGCCTGCAGAGCGGGCAGCCTGGCGAGGGCCTCCACGGGCACCTGCGTGAGGGCGTTGTCATCCAGCCACAGGTATCTGAGGGACCCGAGGCCCCTGAAGGAGGCGCCGTGCAGGTTGCCAATGGAGTTGGCATCCAGGCGCCTGGCAGTAGGAGATTAGTGTTAGGGTCCTAACAAAACAGTATAAGGTTAAAGCTCTAACCTTTTAGCTCTATAAACAAACCAAAAAAATGAACATACAAAGTTGGAACTGGAACACTATAAAATTACACTCTCTCTGAGTAAATTGGTGACCACCAGAAAATGTTCTGTTTATTTAAGTGCTGGAGAGACGACACCTGTTACTGAACAAACACTTTAAGCAATGATTGCTCAGAATGTCGATATATTACAACAAAAAATAAATCACTTTAAATTAAGAATATCACAGCAATTACATTTATAAACCCCTTTAAATGTAACTTTTAACCCCGTTTCCTGCGCAAGTGCTTGATTATTTTGTTTACCATTGAGTTAGCAGAGCCTATCTGCTTGCTCAGGGGATCAATTGAACCTTGACCTCCAGGTGGAGTACAATACTACAACAAAACATATATGCCACATATAGGCTTTGCCCTGCCAGCGTGTCGCGTGTGCGAGTCCCGTTCATGACGACCCTCGCTGCATGTCTCTCTCCCTCTTTAAAGGCAGAAAAGCCCAAAACAAATCTTAAAACAAAACATAGCATTTGTTTTTCCTATTAAAAACATAATGTTTGACCTGATCATTGTTATCAAATATCATTATGCAATATACTGTAGCACAAGCCTCTCGCTCAAAGAACAACCCGCTCTCTATCAGGGAGGTCTATATTCTGGCATTCTTCGGGTTGTATGGTAGTAATTTATGGTGTTGACATCGCTTAGGGGACATAGCTGTCTGTCAGACAGGGGTCCCCAGTACCACCGCAAGCAGGCAGCTTGCATGTGTCTATTTCCCCGTCTGCCGTTCTTAACGTGTGAACTTGAGATTGGAACATCTAAACTGTTTACCCTGGGCCGAGACAAGGGCCCCAAAGGGCCCCGTTGAGATGCTGAGAACAACAGATCAGGTAAACATGTTTAGTGACACAGGGCTTTAGTGTCAGCCAGGCCCACTTATAGTGTCAGGCCCACTTATGTGTGTTTTAGTGTACAGTATGTGCATTGTGCACGTAGGGGGGAAATGTATATCTCTGGCAATATATCGCAAAGTGTGTGTGTGTGTGTGTGTGTGTGTGTGTGTGTGTGTGTGTGTGTGTGTGTGTGTGTGCAGCGTGTGTGACCGACCGCATGTGTTTGTTTGATTGTCAAATGCATGTCTGTCAGTATCTGTTAGGACACATTTCTGTTACGTGAGAGAGAGAGAGTGTGTGTGTGTGTGTGTGTGTGTGTGTGTAATCTGTGCGAGTGCGTGCGTGCGTGTGTGCGTGATAAGTGTGCCCATAATTCATGTTTTTTATGTCCAGGGAAAATAGACCCAAATTGCCAATCTTTTCTTGTGCCACGTTTACAAACGCTCTTGACCGCAAAAGGTTTGGTTGCCATAATTCTGGCTGGGTTATTCCTGCCCCAGGAGGAAAAAGGAGGGGAGGAATAAACAGGCTTTTTGAGATAAATGTGAAAACGTAGGTTACATCATATATAGGGCCTGTCTATCATCAAGCAAAGTATAAATTCCTAAATATAGGCAGACCATTTTTTCCACCGGGAATGGACCTATGCTATTAGAGACAGCTAACACTGAAGAATGATGCTTAGTAGTTTAGCCTCAATGTGGAATTATGCCTATGGTCCTCCCTTGTCTTTACTGTCAGACCCCCTTTCATGACCACGCCAGGCCCAGGAAATTTAATTCCCTATATGCATTTTCAAAAAGTATTTATTTAAAGATCCGTAAGCCTCGAGCAAAGCCAACTTGGATCGTGACAAAATCATGACAACAAACACAATATTTTGGGCAGAACAAATAATTACAAAGAAGGAAAAAATAAAACTGTCACGATCCGAGTATTAAATGAATACTTTTTGAAATGTCTATAGATAGGAATTATTTCCTGGGCCTGTCGTCGTCATGAAAGGGACGCTCTATAGAGCAGCTATGGTTATGGAGTGTCTGTACTTACATTAAGCAATAAGCAGAATGTTGCAGACAGCGCTTTCAGCACAGGAAAGAATTTAGAAAACTAGTTGGATGTTGCAGGTAAATCTTCATTCTGTTGCAGTTTTACAGAAATAAAACGTTGGCTTTTACAACACCTTTGTGGTTTAGCGTATAGTTTCGTTTTGTTTTTGCGTGCAGTACTTTCAGGGTTTATTTCAGAGTAGTAGAGAGACAGGGGAAGACAGACAGAGGAGACCCCTTTTCTAGCAGTGTTCATTTTGATTTTAGTTTTAGTCATAGTTTTCATTTAGTTTTAGTTGCATTTTAGTCACCTGGAATATTTAGTGTTAGTCTAGTTTTAGTCGACTGAATCTACAGTTGATTTAGTCGACTAAAATGGAGGGCCTTGACGCCGTCGTAATGAACTTATTATAATGACTTATTTTCAGCATGCAACCAAGTGTAAAATGACTCATACTGTATCTCTTGTCCACTAGTCCCTTCCTAAAAATGTTGTCTAGTTTTTATTTGTTGTCAAAACTGTCAATATATTTAGTAGTCGACGGACATTCTTTGTCATATAGTATTAGTCGACGAAATCAACAGTGGTTTCTATGTTTTGTTGAGGTCAGCTGTTACTCACAGAGACTGGTTCTGTACTCACAGAGACAGGTTCTGTACTCACAGAGACTGGTTCTGTACTCACAGAGACAGGTTCTGTACTCACAGAGACTGGTTCTGTACTCACAGAGACGGGTTCTGTACTCACAGAGACTGGTTCTGTACTCACAGAGACAGGTTCTGTACTCACAGAGACTGGTTCTGTACTCACAGAGACAGGTTCTGTACTCACAGAGACTGGTTCTGTACTCACAGAGACTGGTTCTGTACTCACAGAGACTGGTTCTGTACTCACAGAGACAGGTTCTGTACTCACAGAGACTGGTTCTGTACTCACAGAGACAGGTTCTGTACTCACAGAGACTGGTTCTGTACTCACAGAGACTGGTTCTGTACTCACAGAGACTGGTTCTGTACTCACAGAGACAGGTTCTGTACTCACAGAGACTGGTTCTGTACTCACAGAGACAGGTTCTGTACTCACAGAGACTGGTTCTGTACTCACAGAGACTGGTTCTGTACTCACAGAGACAGGTTCTGTCCTCACAGAGACAGGTTCTGTACTCACAGAGACAGGTTCTGTACTCACAGAGACAGGTTCTGTACTCACAGAGACAGGTTCTGTACTCACAGAGACTGCAGGTTCCTCAGGTTCTGCAGGGCTTCAGAAGGAATGTGAGAGAGGAGGTTGTTCTGGAGCTTTCTGTATGAGAAGAAACGCAGTAAAATTCACAGAACATAAAGTTACTGAATTACAGTGAAAGTACCCAAACACTTTTTTTGTTGTTTTTAGGACACACCTATTGAGTTCAAATGTATTGCTTTTGGATAAACCATTATGAAAAAAATACGTGATTGGTAAAATGATCAATACTTAAATATCAGTATTTAAATATGTGTCACATACAGCACTTTCAGATTTCGAAGTCCTGCGAAAGCATCTTTGGGGATGTCAGTGAGGCTGTTTCCTGCCAGGTGGCTGTAGGTAGGTAGGAGGGAGAGGGACAACAAGGGGTTAAGAGAATTAACAGATTTGACTGAAAGTCAAATGGAAATACCATGGACACGCGACTGACGCGACACAGAACTACAACCCAGTGTGAGTGGTTTCTGTGTGTTTGGCAATGCTGCTACCGTACGAAACCAACCCTCTTGATTGTATAAACACATCTGCTTCTTCATGAGAGTCGACTTGAGTTGTTTCTGAACGTTGCCCACCGAATTAATCTCGCTGCTCGACAGCTGACAGCCAACTGCGGCGCAATTACAAGTTGGCCCTGCCTTGTAACTTATAACCTGCTCCCCAGTTCTATCCAGATTTCAATATCCTGACCTGAATTAAACTAGCAGACACACGCATGAAAAACACAGGCCGGATGGCTAATGTCTAACGTCTTCTAACATGTTTAGTGCTTCTGGCTGCATCCCCAATCTGTTAGTTCATCTATTGAACTAAATCTATCCCTCAGTGTTGTTAGTCTGCTCTTGTACTTTGTTTTATTTTTTCCCTGGCCTTGTATTTACAAGCTGCCAGGCTAAATTAATCCCCTGCTTTCGTCTCCGCTGGCGCAGGGAGCGCTCCGTTCCTATTTGGAGTCTGTCAGATGTTTTTCAGGGGCCAAAATGTGGCAGGAGGATCTGATGCATTTTGGCTTTTCACGAGTGTTTAGGGGGGCCCGAGGGGGGACTTTTAATAAAGTTAAGAATGTAAATTGGTGGTCATTGACGAACTCACGAGAAGAATGTTTGTGTTGGTTAGGATCACACGCTGATGGATCCCTTTATATTGTTTAGATGTCATGGAGAAACGTCAGAGTGATCAGAGACATTGTCCCGTGATCAAGATAGCCGCTGTGGTGGATGTACTGTAACCATCCCTATCAAAGTATCCGTGAGCAGCGCCACACCAAGCCGCCACCCAATGACAATTTACCATTCAGGCGAATCGACAAACAAAGTACAAGGTCGGAGTGAAGCCACCATGACAGTTTTGTTGAGATACCAACAAATATGTATACAAGTATGGGTTACTGGTCCATGTTCAAAGACATTTCCAGTGTAAAATCATTATTCCTCTTGAAGCCTGGACGGACACACACACACACACACACACACACACACACACACACACACACACACACACACACACACACACACACACACACACACACACACACACAGAGGAGGTTTTAGACGGGGTGTTCTTACAGTTCCTGGAGGAGGTGGAGGTTGGAGAAGGCTCGGCTAGGCAGCGGGTAGATGTTGTTCATACTCAGATCTCTATGTGAGGACAGACAGACAGACAGACAGACAGACATTTTTCAAATTTTTTCATTTTTCATTTTGAAAAAAAAAGTCATCATTTTGGACCGTGGGCTATAGCCCATATAGTGGCATCACAGTGACAGGTGATAAGGGTTGCCATGACAACCACCGATCACTGATTGACATGACGTCATCGTATAGAAGGACACGTTCTACTCATCATTAATTCGTTTAAATAAATAAAACTAAATAAATAAAAAGCATTTAGGCTCCAACAGTTATGTTCTTAACCACTTAAGCCCTATAAGTACGTACTATGCCTACTTAATTGACTGGCTTAAAATACTGGACTCGGTGATAGAACCAATTTCCCTCTATGGTTGCGAGATCTGGGGACCATTAGCAAACCATGACCTGGAAAAATGGGATAAACACCAAACTGAGACCCTACACACAGAATTCTGCAAATCCATTCTCCGTACCCAGCGAAAAACACCAAATAATGCATGCAGGGCAGAATTAGGACGATACCCACTCATAATCAAAATAAAAAAGAGAGCACTTAAGTTCTACAACCACCTAAAAGACAGTGACCTAGATGCACTCCATAATAAGGCACTCACACACAGTGAAAATCTAGAGAGATGCCCCCTCAGTCAGCAGACCTGTATCCCGAGAGAAGACAGACTATGCACCCACTGCACACTAAACGAAGTGGAAACCGAGCTACACTTCCTAACCATCTGTCCATTGTACCAAGACATCAGAGACACATACTTCCCACAGATTACAACCACACACGGCGATTTTGAAAACATGACCAATGACAAAAAACTCCCATATCTGCTGGGCGAAGTACAACAATGTGCAAACACAGCAGCAAGATTTGTGAGTTGCTGTGATAGGAGAAGGATATCAAATGGAACACAACCACCCTAAAGACTAATCATTGTGTATATTCCTGCACTATACCTGCATCGAGTTATCTTGGTACACAGAAGTTGATCTATTGAAGATTCTGACCTTCAAAGTACATAATTTTTGGTTTTGATTGTATTGCTGTATTGTTGTATTGTTCTTTCTGCTTTGGCAATGTAAACGTATGTTTTCTCATGCCAATAAAGCCCTTTGAATTGAATTGAAATTGACTGGTGTCCCCCAGGGCTCTATATTAGGTCTGCTCCTTTTGCAACAAATCTCTTTGCCAAAAATAGCCAGAAAAGGGATGCTATAGGGTCCAAGTTGTTTTAAGACCTAGAACGCATCTGTGTTACTTTAGGGTTTAACCACATTAATTGAACCATTATTTTATACTTTAGCAATTGTATTGTGAGCTTGTTTTAACTCAAATATTTGCTTCATGGGGGGGGGGGGGGTCCCTAGAAAAAATATTTTCAGATGGGGAGTCCGCGGCCAAATACAGATAATTCTGGCGGGGTCCTTAATTGACATGAAAAGGTTTGAGCACCACTGATATACGTTTTTTCAGAAAAATGATTTTTTTTGTAGAATAATTTGTAGAATCTGGTCTCAGGTCTTAATGTAGAGGGGGACAGCAGGGTGAATGGTATCAAAAACAGGCCTATGGTTGAGTCGAAGCAAATACGAACACACGGACAATTACTTTTGGTTTCCGGCAGAGAGAGAGAGAGAGAGAGCACATGGAGGGCAGTATAACGGGTAAAACTCGACTGTTTTCTGCACAACAAAACAACAGATGTAGACATTTAACACATTACACTCTGCCTCAGATAAATAAGAAGCAGATCTCGTCTAATCGTCAAAAAGTACAATGAATGTCCTATACCGAAAGATTTGCCTGGGCCGACCTCTGCTGCAGTGATATATTGACGACTTGTGACAGTATTTTACTGGCACACACATGGCACTGCATTACATGAGGACAGTCAGGACACATACATACATACATACATACACACACATGGCACTGCATACATGAGGACAGCAGGGTTTCACTGCATTACATGAGGACAGTCAGGACACATACATACATACATACATACACACACATGGCACTGCATACATGAGGACAGCAGGGTTTCACTGCATACATGAGGACAGCAGGGTTTCACTGCATACATGAGGACAGCAGGGTTTCACTCGACGTGCCGCGGGGATGACTCACGCAGGACACATCATATGGTCCATCCAATACACATAATAAATAACACGGCAACGTGCAGCAGGGTTACTGTACTTGTAGCCTGGCTCCAGACCCTGAATGGCCAGCCACGCCCATTACAAATATGTTCAGGGTTTATGATGAAGTGAAACTGAATGAAAATGGTCAGTGTGTCAGTCTATACTATAGCATGGTTGCAGCTGCAGAGGGCATGATGAGTGATACAACTAGATTAATCCATTCAGGACGGGAACCCCTGTTGGTGTTTTAAGCATTATGTTCTGCTTTAGCTATAGAAAAATAGCAGACCTACAAGCGTAGATCTGCTATTATCTGCTATTTTTTTTAAATCGTGAAAAATGTGCCTCAAATCTTTGAATATATATTCTTTCAGAGCGAAGGTTTTTAACTCAAATCTTTGCATCTGGGAGGCTGGAACAACATATTTTCAGATGGGGGTCGGCGGCCAATTACATATCATTTTTGGGGTCCTTGACATGAAATATATTGAGCACCACTGATATAGAAACATAGGTATTTCAGAAAACTGTCAGGCCTAAATGGGTTAAACCCTCTATACTTAGTAAAGTACCACCTCACTAACTTCAAACTTAGCCTAGTTATAGCCTGAAAGGAGAAATCCAGACCAGAACACACAAATCAGCCTATAATCCTGTCCCAACATACATGTTGTTGACCTTGAATTGTTATCTTATAATAGTGCAGGAACAAACCCTCTAAAAGAGGCTTAGTTTTTGAGGTATAACAAAATGGGACATGTTACTTTGTTTCACATCTTTAGGATGTCCCCTTCATGAAATTGGATTGTCCCGAGATGTACTTTTACTGCAAAAGTCATAAAATTGATCCATGAAGTGACTCACCACATACAGTAAGGCAAAAAAAAAAAACGCCTATCCTAAAAGAGGGAGTTCCAAGTGAATCTGTTCTACATTTCCCCCACCCCTCCCGTAGGAAAATGCAGTTAGAATGGAGCTAGTTGTCTTCATTCTAATTTTAGGTATAGGTCCAAACTTTTTTTTTCCTTTTTTTTTTCTCTACGCGTAAGTGTCATACAGGCAGACTCAAGCAGTGTTGATTTGAATAGATTTAATTTAGTTTTAGTCACATTGTATAGTCACCTGGAATGTTTTAGTATTGGTCGACTAAATCTACAGTTGATTTAGTCGACTAAAATGTATTTTGACGGGCCTTAATGCCGTCGTAATGACTCATCTTACACAAGCTCAGTAGATCGGCTATTTTCAGCATGCAACCAAGTGTAAAATGACTTATAGCCTGCTGGATCTCTTGTCTACTAGTCACTTCCTAACATGTTAGTCTAGTTTTTGACAAAATTGTCAATTTACTTAGTCTTCATTTTAGTCATCAAAGCTTAGTTTCCATTTAGTTTTCGTCGGTGAAAAAAGGTAGTCGACGAAATGTTTTTGTCATAGTATTATTAGTCGACGAAATAAACACTGGACTAAAGGGTGAGTCATTGACTCATTGTTGAAGATTATATGTAAAGTGTAGTGTATGGGGAGGGGGGGGGCGGAGGCTGTTTGCTCCACTAATCTGAGTTTGATGATAACGTGTGGCGAGCAGTGAAGAAGGTTGTGGTGGTGTGGAGTTGATCAAAGAGCTGGTGTTAGATTCAAGAGTCCTTAACCCATTTAGACCTGAGACCTGATTCTACAAAATGTCTTCTAAATCCTGACAGTTTTCTGTCAGTTGGTTCTCAAACTATTTCAGGTCATGGAGCCCCAGACATTATATGCAATTGGCCCCCGGACCCCAATCTCAAAATAATGTATAGTTCCAAAACAAATATTTGAGATTAAAACGTTCGCTCTGACATTTTTCACGATTTTCAAAAGAATAGTACCGAGTGCCGCACTACGAGCTTGTAGATCTGCTATTTTTTCAATAGCTAAAGCATAACATAATGCTTAAAACACCAAACCGGGTTCCTGTACAGAATGCGTTAACATTTCACTGCCTCCTGCCATACAGATTAGCGAGGTGTCATGAAGCAAAGCACGCCAGGCTACTATCATGTTCAGCCCACCTACTCAGCTGCAGGCCACAGAACACTGATTACAAACAGAACACAGCTCAGAACCCAGAGCGTCCTACTAGAGCCCTGGAAGTCCTTCATGATGAGCCCATTCATACGGAATGGGCTCATCTGTAATTATCTTTGGTTGATTTTTATTTCATTATTATTATTATTATTACCACTATTATTTATTTATTTATAGAAATAAAGCCCGTTTTCCTGTCATTAGCAGAAAGAGGGGTTGAGGCAGTGTTCCTGTCTGTTTTGGATTATGGGTGTGTATTTTAATTTAGAGGGTCACTCAGGTGCACTAATCAGATCAGATAGGACACAGGGAATGGTGGGAGCACACAGCACACCGCTTCTTACCAGCAGCAGAACAGAGACAGACACACTACACGCTACAATAACATCACTGATATACAAAACCTGTATATCCAGTCATTTTGGGCCATCAACAAGAAGTTAAGTGTATTCTTCAACTTAAGTACTTTATATCATTTTGGACAAAATAGACAATTTCACATTGAGGTGCCCACACTGCCCAGACTATCCTTATATGTGAAGTGAACTTAGCACCTGTTCAGTATCACGTTTTTGCCTTGACTACCTCTCTTAGTTACTTATATCCTGTAGCCCAGTGGTTCCCAAACTTTTTCATGTCAAGGACCCCCAAATTGACACTAATTAGCCCATCGTCCCCCATTTGAAAAGATATGCCAGGGTCCCCATAAGAGAAGATCTTTACGGCTCTAGCAGAGATTCTCAACTTCAAGGACCCCCAGTTTGACATGCATTTATAGTCTGCGAAAGAACCCCCATGTAATGACATTTCTATCTCTGGGACCCCCAATTTATATTGTAAAATCAATGTTAATTTAACTCTGAGAGTGTACAAATGTACACTCTGAGTTACAGACCCATAAGGGTCCATTTGGTTCCAAACTATCATTTAGCCCCTGGAACTCACTTTGGAAACCACTGCTGTAGCTAGCCTAAAAGTCATTTTAAGAATATTTAAGATTCAAATAAAGCAATATTACCACATTTTGTTTTAATTGAAAGAGAAGGATATCATATTGAAAATGTATCAACTAAATGGTATAGGCTTACAATTTAATTGCAGGTGGTATAAGGCTATAAGTTCAATAATGCTATAATTAATAATAGCTAATAATTAATTAGTATTAATAATTACTATATTTTAAACACATATTATATTATGTAGCCTTAGATATTTAATTTGTGTCATTAAATATATCTATGATTTGACCCCAATCAATGGAAACAAGCCATAAATGCTCCTATCAGACCTTGTATTGAAGTTGAACTGTACTTTCCTGAGCTAATCAGAATCAATCAATTTTCAACAATTGGTGGACCCTCTTGTAAACAAGTGCTTTATTGGGTATAAACAGTCATTGTATTGAGTTGTGCTTGAAATGTAGGCCTACTGTAATTCTGCAAGCTGTTAATAAATATTTAAATCAATCAATCAATCAATAAATCAATCAATCCATTTTGAACAAACTGGACCGCGGAAGTTTCTGACGAAAAAACAGTCAGATAAAACCTACACTTAAACACATCAGTGATGTATGGATGCAGGAAGCTCAGCTCAGCCTGCATTGTTTTCTTTATACTCACAGGTAAGAGGTGTAGACGCTGAGGTTCGAGGGAATGCCATTCAGTCCCGCGTCCACGCAGTCCACACGCCAACTCGACCCGTCTCGGTCGCATGTGCACCGGGAGGATGAGACTGAGGAGGACGGGCAGTCAGAGGCAGCAGTACTCGGAGGTTCGGTTTGGAATGCACGTCCACGACCATTCACAAACGGCAAGACTAGCACAGCGATGAGAAGATGCATTATTAAAAGTATATCCTGTCGCTAGAAAATGTTACAGTGTCTGTCTCTTGTCCAACTATATTTATATATCCTTTATGCAGATTCAGCCGCGACAGACCTCTGCATTCTAGCAGGCAGTCATCATGTCATATGAGAGACAGTCGCAGCCTGGACCGAGCACATGGTGGAGACTGGAGAGGGGCAAGTGCGTTCGTCACTGAGAGACACTTGACAGATGTTGTAACTTGTTGGCGACAAGTGGCTCTTGGTGGTGGCGGGGCTCCCATACTTAGCAACCTGCTGAATAGAAATGGAATGCTGTCCCTTGCTGCCATCTGCTGGGCTTATGGTGCAATAACCCTCCGGTTCAACCATCTGATATGGCGTTGCACATTTTGCATTGGACACAAAATGTTGCATTTTGTATCGGTATTTAATCGGCACTAACCGGTAGGTTAAACATTTTTCATTGAACACATTACACACACTGTCCTGTCCGAGATTTCAGTACATGTTGTCAAATTGCTTTTAGTTTAGACAGTTTACTTAGTTGGGAGAAGTTATTGTTATCAAAAAGGGAAAAAAGTGGTTTGCTCAATGTGTGGTCATGTGTAGAACTTCAACATCAATGTTGTGATGAATTGAAAATGGAGGACCCTGATGTAAACAAGTCCTAGTGCTTTTTCTGGTTTTATCCTCTTAGCAGATTTTGTATTGACCTGTAGTGTAGGCCTATACTTTCCTTGAACTGTAATGTAGAGGCTATGCTAGGCTAATACATATACAATACAACTGCAGTTGATCTGTATCAACACGCAGTGGACATATTTGTCACTACAACTCCATTCACACCTGTATAAAACGTCTGGGTTTCCAAGGCTATACACCTGTTTATTCTTTATTGTTTATAAGGATCCCCATTAGCTTTTGCCTTGACAAAAGCTAGTCTTCCTGGGGTCCGACTCCGAGTCCGACACAGACAAACATTTAACATTTAACAAAGGCAATACTTACAATTGTTTACAAACACTAACTCAAAATAAAACATAGTAAAATAAAATATAAAAAACAAAGAAAAACATAGCAAAAAAATCACTTTCAACACGTTATACATTTGAATTATTATTTTCCCAGGGTTACTGCAGTATGATTTACACAAGGTGTTCTTTTAACTTGATTTTAAAGATGAATTTTGTATTTGTATGTGAACTCCTAACCTCTGGTGCTATATGGGCCCAGTCATAAACATACATCTATTCTATGGCCTCAGTAATGTGAGAGAAGAAAATGTTCTGAATTCTGACGCTTTTGGTTTAGTTTGAAAATGAGCTATCATCCATTCCATTTGACAAATATTCATTGGGTAAGGTAACTTAATTAACACAGTTTAACAAAAACTAAAAGTACTTTGATCGTCACTAAAATGTAGGTCAATTAGTTATCCATAACCCCCCCAGGCCCCTGACCAATGGCTAGTTTGGCTACAAGAGAACTGAAGCTGTTTTGATTCACAGGTATAGCTATATTTGTACAAAAGCATTAGCTGTCGATATGTAACAATAGTTCCCACCACCAGGTCAAGGAGAGGAGTCTAGTGTTAACCCATTTTGACCTGAGGACAATTCTACAAATGTCTTCTAAATCCTACACAGTTTTCTGAAAAACCTATGTTTCTATGTCAGTGGAAGTAGTAGTAAGTAGCCTTGCCGAGCCATGAGGCCCATAGGGCAGGAGCCTATCTCCTGTTTCTATAGCGTGAGGCAGCTTGATGTACAAGTACACCCCCTGGACATGACGCTAGCATGTCGCAGGGACTTACCCACAATCCAACCCTTGATGCTGAGTGTCAAGCAGGGAGGCACTGGGTCCCATTTTTAGAGTCTTTGGTATGACCCGGCCGGGGATCGGACCCCGACCTCCCAGTCTCAGGGCAGACACTCTATGTCAGTGGAGCTCAACCTTTTTCATGTCAAGGAACACCAAAAGGGGTTCCCACCCAGAATATGTTAAAAGTATTAGCTGTCAATATGTAACAATGGCTCCCACCACCAGGTCAAGGACAGGAAGGAAACGTGGACCAGGGGGCAGACAGTCATGTCCTATGGGCCTATTAGAAGGACCCCTGTACGCCCTGAAGGACAGCCTTGCCTGGTCCTATATGGGCCTATTAGAAGGACCCCTGTACGCCCTGAAGGACAGCCTTGCCTGGTCAAAAAAGCCTGGGCTGTACTTAAAAGTACTGTACAATTTTGTGGTACTTTTACTTTACTGGAGTAATTTCCATTTTTTCCCCCAATACTTTTCATATATGATTATTATTATTATTATTACAAAACATATAGGGCCACTTCAGCCCTATATACATTTCGGCCATTTCAAAATAGCCGATCTACTAGATCACAATGTGTCGTGATGCGACGCATTATGAGCTTGTAGATCTTCTTTTTTTTGTGGGGGAAAGGGGGGGGGGGGGGGGGGGTACATTTTTGATACCAATAGGGCTACTTTTGTACTTTTACCCAGGTAAATTCTGATTACTGGTTAAGTTAAATAAAACAAGTACTTTTCCCACCACTGGTCATTTATTTCAGTGTATTTTCCTTCACAGGATGAAGGTGTTCTGTATCTCACTCAGCACATTGGCAGAACATTCTCCAAGGTGTTCTGTATCTCACTCAGCACATTGGCAGAACATTCTCCCAGCAAAGGTACTCAAACCTTTGACCTCCTTTCCTTCTTATGGCGCTATTGAGACTTGTTTTGTAATGTGCAATCTGAGAACCCATCGTCAAAAAATAAAGGAAAAACAGCGCCCTCTTTTCCTGGAATTTTACGTCAGTCAACAGTCTGTCTTGAGAGACTGTGGATAGTATAGTTACCCAGTGGTTACCGCCAGTGGTCCACTTCACGTTTGAATTAGGGATTACAATGTTAAAATGATCACGTACGTATACTTTCTAACAAACTTTCTACAAAATCTGCATGGTATGTTCAAAGTTAAAATTGTATGGCAGTGATGAAGTGTATACCATCACACGTTTTTCTTCTTTTTGTTGTCACTTTTATTGCGTTCGTGTGTGTGTGTGTGTGTGTGTGTGTGTGTGTGTGTGTGTGTGTGTGCGTGCACCTGTGTGTGTGTGTGTGTGTGTGTGTGTGCGCGCGCGTGTGCGTGAGCGCCTGTGGTACTTGTGTGTGTCTGTGTGTGCACATAAGAAAACATCAAACAAAAAGGAAAACAAATCAAAATAATATAACCCAATAATGACTTGTCCCTCGCAACCACGTTACCACTAATGTTACTCTCTCTCCCAAACATTCAACCACAGGCTTTATCACTTGAACTGTACTCCCAGGGATGGATGCGGTCACACTCTAAACCCCTTTGTATACAGCACAGTACACACAGTAAAATCTAACTCTGAAGAGTGTACACATTTGTACACTTTTTGGAGATCGATAATAGCTGAAGATACTACTGGTAAATGGTGCATTTATATAGCGCTTTACATATAGATTGTGCAGTGCTTTCACCCATTCACACACTGATGGCGGAGGAAACCATGCAAGGAACCAACCTGCACATAGGGAGCAATTAGGGGTTCAGAGTCTTGCTCAAGGAAGGAGGACACTAACTCTGGGGGAGCCCCGGGATCGAACTGGGAACATCACAGTTTTCATCTGCTCTACCAGCCACTCTACCCCGACTGAGCGACTGTGGCTCAGGAGGTAGAGCAGGTCGTCCAATGATCCATGGGTCGGCGGTTCGAATCCCGGCTCCTCCTGTCTACATGTCGAAGGACACTGAACAAGACACTGAACCCCAAATTGCTCCCGATGTGCTGGTTGATACCTTGCATGGCTTCCGCCGCAATCAGTGTATGAATGTGTGTGTGAATGGGTGACTGTAATGCATGTAAAGCGCCTTGGATAAAGGCGCTATATAAATTTACCATTTACCCCTGAGCCACGGCCGCCCCCACCTGTACAGTGATGCCAGAGTGCCGTCTAGCCAGCACCAGCTTGGGACTCCTGAATCTAACATCAGGGCCTTGAGCTCTGCAGTGTCGTTTGCTATGCTGTCGTGCCTATTGCAGTGTATCTATTCTACGTAGGTGGTGCCTTCCTGCCTTATAGGCTTTGCCCTGGTGTTGGCTCCCACAGTGTCAGTGTCCCTGACTCACTGCCCTGCCGGTCTCATCCTTCTCTCTTTGACCCCATGGTAGGTCCCCGTAAAGCAGTGGGTCTCACTCTTTTCAGGCCGTGGACCCCCAAAATAATCTTATTTGAACTTGCCTCATGCGCCCCATACAGCAGTACTGAGTCTGCCTATGGCTATAGCTGTAGCTACGAACAGCCACCTCTTGAGGTCTTCTCCCATGTCTGCCTGATTTCCACTCTCTCCTCGTTCCATGCACAGGCGAGTGCCTGTTGAAGCAGTCCAGGCACCGAGATATTTGAAGTCCTCGACTGCCTCAAGCACGGTCCCGTCGGCAGTGACAATGTTTCTGTCCTCCGTGAACTGTCGCTATATGGTCTATGCTTTTGCTTTCATCTTCCTGCACTCCATTTCTACTGCCCTTGCTTTCTCAATGTCTATTTTCTCTAAATGGACTAAACCCAGAATACACGCTTTTCTTTCTCATTTATCATGAGGGTGATATTAATTCCACCTCAGACACAATCATTTAGAAATACATACATTGCTCCCAAAAATCTCTCGAGTCATCCTCCAAAAAGCTTAAATGTTTAAATGTATTATATTGAAATGTTTTACCGAATGGGTATCCAGTATCCAGTTCCGTACCAGATTGTGCACCAGAGGACTTGGATGACATTGCTCTCCTCTGAGCGTAGCGTGCCAGATCGGCGCTCCACCTCAGGAGGACCCAGACAGCTCAGCCTATCCATCTGTCCACATGGGGTCAGTGGTCAAGGTCGCCCTGCGCTGATTGGCCAAGGAAGCGTCTAATTGCAAAGGAACGGGGACGTTTGTTTCCTGAGATGAGCGGCGTTGGGGAGGGGGGGGGGGGGTGGTCTGCACAGAACTGACAGACAGACAGAGAGGAAGAGGTTTACGACTAGCCCAGTAAAGATGAGTCAGGGGAGAGACAACACAACATTTTAGGCATAGAATCTTTCGTCAAGAGCATTTTCAACAGAATAGTGTTGCAATAGGCATGGAACATGTGTTCCCTTGTGTGTGCGTGCGTGCGCACATTATACTACTTTTTTTACAGTTAAACTATAGAATGTAGTTTCACCTGAGAAAAAGAAATATCCTATTTTAGTCTCTGTGCAAAATGACTATCCAGGCAAGTATCCAACTGGACCCAAAGAAATGACCTGCTGTCTGTACTAGTACTCTCTATGTACAGTAGAGTACAGTATATATGCATGTGTTTATCTATGTGCATACATAGTTACATACATACATGCGTACAGTATGTGAGTGTATTATGTTTGCGTTAATACTCTGGTTACATAGGGCGTGTGTGTGTGCGTGTGTGCGTGTGTGCACGTGTGTGCATGTACAGTTACAGTACATGTGCTGGTCGGCAGCCCGTGATGCAGACGGGGTTGTGCAGCATGACTTCCTGTAGAGGGTGGAACTTCCTCCTTGCCAATCAGCAACAGGACCCTTTTGGAGCAGGGTTAAGTACACAGAGCAGGTTCTGCACCACACGGATTAGACACAGACACTGTTGCAAAGCACAAGATTTCTTAAAACGTTCTATACCTTGAGTCAATGTCACTGTGGAAGGAGGTATAAGGTGGCGATCTTAAAAGAGGGTCCAAGGCAGCTCTGTCCAGTTGAAGTAGAAAAAAATCCTTTATTTCATTTTAAAAACACGACAGACAGTGTTAATTTCGTCGACTGAAACTAAGACAAAAAATGTTCGTCGACTATACCTTTTTTCACTGACTAAAACTAAAATGGAAACTTAAGCTAGGATGACTAAAACTAAGACTAATTAACAACAAATAAAAACTAGACTAAAATGTTAGGAAGGGACTAGTGGACAAGAGATCCAGTATAAGTCCATCTACAAGCTCACAACGGGTCGTGCGTGGTGAGCTTGTAGATCAGCTATTTTCAGCAAGTGTAAAAACAGTGATTACGCTGGCATTAAGGCCCACCAAAATAAATTTCAGTCGACTAAATCAACTGTAGATTTAGTCGACTAAAATATTATATTTTGCAGGTGCACAGGCTGCAGCCTGTCTTACTGTAGTGTATAGTATACAGTAAGACTGGCTGTGCAGCTGTGCAAGTGCAGCCTGTCTTACTGTATAGTATAGCTGCATCTGCATGCAGTTGTAGATAATTAAAAATCCACTCATTTAACACATTTTACATTTATTTGGGTCAGTATACACTCTAAATTAACCCTCTTAATTTCACTGTGAACACTTCATTTGTCTGATTTGCTTGAACAATTATGCAACAGCAAAGTAATCTGACATTTCTGAATTGTATCAAGATTCTCACAGTTTAAAGTGAATAAGCAGCTTCTTCTTACTTGAACAATACATTTAGCACCCAACAAGGCAGTGGATTGCATAAGAGCTCAAATCTAGGACGGTTAATAAGATATGAAATAGATGAGGGTCCTATAGAAAAATTGGGTAATCTTGGAACGCCCTGGTCTTGACCTCAACCCCACCCTCTTCCTCCTCTTACTTATCAGACCTCGAGGGACCTTGCCCGCACCTCAGTCGTCTCCTCGCCTCTCTCCTCGGACAGAACACAATGGGCCGTCAGGGAGTCTGGGGACCACTTAAGGAATGGACACTCCAGCCCTGGCTAACGGTGAGCTAATAGGCTCACTCACATCACCAGGTATACTATGTCGGCGAGGTGGGTGGTGGTGGGTGGTTCTTGGAATGTGTTGGTTTTCGTTAACATCATTGTTTATTAGAGGCTGTCAAAGAATCATATTTCATCAGAGCGTTTGATTTGTTTGTGCTTACTGTATGCATTCTTGTTCAGCTGCTGTAGTACAGTACAGGACCGGACAAGAGGAGCATGGCCATCCATCCTTTTCTTGAGGTGAGTCATTTATAAAACTTGCCAGCATGACGTCACATGGCCATGTTAATGTTGGCATGTTAATATTATTTTACATGGACCACCTGGCCCTATAAAGGACAGCAATCCTTCGAGGTCTTCCATTTCTTTCTTTTTTTTCACTTAATTTTTATTGATAAAAAGACAGACAAGAAAACATGAAAGAAAAAAAACAAGGAAAGAAAACAGACAATACAAAAAAAACAAAGCAAGGGACAAAAAAAGGAAACCTAACAAAAAAAGGCTGCATTTTTCATATTACAGGATACATTCATTAAATTCCTTGTACATTATCAATAGGCTGGAAGAAGATATCCCACTTTTCCAACTTTTTATAGAACTCTTGTAGTCTAAGTATGAATGTTAGTTTTTCCATAACATACAGTTCCTCATAGTAATGTCCATCCAATGTTCTTTCGTTGGTGGGTCGTGTTGGTACCAGCGTTGTGTGATCACTTTCTTATTTGTTGCTAAGAGGATCTTGATTAAATATTTATCATGTATTAGAAACTCTTCAGGGATATTTCCCAACAATAAAAAGGAACCGAGGACTTCCATTTCAAACTGCACTTTCTTTTAAAGTTTTTTGGTTTTTTTACTGCACAGGATAATCGTGTCAAAAAGATTACTTATTTACTTTGAATCTGAAGCCGAAGTCTGACTTGAGTTAACACTCAATTTCACTGGGTAGTTTTGAAAGTGTTGGCAGACACTGCACTGGGTTCAATTTGTCATTATAAAGTCATTATGAAGTCTCTTTGAGTTTGGTTCTGTGTTCATTACTGATTGTTCTGTGTGTTGTTTTTAACACATTCTGTACGGGAACCACTTTTGGTGTTTTAAGCATTATGTTATGCTTTAGCTATTGAAAAATATCAGATCTACAAGTGCGGCACTCAGTGCTGCACTATGAGCTTGTAGGTCTGATATTTTTGAAAGATCAAGAAAATGTGGCGCAAATCTTTGAAGAACATATTTTCAGATGAGAGTCGGTGGCCAATTACATATATTTTTGGAGGTCCTTGACATGAAAAGGTTTGAGCATCACTGACATAGAAACATGAGTTTTTCAGAAAACTGTTAGCATTTAGAAGGCATTTGTAGAATCGTCCTCAGGTCTAATTTGGTTAACTTGGTGTCACAGTTTAAAGTTAACTGCGTACCGGTCTCAACGTAGGCTGTATACTTACTGCGGCTCGGTGAGGATACAGATATGCAGGGATGCTGCTGGGGAAACCCTAGTTGGACTCTGGGGACCTTAGCAAGACAGGCAGGAAAGAGGAGGAGAGGAGAGAGAGACACACACACACACACACACACACACACACACACACACACACACACACACACACACACAAATAGCTGACAAAAATGAATGATGCTCAGACATACTCATGGAAAATCCAGGGGTGGTCCACTTTGTTCAGAATCCATTGCCGTTATTATTCTTTGCCTTGTTGGTGCGCTGTAATTGTGTTATGATATTATACAGTATATATATTATTATATTATATGATATTATACAGTATATATCTCTTCAAGATCGATGTACGGAAACGAAAACACATTCAAATTAAATGAGAGAATAATGTGGGCTTGCTGAAAATGCTACTAAATGAAGATAAATGTGGAATGTCCGCACACGATATATATTGTTTTGATTTGATTTAACTGAAGGCCGTTAAAATCTCACTATTCTGGGCATGTCATAACTCATAATACGGAAACTTGTATAGATCTACAAGTTCGCAGATTGGTTATTTCCAGCATGCGGTGTAGAGGGAAAAACAAGGGGACTAAGTATAGAACACCAGGGACCCCGGACAACTAAGTCGCCTAAATAGCTTAGAAGAGACAGTATATAGACGGTATAGAAGTTTTTTTTCCCCCTCAGATTTATTTTCAAAACTTCTTAAGATCAGACGCATGAGTTTTGATTACCTTAATTAGAAGGGTTAATATTTCCTCCAAATGCATGCATGTCCGTATTTAATATCTCTCATATCTAGAGGACAACTTTGCCTTGTGGTTTGAGTGTATGCCGTGAGATTGGATTGATTCCTCGGCAGGGTCTTGGCACTCAGCATCAATGGATACTAGAATGATAGGCTTACCCTGAAGAAGGCAGTATACCCTGTCCGAAACCTTGGTTTCTCCTCTGTGTCCTCAGTAAACGTGTGGCAATTGGCAGCTACGAGAGTGTGGCTGGCTATACATTTGTTTCATTCAGTATCTTTCCCGTTGGCTGGCACCTCACAAGGACCGGTGTGCTGCACCTTTTGCCTATAGGGATTGGGGGCAAGACGGTTCCTGCGACATACTAGCATCATGTCCAGGCAGGGGGTGTACTGTACTTGTAGCCTACTGTATACACCATGACCAAACCCTTCGATTCATCATCAGACCACTAATGGACTCTCTAGCAGGTTCTGCCTGCTGTGTGTGTGACGAATAACAGCAGTACAGTGGGTGGGTGGAAGTGGGAGAGGGAGGATGTTGAAAGGGTGGAGAACATGCACACACACACGTACACACACATGTACACACACACACACACACACACACACACACACACACACAGGGACGTGCAAAGAGCCTTAGAGAGGGGCTGAAATCCCATAAGAGGGCCCTTTTGGACGAAATAGCATTGAGATCTTGTAAATCAGCTATTTTCGGGGGCGCAACCCAACACTCTTTACCTAGTGGAGATGCGGTGTAACGACATGGATTTCTAAACAAATGTGTTCAACGCAAAATACTGTGTTCAAGTTCAGGAGACTTTGGAAAAAAAAACAATTCTCCTGAATGCTGCCTTCCGGCATGGCATTAGCATGGCAATAGCATTTCTTTCGCCGTAGTAAATGCTGCATTCATGGTCTGGAAAGGGCAGTTGTTTTACAGACGTATAGAATGTCTATGTGTGCACGTCCCTGGACACACACACACACACACACACACACACACACACACACACCTCTTGCCTGATATACGACAGGATGTGAGGAGAAGAAGAGGATGGGAGGTCGGCGGTCGCAGGGAGAGAGGCTGAGATGGATATGAGGGGGTGGGGGGGTGGTCGGTTTAGCCGAGCGCGCTGTCCCGCAGAGAGGAACCGGTAATCCTGAAAATAAGGGGAGGAAAAAGGAGTGCATTTCTTTGGAGGCCAGGAACACGTGCATGTGCAATTGATTCTCTTGGTGGTAACTATAGTGGGAGGGAAGGGATCCAGCTCAGTCCACTTGTGGTTAGTGTGTCCGCCCTGAAACTGGGAAGTCAGGCTTCGATCCCCGGCCGGGTCATACCAAAGACTGCAAAAATGGGACCCAATGCTTCCCTGCTTGGCACTCAGCATCAATGCTTCCCTACTTGGCACTCAGCATCAAGGGTTAGATCAATGCTTCCCTGCTTGGCAGTCAACATCAAGGGTTAGATCAATGCTTCCCTGCTTGGCACTCAGCATCAAGGGTTAGATCAATGCCTCCCTGCTTGGCACTCAGCATCAAGGGTTAGATCAATGCTTCCCTGCTTGGCACTCAGCATCAAGGGTTAGATCAATGCTTCCCTGCTTGGCACTCAGCATCAAGGGTTAGATCAATGCCTCCCTGCTTGGCACTCAGCATCAAGGGTTAGATCAATGCTTCCTTGCTTGGCACTCAGCATCAAGGGTTAGATCAATGCCTCCCTGCTTGGCACTCAGCATCAAGGGTTAGATCAATGCTTCCTTGCTTGGCACTCAGCATCAAGGGTTAGACCCAATGCTTCCCTGCTTGGCACTCAGCATCAAGGGTTAGATCAATGCCTCCCTGCTTGGCACTCAGCATCAAGGGTTAGACCCAATGCTTCCCTGCTTGGCACTCAGCATCAAGGGTTAGACCCAATGCTTCCCTGCTTGGCACTCAGCATCAAGGGTTAGATCAATGCCTCCCTGCTTGGCACTCAGCATCAAGGGTTAGATCAATGCTTCCCTGCTTGGCACTCAGCATCAAGGGTTAGATCAATGCTTCCCTGCTTGGCACTCAGCATCAAGGGTTAGATCAATGCTTCCCTGCTTGGCACTCAGCATCAAGGGTTAGAATTAGATCAACTGATCCAAGAGATGGGTCAAATGCGGAGAAACAAATCTCACATACAGCAATGTAATGTATGTGGCAAATAGTAGGACATAAAACTCCATTTAATTTAACAATTAACATACTTGTGTCAGACAAACAACAAATTCTCCCAATTTTTCTTTGCTTTCCGAGACCTCCCCCCTATAACCCTAACCCACAAGACGTGTGTTGATACACCCCCTTCTTGTCAAGTCATTATCGTTCATGTTTTATATCTGCTTCATGGTCAGGCTGAAATACTGCAAATTCAGGTTCAGGTTAATTTATTTGTTTGTCCCCGAAGGGCAATTTGGTGTACAGCAAAGCATAACAGGCAGACATGACTCACATAACAACACATAGGCTATAAGAATTCATAACAATTACAAAAATAGATGTAAATTAATTCATACCAGAAGTGACAAGTTAACTCCTCCTATTGGCATTTAAGGCCATGGATAGACACAGGCACGAAGGAGAACTTATACCTGTATATATATATTGCCTTTTGGGAAATGTCTGATTTGTTCGATATTTATGTTTGATAATCTTTTTAATTAAATATGTAGGCTATGTAATGTAACCACATTAAGCCTGACGTGTTTTTTTTAACATGTGGCAACATGTAGTCAGTTTCATCATGTCCCCTATAGCTCTGTCATTCTCAAAATGAACCCTGCATGGTCATATAACTATATTATTCTCATGTATCCGTGCATGTACCGGATATTAAACGTAAGAGCCAGTCAGTGTGTGTTCAGTGTGAGCTTGGCTGAAACGTTAATGTTCTCCTGCAAAAATTCTTAACTGGTCAATGTTCAAATGACCTCAGTTGTTTTTGTGGCAAAATGTTCCTTGCCAACCCACAGGCATTTAATTTACAATCAAACGGGGAAACGCTGACTGACTGCATGGTGGTTATTGTTACACAGGTCCTTGTTGTAACCTCCGTGAACTCACTGCACTGGGAGGATATTATGTATTAACCCAAAGCCATATCCATATACAATACAAGGAATTTGAATTTCGCCATAGCCAACATCTCGAGAGTCCAAGACTTATTGCAGTGTAGTGTGGGAATGGAACTGAATGGAGCCATAATAATTGTAGGCCTATACTGTATGTGTAGTACACATACAATACTACTACTGTACACATTGTGTACAGTCCACATTGTGTACAGTAGTTAGTAACAATGGTTAATACTGTCTTTTCTTTGTGTCTCTTCCTCAGAAGATCTCCTCGGGAGATCTCCTCAGAAGATCTCCTCAGAAGATCTCCTAGAATGCTGCGTTGAGACGATTCTACTCTATGTCTCTGAGACATGGACACTTTCAAAGAAATTAGAGAAATGGTTGGCTGGCACTTACACCCGCCTTCTAATGAGAGTGCAAAATCCGTCTTGGAAGAGCCACCCGTCGACTAATCTAATATACGGCAACCTTCCCCGTGTTTCTTCACTAGTCTGATCCAGAAGAACACAGTTTGCCGGCCACTGCTACAGAGCTGACAATGAGGTTATATCTTCCCTTCTTTTCTGGAATCCTGCCTCAAAGCAGACCAGAGGTAGAAAACTGTCGTTCCCTGATGTCATAGCTATAGGGACACATGCATCAGTAAGCAGGAACTGGGGATGGCAATGAAGGACCGGGAAGTCTGTCGTATGGCATTGTGAAATGCATGATCTTCGATGCGTTCGAAAAATGATGAGAATGCTGCTTTTCGTCTGGAACTTTTTGCATTTCTTTCATGGCTATTGTCGCTGAGTCCTAATTGCGAATGCAGTGAACACTTACTGTGAGACCTAGCAGATCATGTCTGTCTGTGTGTGTGTCTGTGTGTGTGTCCCACCTTTGTGCCCATATATGGAGCTGAGTGATTTGTTTGTGATTGATGCAACACACTCCATATTTGGACGTATAGCTGCTTTGGGGACTCCTTATATGGTTATGGCTAAGTTAAAAACTTAACTTAAAAATAACTTAACTTAAAAAAATAATAACTTAAAAAAAAATCTTAAAAAAACCCAAATATGTTGCGTTCGCTTCCCGCGTTTGCGCGTCTTACTGGTATAGACAGGTATATTACGGGTTGCTTTAGTTTTGAAGTGACAGTCATACAATGATTAGCCTCTGTGACTGTTTGACATAACTTTAAAATGTTCTATTATTATGTGTATAGTTGAAATTGATTTAAATATATTGGGCTATACCCTGGCCTTATATAATACCTGCAGGCTTATATCAGAATGTTTATTGTCCCAATACTGTAGCCTACACATATTCAGAAATACGGCATGTCAAATTGTCAAGTATAGGCTATACAATTCTCCATAAAGTGACTGCTTTTTCCTATAATAAAACAAAGTTCAACAACTTTCTGTCTTGTCATTGTATTCCTCTTTATTGGTTTAGTATGAAAAGATTATAGCCTATACAAATTATACCTCCCCATCATCAGGTGGTGCTTAATATTATTGTTGTATGGAACCACAATCGTTTGGCCAGCCTACACTTAAATTGACACTGGCTGAGATATATAGGTCTATTTGTGCAGTGCAGCAGGTTCATCAGAGCACTGTAACATCTGGGATGTACTCTGGTATTTCCGAAAGAGGCGCATTTCCATGTCGTTGAGCAGCACTGACTGAACGAACAGCTTTAACTATGAAACCGACCAAAACAATAGAGCCGAAGGAAGCGCTGGTCACTGACTTTTTCCTCCCCACACAAGACGCACTTCCCTTCAACCGCTTCTACTACTCTCTGCTCATCTGAACATGATTGTATAGGACTGGAGGAGTCGCATGAAACTGTACCCAAAGAGAAATGGAATCTTTATATGTTGTTGTATTTATGCTTATGCGACTCGCCTCTACGTGTAAGTATAGCTACAAGTGTGAAGTGCTGGAAGTGGTGTCAGTATATCATTAGTGGGCTAGCCAGCTTCTGTACATTTTCGTAAATAATCTGAACGAGGATGTTATATAGGCTTCTGTGTTCATCCTTATGTTATGGGTTGAACTTTTACAACAATGTAAGTAGCCTATAGCTTATTCTGGTTATCAAATTAATATAGCCTAATTTAAAATCTGTTATTTAGCTAACACGTTTGTTTAACTTGATTATCACGAGGATATGTTTCTATAGGCTTTTTAAAACTCACTTAAATGAAATGAAACAATTTCCATTATGCATAAAATGATGTTCTGATTCAAAGCTGTATATTTTTTATTTGCAAACTGTGAAAATCAGACCTATTTAAATAATGGCAAAATGTATTGGCAATAACTGGCAACGATTAGTTTTTCTCTTATTTTTTGTGCATTCAAATTAGTCTCACACGTCCGTCCGGGTCTGTCTCTTTCCAGCGGGGTTCCTTATCATGCACACGCCGAAGAAACTGTGCCTGTCGACCCACAAGGCGACCGTCATCCTCGGCCGGTGCGACGTGGCCAACCCCGCGCAGCAGTGGCGGTGGACGGGCGGCGGCAGGCTGCTCCACGCGCCGACCTCCAGGTGTCTGTGGGCGCCGGAGCCCAGCAGCTCGCTGCCGCGCCACGCGCGCCTCGTGTCGCTGGTGGACGAGTGCTCGGACGCGCCCGCGTGGCGCTGCTACGACGCGCGGGGCACGTTCGGCCTGGCGGGTGCGCACATGTACCTGAAGAAGCAAGGCGTCCGGCTGGTGGTCCGCGGAGACCCCCGGTACTCCAACTGGACCGGCTTGTACTACGACGCCGATGGGGATCCCTCTGGGGGGAAGAAATACGTCATGAGGTCTCTGTGTCCGAGCACAGGTGAGCTTGTGTGAGTGATGATGTCAGGGTGTGCTGGCGCTGCTGTTGTTTTTGTTGAGGTGAGCATTAAAACTTCTGGGAACTCAGTGTTGTAATGTAATCTCTTGGTAAGGACCCTCGTCCGGTTCTGGCTGACCGGTAGTGTGTGTGCAGGCTGGGTGGTGTGCAATGTGATAATCCAACTGAATTATTCCTGTGGTAACGGCGGCGATCGACGGGCCCGGGAGAACGATAATAACGGGACACTCAGACAGTATTTCGCCAAAGGTTCACAATTTATTATACACATACAGAATCATATATAGCTCTCTGGATCCTCGTGTCCTCCTCATGACGTGCCACTGAGACATAACAATAACAATCTAGCAGCAACCATGACCTTGCTCTCTGAGATGGCTTCAGTGGCTAACTAGAAAGTCAGTCTGTTACAGTTCATGGCAGTACACAATACATATCCTGTACATTTGTATATTCAGGTACAAGTACACAGCATAGGCAGCATACACATATCATGTTGTATATATCACAACACTCAGATTAGGTGAGCATGGGCCAACATGCAGTCAGTGTATATAGGCCTAATTGTATCAATAAATGACTTCTCTTGTAACCAAAACCACCGCTCTGACTTCTGGTGTGCTATCCTGTATCCATCCTCTTCTTAGATCAAAAGGGTAGCCATACTGCTGGGGCACACAGTGGCATGGTGAGGTTTTCCTCTTTTATGGTATCATGTCGGATAGCCGAAACGTTTGTCTCTTGTGTGACATGTAAAGATACAATAAAAGAGATAAAACTCACTCTTGCCACACTGTGTGACCCAGTACCTTTAGTGCAGTCTCCAGGCACAAACCCCCCCTATGTATAACAAATTGTCTCCTATTAACAAAGTGATGCTTGAAAAAGGCTACAAGTAGGCTACAATAAGCAGCACCAACAACAAACAAAGAAATACAAATATGTTGAGCATTATTATAATGTCTTCTGCATGCATATATTACCTTGTATTTCTATTAACTATTCAATTAATTTAAACATTATATATTTACAATAATCATAATCATCACAATAACAATAATTATTAAAATTGAAATTGACAGATGACTGAAGAATGAAATCACTGCCACTATTTAGCCTGTGTGGACTCAGGACTGTTAAATGCCTCGCAATATCTTTGGGTTTACACACAGCAGAGGATGACATTCTCATGCAGTCATCTTTGGGTATACACACAGCAGAGGATGACATTCTCATGCAGTCATCTTTGGGTTTACACACAGCAGAGGATGACATTCTCATGCAGTCATCTTTGGGTTTACACAGCAGAGGATGACATTCTTGGTTCTACTTCCTTGCACGCTGTTGTCGGTGCCCTATCGGCCCACTCACTCAGACAGGAAAAACGTCAGCAGTGTTCTTCCTGCCAACGTTGGTCACAAAAGGTGACTGAAAAGAGAGCCCTTGGTCCAGAGGTTTGCCAACAGTTTGACAGAAGGTGTTGACATGTTATGTTAGTGAAACAATACGCACACTTCAAGACTCCACAAGTAAGAGTGTTCATTTCAGCCTGTGAGAGCGTGAAAATGTACCCAAAATGAAATGTTCCATTTTCTCAGAGTCACTCAGGAGGACATTATTTCTGGATTTTTTAAAATTGTGTACAGTCTCACTTTCAACTCATCCATGTTCAATGAAACTATATATACGGTATGTTAGAAAGAAGAACAGATCAGAATAGAATAAAATAGAATAGAATAGTGTAATACAGGACAGGACAGGATTTCCTGCTGTGTGGACACCTACATTAATGGACAGGACACTTCGAATAAGGATACACCGTCCACAGATACGTCCTTCTCAACACGTCTCAATGTCAACTCTAGGGCAACACAAATTTGGGTTTTTCATTTCAACACACGCTAACAACAACACGTTTCTTCCCTGTCTTTCCTGTGACTCGAACATAATTTTAAAATCATATAATGGCTACCACAGGAATATAATAATAAACCCCCAGACTTTCTAAACAATATATTCATTTCTGTTTGCAGCCTTTCAAAAATAATTTATACAAAACTTCAATGCAAGAATGGTAGAATGACAACGCCAGCGATGGTGTTGCAGCTTATACACATTTGATAATACTTATTTGAAGTGAGACATTTGACATACAAAGTCATCTTTTGTTTCAATCTCTGTGTTTCCTGTATGATTTCTATCATTCATATGCATTTCCCTTTCTTTTCTAGAAACAACGCCCTCTTCAACGACATTGTATTCATCCACCCATAATCCAGTGAGGTTCACCACCAGCACTGACCCTGTCATGAGAACTCCTGCCATCACTGACCCTGTCATGAGAACTCCTGCCATTACTGACCCTGTCATGAGAACTCCTGCCGTTACTGACCCTGTCATGAGAACTCTTGCCGTTACTGACACTGTCATGAGAACTGCCGTTACTGACACTGTCATGAGAACTCCTGCCATTACTGACACTGTCATGAGAACTCCTGCCGTTACTGACACTGTCATGAGAACTCCTGCCATCACTGACACTGTCATGAGAACTCCTGCCATTACTGACACTGTCATGAGAACTCCTGCCATTACTGACACTGTCATGAGAACTCCTGCCATCACTGACCCTGTCATGAGAACTCCTGCCATTACTGACACTGTCATGAGAACTCCTGCCATCACTGACCCTGTCATGAGAACTCCTGCCATTACTGACACTGTCATGAGAACTCCTGCCATTACTGACACTGTCATGAGAACTCCTGCCATCACTGACCCTGTCATGAGAACTCCTGCCATTACTGACCCTGTCATGAGAACTCCTGCCATTACTGACCCTGTCATGAGAACTCCTGCCATTACTGACACTGTCATGAGAACTCCTGCCATTACTGACACTGTCATGAGAACTCCTGCCATTACTGACCCTGTCATGAGAACTCCTGCCATTACTGACACTGACGAACGGATGTCAAATACAGTAGAGACCCTCGGGACGCCACAACAAGTATCCACGTCACAGGACCAGACAACTCAGAACAACACCGCGACTTTTACAAATGAGATCGTTAAAACGCGGACTAGAAGGACAGCAATAACGTCCGATTCCGTTCCCAGCGGCTCAACATCTGTCACTGAGCTTTTAGCTTTGAATAGCAGCCATGCTGTCTGGCCCAGCTCAGCTCTGTCTCACACTGTCTCGTCCAGCACCGCCACTGACTCGTTTACGGAGGAATCCGTAAGCATTTCGACCGGACACAATCTTGAACCGGGGACCCTGCTGGCCAAGACACCGGCCGTGCTCCAAGACGTCTCCACCTTCTCTGCTGGAGATACTACGCCGGTGTCAAATTCACCCACTGACGTGAACGTGGTTTCCTTTACAGCTTCCTCTGTGCCCCGTCATGGAAGTGACAAGACAGATTCACTACTTACTTCTGAGGTCATGGAAATGTCTGATACGAAAGCGACCGGCACTGTCGGCTCATCGACCTCTGTTGATCTATCCGCTTCGAGTAGTGAGTCAAACTCTGACACCACACATATGGCATATTTGACTTCGGACGACAGGGTCACGTCTAGAACAATGTATGTCCCTCCCACAGTGACCACAGTTCAGCCAACAACCCCAGCTCCCTCTACAACTCCTCGTGAGCCTTTGACGGTGGAGGTCGACCCGCCGACAAGCCCTCAAGCTACACCCACCACATCAACAACAACCACTCCCACGACTACCGGAAACCCATCTACAGCCTATACAGTTGCACAAAGTACCTCGGCGAGTCCCGCACTTCCAAATGCTGCAACGTCTACCACCACGGAACCGACCACAATTACCCCAAAGTCAACAACAGCCACAGCTTCCACGGTTCCACCCACCACTCCCATGATCACGTCCCTTATCTCCACCACCAACACATCCACTATCGCCCCGGCTGCAACCGCCACGAGGGAAATCACACCTACCACCAACGCTGCACCCGCTACAAGGGAAATCACACCTACCACCAACGCTGCACCCGCTACAAGAGAAATCACACCTACCACCACAACTGCACCCGCTACAAGAGAAATCACACCTACCACCACATCTGCACCCGCTACAAGAGAAATCACACCTACCACCACGGCTTCACCCGCTACAAGAGAAATCACACCTACCACCAACTCTGCACCCGCTACAAGAGAAATCACACCTACCACCAACTCTGCACCCGCTACAAGAGAAATCACACCTACCACCAACTCTGCACCCGCTACAAGAGAAATCACACCTACCACCAACGCTGCACCCGCTACAAGAGAAATCACACCTACCACCAACTCTGCACCCGCTACAAGAGAAATCACACCTACCACCACATCTGCACCCGCTACGAGGAAAATCACACCTACCACCAACGCTGCACCGGCCACCAGAGAAATCACACCTACCACCACAACTGCACCCGCTACAAGAGAAATCACACCTACCACCACAACTGCACCCGCTACAAGAGAAATCACACCTACCACCACCGTAGCCATTCCCACTACTTATTCAAGCACACCCACCAGTCCCAAACCCAGTACAAGCACAACCATGTCCACTACCATGACAACCGATCAGACTGCAAACAGCGCTCCACGATCCACCGTCGGCACTGAGGCCAAAACGGCCAGTACAACTACCACAATACTACCCACGACAACGACCACAACACTTCCTACAACAGACTTTGCTCAAACTACAGCCACATATCTAACTTCTCCAGCTACAACTACATCTCTAAGTGCTTCTCCAAGTACAAGTACATCCCCAACTACATATCCAAGTAGAACTACATATCCGACTACATATGCAATTACATCTCTCACTAAAACAAAAACTACATCTCCAACTACATATCCAAGTTCAACTACATATCCAACTACAACGATATTTCCAACTACAACTACATCTCCAACTACGACTACAACCACAACTGTAACTACATCTCCAACCACAACTACATCTCCAACTACAACCACAACTACATCTCCAATTACAACTACATCTTCAATTACAACTACATTTCCAACTACAACTACATCTCCAACTACAACTACATCTCCAACTACAACCACAACTACATTTCCAACTACAACTACATCTCCAACTACAACTACATCTCCAACTACAACTACAGCTCCAACTACAACTACATCTCCAACTACAACCACAACTACATTTCCAACTACAACTACATCTCCAACTACAACTACATCTCCAACTACAACTACAGCTCCAACTACAACTACATCTCCAACTACAACCACAACTACATCTCCAACCACAACTACATTTCCAACTACAACTACATCTCCAACTACAACTACATCTCCAACTACAACTACAGCTCCAACTACAACTACATCTCCAACTACAACCACAACTACATCTCCAACCACAACTACATTTCCAACTACAACTACATTTCCAACTACAACTACATCTCCAACTACAACTCCAGAACCGACCACCACCCAATTGGTAAGTTGAGATATTGCTTATATTATTGGAACACTTGACACCTTTTTTCTCCTTATATCCATCCTCTTCACTAATGCTCACTGTCTAAGATGGTCAAATCTTCTCTGTCTATTTTCTCTGTGTCTTAGAGGCGAGCTGTGGACAACTTATAATAATAATATGGGTGAAGTGGTAATTTAATTTACTTGGTGCTGTAAAGCCTATCCACTGGAGTTTTCACAAATTGTAGCATTTGAAAAGTGTCTTTTATACATCTCCAAAGGTTAGCTGTAACATGTTGGCAGCAAGCTATAATGATTGTGTGTGTGTGTGTGTGTGTGTGTGTGTGTGTGTGTGTGTGTGTGTGTGTGTGTGTGTGTGTGTGTGTGTGTGTGTGTGTGTGTGTGTGTGTGTGTGTGTGTGTGTGTGTGTGTTCACCACCCCTGTATGTGTGTCGACATTTTGCCTGTCCTTCAAATTACACTTTTAGTTATTACTCCTACAGATTTTGTCCAATGCGCACACAACTCGTAAATCGATACTACACATTCTCTCTGGTCTGGACTCTGGAGTCATGATTAAGATGTATCAGTCAGACCTTTTGTTTTCCATTCTGATTGGCTACGATTGGCTAAAACATTTTGCAAAAAATACCTCAAATCATGAACAGTCTGATTGGCCCCAAAAGCGATTTCACTTCCACCCATATGGGGCACTATGCTACACTGTTTGTTGCAAAATGCCATACCGGTATATCACAAATGCAACATGCATTGCTGTTATGTGACATCATCAATGGGAAATTCAAGCTAATAAAAACTGCAGGTCCTGAAAAGTTGCAATGCTAAAATGGAAGCCATCATTGTAAAAAAAATCTTGTTTAAAATAAATCTGCCTAAAGATGATGTCACTGGTGGACGGGTTTCTGAACTGCCCACAGCCCTCCTATGAGACACAGACTGAGTAGAAAAACATTGTGCCATTTTTTCACAATTATTAGAGAGGAGTCAGAGGACCTATTATATGAAGATAAAAGTGGTGAAGTGGTCCTTTAAGTATATGGAAGAATTAAATTATTATCATATCAGAGAAAAGTAGAAAAGGCAAATGTATAGATTATGGAGTCCAAGGACATGTTGATGTAATGTGGAGGTAATTCATAATTTTCTTCTTGTGCCGTTATTCAGAAGCTCAAGTTCAAGATTGTTTATATATCAGTGGTTCCCAAAGTGGGGTCCGGGGACCCCCAGGGGTACTTGAGGGACTTCCAGGGGGTCCCCAGCTAAATGTTAGTTTGGAACCAAATTGACCCTTGTGGGTGTACAAATGGAAGAGTTAAATTAACATTGATTTTACAATATAAATCAGGCGTCCCAGAGATAGAAATGCTATTAAATGGGAGGTTGTAGACTAATGCATGTCAAACTGGGGGTCCTTGAAATTAAACGGGTTGAGAATCACTGCTAGTGCTAGAGCCTTAGACATATTCTCAGATTTTTCCCTGGCATGTCTTTTCAAATGGGGGTCCGTGGCCAAAAAAAAATCAATTTGGGGGTCCTTGACATGAAAAAGTTTGGGAACCACTGTATTACATACTTCTGCACTCTCAAAGTCTGATGGAAACGTCTAGATTTTAAATCATTTTGCAACATAGCTATTCATTTGTAAAAACAAATGCAGGCTTATTAACTTGAGTTACTTTGGTGGTGAATTGGAAAAACCCTATAGTTTCTATAGCCTATACTTCACAGAAATTAAATAATTTGAAAAATTGCTTTGCAACCTTGGATCTTTGGGTTTTGAATGGAAGGGTATTCTTTTATCAGCGAGACAAAATGTTCATCTGTGCTATTATTAGAGTGCATGTTCTTTGGCCCAGGAATTAAGGCCGTTTCCTATTTCCGATGGAACATAGGGAAAATCATAACTCATATATATACTGCTCCATCTATAACAATAGCTCATGGGGGCCTAATTGGTTCATGTTTGATCGGCTAAAGGTCCTCAGAGAAAGTCCAAGGCAGGCAGGAAGGAAGGCAGGGTGGGGTGCATTCATGGTGGGGTGCCTAGGCGAGGGTAGAGAGACTGCCTGCCTCATGCATGTTCGAGAGTTTAGTGAAAGTTTAAGATAGGATAGATCCCTTAGAGAAAAGTCTGCGGGCTGATATACACGCTGCCAATTAAATCTAGGATATACCATTTTGATTATTTATTTTCCACTGAGGTTTTTTTTTTAAGAGGGTGGATAATTGGTCGTTAATTAACAAGCAGTTAGCTTCGATCAGCTGTTATTATAGGCACCTGTCTGGTTGGATTGAAGAGGTTGAGTTGAGGGGAGAATTTACTAGGCTATGTAGTTGTTAGTTTAGTTGTTGTTGTGGGACCTGGGGCTGTGTGACATGCAGCTTGGAGGCACCGTCTTAGCTTTTGCAGGAACTTATAGTTAGTTATGAGTACCAACTTTGTAAAATCCCTTGAATTGTTGCTAACCGAACGGACCGACTTAAATCAACGACCGCGATGCTGGAATGCGCAACACGTTATTTGATACTTGGTTTACTGTGGAGTTTTTTCGAGGTGAGCTTATAGCCTATGCCTATAGTCTGCAGTATAGGCCTACTCTGCAGCACACATTAATAATAAGAATGCGTTGTTCGCATTGTGTTTACTTGCCTGTCCGTTATTTTTAACATGCCTTTTTTTTTCCAGATACAGACAACAGAAGCTGCCAAGTGCTCAGTCAACGTGACAGAAATCAACGCCAACTCGGATTCTATTGTCGTCAAATTGACCACCGCTGGCGAAGGATGCAACTTCACGGTGTTTAACCATCATGACAATACTCGGTCTGAGGATGAGGATGATGATGTGGCAGACTGTCAACAGAACGGACCGTATGAGGAGAATAATTATGTCTGCGAAGTCCTCGGTCTGGACCCTGGGACTCTGCACCGCATGGGGGTGATCTCTAGAAAGGATGGAGAGAGAGCCAACATATCAGTGCGCACAGGTGAGTGATCGAGTCTCTCTCTGGATTCTATTCTATAAATATTATGAATAATAATAATATCGAAAAAGATCTGTCATATATTTTCGTTCTATGTAAACTTTTAGTGTAGCTGCGCACGGCCAAGATGTATGTAGGCTATACTGTACATCTTGTAAATCTTGTAAATCCATGGATTTGCATGTAAATCCATGCATGTAAATCCATGTAAATCCGACCTTTCGCTGGTATTAATATATCGGATTTACATGGAACTTAGAGCAACAGTGCAATTAACTTGCAAGCCCAGATAAGCTAATTAAATTAAATATTTCGATTTTTGATTGATTTATATTAAATATGAGAATAAAGTTTTTCAAACTAGTGCTACACATTTGCCCTTGATATAACAGAAAGACAAAATTCTAGCTGGAGAATGAAAATCGTTTATGTAAATCTGCCTGTTAATTATTCATGTGTTAATTAATGTATTATTATTATTATTAATATTAATTTGTATATATTATATTATCTGAAGTGATTATAACAGGCCAATACATATATTTTCAATTAATGCTTATTCGTCTGACTATAGGCCCATAGCTTACTGATCCTATATGAACAATCATGCAATTTATTTTCTTCACATTTGATAAAACTTTATTAATCTTTGTGTGTGAAATATAATATATAGGCTATCATACCTGTATTCTGTTCAATAGAGGGCAAAAGTGTATGAACTTAATGTGTAATTACTATGATTGGTCAAGCTATTCAAAAAATAAGATATTATACTTTTACTTAAACAGGAAAGTGTAACTGAAGCTTCATGTTCATGTTCTCTTTTACAGACCTGCAGAGTCCTGCATGTGCATGTTTATTAGAATGCATTGTTTATTCTTAGATGAAACATCAAAGTTTACGTGTGTGTGTGTGTGTGTGTGTGTGTGTGTGTGTGTGTGTGTGTGTGTGTGTGTGTGTGTGTGCGTGTGTGTGTGTGTGTGTGTGTGTGTGTGTGTGTGTGTGTGTGTGTGTGTGTGTGTGTGTGTGTGTGTGTGTGTGTGTGTGTGTGCGTGTGTGTCACGTCGACACATGCACGACTCATATAGTGTGCCAACACAACTAAAGCCTCCTGCTCCCTTTTCATTAAATCGTCCTCTGTACATCCTTTTGTACATCGTCAAGGCCGTAACCTCAGTCAGCTGCCAAGACCAAAGCCTTGCCAGAAAAACCTTTGTGGGGAAGAGAGAGAGAGACACAGAGAGACAGAGAGAGAGAGAGAGAGGTTGAGATACAGTTTGTGATGTTGCTGCTTCTCAAAAAAATGTTTGGTTGTAAAAAAAGAAAAAAGAGAGAATTCAAGAACAATGTGTACGACCATCTAATGTTAAGTGTTTGTTGAGCTCCTAGACCCTTCCCTCCTCACCCCCTCCTCACTGCTTCCCGCCTTGTATTGTTTCTCTGTACGAACGGATACAAGGGGCCTTCATGCTGTTTGTTTGATTAGATCCAGAGAGAGAGAGAACTTTGTCCATTTCCAAGTAGGTTTGAAATCGCCCCTATATAGAGATTGTTGAAGTGAGTCTAGGATGGTGAAAAATGACACATTTGTGTTTTCTAGTTATTGCCAGGTCATTGTTCGCTTCTCTAATGGGGGGGAAAAAAACGATGTGATGATGTTTATGGCAGCTAGAACAGCTATAGATAAGGTTTGTAGACCAGTGCTTTTCAACCCTTTTCATATCAAGGCCCATTATTTCACGGACCACCATTTGAGATGAGATGTAGACTCGCAGACCCAAAACTAAAGAATATGTTCTTATCGTCTTTGGATAAGATTTTTTGTTGTACCATATAGGAGAGATAACAGGCAAGTGATAACGGGTCCATTTTGGTTACCGATTTAGCCGGGGACCACCTGGAACCCCCTCAAGGACCACTGGTGGTCCCCGGACCACTGGTTGAGAATGAGAACCACAACATTTGTTTGAATGCATTTGCTTTTGAGCCATTTCATTAGAATGACTGCAGATCTCAGACTGAGTGGTTTTGCAATCTCTGCAATGATCCTGGCGTTTGTGGCATTGTTGTCACTTATCTCATTGTCAGTGTCCTTCATGGGGTTCTGTCGATCTGCCAGTAGTATTCCTTGGGAAGCAAGGAAGGGCCCTTGGGGAGGAAGCCGTTATTAAGTAAAGGTCGTAGCGCGGCCTGAGCAGTGGGAGGTTTGACCACCCTCCGTCCCGTCCCCCCCGTCCCCCGTCCTAGCTCTCTTAGCTCCATTTTTTCTTTTCTTTCGACTGTTTCCTGAGCAGGCGAACGAACGCTCTCATTTGAGACGCATGCAGGTCTCCAAGTGAAAACGCTGCATTCTTTTAAAGCAACCAAAACAATCTTATCAAGCTCCTGCATCGCTGGCCTTCTGTTAGAGCACAATGACAGGATACGCACGCACGCACACATGCACATACTCACACACACACACACACACACACACACACACGCTACGCATAATCCTGCTGAGATGGTAATGGCGTACATGAGTATTAGGTGTATGAAGGATGATGTTAGTGCTAACTCAATGGAACAAATAAATTAATTCTGAACACCACCTCCTTCTATGTCAATCTTGGACCAAGTGGGTTAGGCTCAGCTGTTACTCCTGTTGGATCAAGTATATAGTAATCTAGTCAGACTAGGTGGGTTCAAACATGAATCCATGTATGCTAGAAGAACCCTAAATATAATGCGCTACTCTCTCCACCGTAGATCCAGTGGCCCCGGCCTGGCTCGATGTCCAACCGGACCAGGCTCAGGTCAAGGCCCGTTACGACGAGACCTCCTCCCAGGTTCCGACCGCCGGTACCTCTGGCTTGCGGGTGTTCTGGCCCGTGTCCCGTGGACACGTGGACTGGTATGAGCTCACCTTGGAGGACGCCAGCACCGGAGCCAGCAGCAGCACTCGCATCATGGGCAGCGCCGCTCCCCAGTCGGGCTTCACGGCTCTCACCCCAGGGTCCCTCTACACCCTTCAGCTGGTGGCCACCGCTGGGAACAAGAGTGCTCCCCCAGTCCAGGCCACGGCAGCCACAGGTGAGAGTCTGTCTGTCTGTGTGTCTGTGTGTCTGTGTGTGTGTGTCTGTGTGTCTGTGTGTGTGTGTGTGTGTGTGTGTGTGTGTGTGTGTGTGTGTGTGTGTGTGTGTGTGTGTGTGTCTGTCTGTCTGTCATTTTTTAATACATATTTTTATTGATAGTGAACAGTAGACTGACAGGAAATGGGGAGTGACACGCAGCAAAGGTCATCGGACCGCTACACTAGCCACCCGGGCCTATACCTGAACTATTCTAAGTTGATGTGACATTTGTTTTTTTATATATACATAGATTTAACTGCAGACAAAGTGGCATTACCAGTTTAAATTAATTAGGGATTAAGATGAACTGGATTCACTTTTGTTACTTCAATTTCATGGGGTGCCTTTCTGCCTGATAGTCAGTGGAGAGAGACAGGAACCAGGGAGTGACAGCCAGGGAGCAAATGGTCCTGCCGGCCCTGGGACTGGCTGTCAGGCATTTTAGGCCTATGTGGTGCACTGGTGCACTCCCAAACCATTCGGCTATTGGATTGCCCTACTCTAGCTCGTCCTCAGACGAGCCCTCCATCGTCGTTTCAAGTCATCCTGGTTCTCCATCTGGCCAGTTCGTTGGTACTTTGCACTTGAGTACATCCATGTTAGCGTGGGACGTCGTGATCGATGCCCGTGTGTTGGTTCCCAGATCACCAGTCTGCTGGCTGGCAGTTCTTGATGTCTTTGGCAGTGTCCTGCTAGTCTCATTCTCCTGGCTGCTATTTTCCCTCACACACATTATCCCTCACACACTGCCCTACACTCCAAAACGAATAATGTGTGTGTGAAACTGTGAACTAATAGTTCCCGCACGCACACGTACTGTGTGATCTGTTTGTTTCCATATGTTTTATGTATATCCTGATGACTGCTGTGCACAAAACAAATTTCCGAAAGGACAAATAAAGTATCTATCTACACATGCACGCACACGCACACACGCACACACATGCACACAAAATGAGCACACCGGGCATGTCAAGGTTAGTGTATGAATATCTTTTGGGGTTCAGCTCTTCAGTGAACATACGTGACCAGGATGCGTTATGTTTGCCTTCATGTACACAGGATGCTCGCACATACATACGCTGCATGCAGAAAAACAATTACTGTGACTTGCACTACAGTAACCTGCATTGTTTTCAGTACAGGTGTCTGTGTGGGAATCTACAGTGTTTACATCATGTGCATCAAATCCCTCTCGAGTACACTGACCCCACTTTATCAGAGTACTTCCTTTTTAGATTGTTTACACACACATACAGTATAGGAACACATTGCACAACATCAGAACTGCCGGCGATTGTTAACGCAGCTATCATGTGAAGAAAGGTGTACTTCTGTGGCTGTCTACACAGTACACACTATATAATATCTAATTATTTTGATATTATATGCTATACCGGTATACCGGACAATTTTGTCTGCTTTGTAAATACACTACTACAACATTGCTATTATGTCAGTTAATATAACATAATTATAATTATTAAGTAAGTTATTAATCTAATCAGGCATTGACACTAAGGGTTGCCCACCTGCCCCTGGCAGGTAAATAAAACTTTCGGGCAGATGGAGTTTGCCTGACCTGTGCTCGTTTGAGAGGGGATATCTCTATAGACGGTTGTGTCTAGAGATATCTGTCTAAACACCTGAACGAGTGCCCTGTCTTCTGGTCCGTGGAATGTAAAATAAGATCAGCACCTAATGTGCGAAGTGTGAACCCATAGTTATATTCATTTTAGGTATTTGGCATAAAATGTAGGTGCGACATCTTTTATCGCACAGTGTTAAACTGTAATTACCAATTGGATCTATCATATTATATTGGATGATTTACTTTTCAGGCAAGTGGACATGACCTTTGGGGCATGTAGAACATGACCTTTGGGGCATGTAGAACATGACCTTTGGGGCATGCAGAACATGACCTGCTCTTGCCCGACGGAGCGAGTGCCTCAGAGACCTTATTAGTGTCGACCCCTGAGCCTAATCTACTCTCTGCTCCTCCTCCTCCAGCCCCGTCCTCCGTCAGCGGCCTCCAGGTGTGGGCCTCCTCCTCCGGCAGCAACCTCAGTGTTTCCTGGCGGGCGGGCCCGGGCAGGAGTGAGCTGCTGAGGGTCCTGCTGAGGGACCAGGAGGGCTCCGCGGCGGTGAGGAACCTGACCCTGGAGAACGGCACCACGTCGGCCACGCTCGGCCACCTGCTGCCCGGGACCCTGTACACCGTCACCGTGGTCAACGAGGCCGCGGGCCTGCGGAGCTCTGTGTCCAGACAGGCCGTCACAGGTACCCAATATATAGTCTAGGAAAATTGGCCTCAGATCCTGTGCAGCAGGGGCGTGGCGTTGCGTTTCAAATGAAATGCGAATCAAAAGACAGGGGCGGGTTCCACATGGAGTGGGCGCTACATCTAAATAAGACGGAAGGGAAACAATTGCTCCTTGAGCGGTGGTGGCCTACTACAATTCAATTTGGAATTGCATTCCCTTCTGACTATTTTCATGGTATGCACAGTGCTTCAGACCGGAAAGGGGAGTGTCCGCTCAGATTCTGAGCGCAACGTACTTCCCTCACAGGGATACGTTCCTTTTTTACCAGAAGTTCGTTTTTTCTCGCCCGCCTAGTGGCGAAAAATAAAACTTCTGGGAACTCAGATTACCCAATATAGGACAGAGGTTCCCAAACTTTGTTCATGTCAAAGGATCTCCAAATTGACGCTAATTAGCCCTGCGTGCCCCCCAATAAGAGAAGATTATTTTACGGCTATAGCAGTGATTCTCAACCCGTTTTATTTCAAGGACCCCCAGTTTGACATGCATTAGTCTACAGACCCCCCATTTAATGGCAATGTACTTACAGGACACATAAGTTTACATAAACAATGACAATAAATGACAATAAACCGACATGATAGTTCACAAACAATGATCAAGTGAATACTAAACTAACTAATACACCCAGGATTCTTAAAAGGCAGATTACATAATATACAAGATAGAATAAAATAAAATAAAATAATACGTTGATGGTCGTCATTAGTATAGCAGATGCTGCTGTTTCATGGTACTTGGTCCCCCTCCTTTCTCCCCCTCCACACCAAATAGCCTTGCCAAATATAATTGATCTGTGTATGTTCGCCTATTTTTTGCCAAATCTTTGCATGTCATGATGACTAATGGAGGTTAGGGTTCATGTAGTTAATGATTTCTCAACACTAACAATTGACTCACTTCATAGCGGCTTTGTTTTACTTTCCACCACACGCACGCACGCACGCACGAGCGCGCGCACACACACACACACACACACACACACACACACACACACACGCACACGCACACGCACACGCACACACACAGCTACAGCGTCACTCTCTGTGGTTGTTTCCTGGGTATTGCTCTGTTCTCCCCACCCTTCCTCTGTCTGCAGCTGGCTGACTGATGAACAGCAGCACCCCTCCTAAACACTACCCCCCCCCCCCCACACACACACACACACACACACACACACACACACACACACACACCCCACCCCCCGCAATAAATCTGTTCACGAGACGAGGTAGATTCAAGTCTGAGTCTATTAGGAAATGACAGTGAGCAGTGTGAAATGGTTAAGGCTGTGACATAACCATGGCGATCACACAGAGTGATTTATTTTACATTTAGGATGAGCTTTTTGTGCCTTTATTGATAGTTACAGTGAAGACAGACAGGAAAGAGGGAGGGAGAGCCCGCCGGAGAGACATGCAGCAAAGGTCGTCATGAACGGGACTCGAACTTGCGACACGCTGTCAGGCCAGAGCCTATATGGCATGCGTCTGGACCGCTGTGCCAGTGGGCGTCCCGGGTTGAGTGTTTTTAACACCTTTCACCCACGTCTGAACCAACTGACCTCCCAATTCTAGTCTGTAGTATTCAGTCGAGAAACCGTCATATACTGTATACCATTTATAAAAGTCAATCAGATTAGAGTATAATATTCTTTTTGCATCTTTGTGACAGGCCTAAACATTCTCCCCTTCCTCCCCACACACACAGAAACTGTTTTTTTTTAAAACATAATAACCAATAGTTTTTACCAATAATTTTGGAAATATTCAAATTTTCCCCTTACGATCAGTATCGGCCGTTTATGAGAAAAACAATCTGTGATCGGGATCAGTCCTAAAAAAACGTGATCGGAGCATCCCTAATATTCAGGACAAGTCAGTTCTGTGTGTACGGGCCTTTAGTCAGTGAACGTAAACCCAACAGAGACAATGCTCGTTCCCAATGTGCCACACACAAAATACTCCAAAGTATTTCTCCAAAGAAAACACACGACCTGAAGAAACAAGGCCCAGATCGAAAACGTTAAGTGTTTTATCTTCTTCCTTGCCAGCTCCGGCAGCGGTATCAGACCTGCGCCTGGACAACAACGGTACCGTGGACTCTCTGAGAGCCAGCTGGGACGCGGCCAGGGGAGGGGTGGACCACTACAGGGTCACCCTTTCAGCGCCGGGCTCCACCTCCTCCTCCGCCCCTCTAGAGCGCCGGCTGACCCCCAACACCACCCAGGTGCTCTTCCAGGGTCTGACGCCCGGACGCACCTACCAGCTCTCTGTCGGCACCGCGGTGGCCCAGAAGACCACGGAGACCCGGACCAGCGGAAGGACAGGTGAATGTTGTCCCCTTGACTGTGGGGGCAAAAAGTACTCAATGGTTTATTTCACCCATTTAGACCTGAGGACGATTCTACAAAAAAAAGGCTTCTAAGTCATGCCAGTTTTCTGAAAAACCCTATGTTTTCATGTCAAGGACCCCCAAGATTACATGTAATTGGCTGCAGACCCCCATCTGAAAATATGTTGTTCCAGGGACCCTCCCAGTAGCAAACATTTGAGTTAGCGTTGTCTCTGAAAGAATATGTTCAAAGATTTGCACTACATTTTTACGATTTTTCAAAAATAGCAGACCTACAAGCTCATAGCGCGGCACTCGGTGCCGTGCTATGAGCTTGTAGATCTGCTATTTTTCAATAGTTAGTAACTAGTAACTAAAGTTTTAAAATAATTGTAGTGGAGTAAATGTACAAATTTTGTCTCTGATCCAGAATTAGCTGTATTTGGCTGCGGACCCCCATCTGAAAATATGTAGTACCAGGGACCATCCAGGAGCAAATATTTGAGTTAAAAATGTTCACTGTGAAAGAATATACAGTATATTCAAAGATTTGCGCCACATTTTCACGATAAAAAAACAAACAAAATAGCAGATTTACAAGCTTGTAGCTTGTAAATCTGCTATTTTTCAAGTATATCATAATCCTATCCTCGAATGGGTTAATTGATGATTCATTGTGGTCTGTGTGTTCCATTACCTGGGTTTCATCCGACCTCACTCTGTTCTACTTCAACGTGTCTCCAGTTCCAGACCAGGTGTCTAAGCTCTCCATGGTGGCTCTCAGTGACGGCAGGGCCCTGAGAGTGACCTGGTCTCCCCCTAGAGGCGAGTGGGAGAACTACGGCTTGGTGTTGTGGAACGGCTCGGTGGTGCTGGTGAACGAGACTCTGGGCAAACTGGCCCGACAGTTCGTGGCGCGGCCGGTCCTGGGCCTGGTGCCGGGCAGGCCCTACAGGGCAGAGGTCACCGTACAGAGTGGACCCCTGGGAAACGCTGCACACTGCCAGGGAAGACTCGGTGAGAGACATATTATTATTATTATTGCTTTTAATGTTTCTTTCTACAAACGTTGATTTGGAAGTGGCTCTCTTACTTATTGAACCCATTTCGACCGAGACCGATTCTACAAAATGTCAAGGACATTTTCATGTCGAGGACCCCCAGAATTATTTGGCCGCCGAGCCTCATCTGGAAATATGTTGTTCCAGGGACCCCCCCAGAAGCAAAGATTTGAGTTAAAAACATTCGCTCTGAAAGAATATATTCAAACATTTGGGCCACATTTTCAAAAAAAGACCTATAAGCTCGTAGCGTGACTAAAAACAAACATTAAACTTGTATATACTGTAGGAGGGGGCTATAGAGCGTCGCAGTCCCTCCCCCTTTTCAGAGTGGCCCAGGAAATTTATCCCAATGCATTTTTTCCAAAGGCATTTCAAAACGTATTTATTTAAAGACCTTTTAACTAAGCGTCGTACGAAGCCAACTCTTGTCGTGACAAATCATGACAACACACACAATTTTTCGGGCCAAACAAAGATTTTTTTTGTTGTTTTTCTTCTTTGTAATTATTTGTTTGGTCCAAAATATTGTGTTTGTTGTCATGATTTGTCACGACAAGAGTTGGCTTCGTACGACGCTTGAAAAACGCTTTGAAATGCCTATGGAAAAATGCATTGGGATTAATTTCCTGGGCCACTCGTCGTTCTGAAAGGGGGAGGGACTGCGACGCTCTATAGCGCCCCTCAAAAAAAGATCAGATGGGTTTGAAAAGCTGATATTGTAAACCCACCTCCCCATACTGTACACACAGCCCCCCGGCCTGTCCAGCAGCTGGTGGTGCGTCACAGTGACGAGACCACCCTGAGCGTCCTGTGGAGTCGACCCGTGGGGGTCTGGGACGGCTACACGGTGGTGCTGAGGCAGCAGGCGGAGCCTCCGGCCGCCGCGGTCATCATCGGTCAGATGAAGAGCCTGCCCTGGGAGGCCAGGGAGTGCACGTTCAACGTGCTCACGCCGGGACGCCGCTACACGGTCACCGTGACGACCAACAGTGGCAACCAGAGCAGCTCGGCGTCCGTGTCTGGACAGACCAGTGAGTTTTTTTCAACATTTTTTTTTGCCCCCCATGATTTTCTTTGAACAATGTCAGTGTTAGCCATTGAGCCATTGAGACCCTGAGACCGGATTCTACAAAATGTCTTCTTCTAAATCACGACAGTTTTCTGAAAAACCTCATGTTTCTATATCAGTGAAGAGCAACCTTAAATAAATCTTTTAAGCTTTGGAGCTTACTTCAGTGTGCAGACCTTAAGGGGCTCCATTTTAATTAATCACTGCTAAACCCCTTATCCCTAAACTTCTTTGCCTTTATTTACTATTTAGCAAAACATTTTTGAATAGTTAAAATGGCCAGTCTACAAGCTCACAACGTGTCAATGTAGATTGGCTAGTTGAACTATTCAAAAATGTTTTTCAAATTAGTAAAAAAGGCAAAGAAGTTTAGGGATAAGGGGTTTAGCGGTTATCTTTATTCTTCTATTATTTACCTCGGCCCGGCACCTGGCGTTTAGTTAGTCTGTTAGTGGATATGCGTGCTCTATTGTATTTTATTAGGCCTACAATCAGTTGTGCTCAAACATTTTCATGTCAAGGACCCCAAAAATGATCTGTATTTGGCCGCCGACCCCCATCTGCAAGTATGTTGTTCCAGGGACCCCCCCCCCCCCCCCCCCCCCCGAAGCAAAGATTTGCGTTAAAAACATTTGCTGTGAAAGAATATATGTGACTAGTTTTTCTCCTGGTGAAAAGCTGGAGTTTGTGCGATGGCAGGCTCTCAGTCAAATCTGGTTACATATTATATTCCAAGATTTGCACATATTTTCACGATAAAAAAAAAATAGCAGATCTACAAGCTTGTATATGTGCTATTTTTCTAATAGCTAAAGTATAAAATAATGGTTATGAAGTGGTCGGATATGTTTTGTCTTAACCTGCAACTTTTTGTCCCCCATCCGTCCCTCTCCTCCAGCTCCAGCCCAGGTGACCGGGCTGCAGGTGTCCAACGGGGGGACCACGGACAGCCTCCAGACGCGGTGGGAGCGAGCGGCCGGCGAGCTGGACTCGTACCGCGTGCTGCTTGTGCGCGACAGCAGCGTCATCAGGAACGAGAGCGTGGCGGCCGACGCCACCGGCCTGGGCTTCCACGCCCTGCGGCCCGGCGCCCTCTACAAGGTGGTGGTGACCACGGTCAGGACCGGGCAGACCTCCAGGCAGACGGTGGCCGAGGGACGCACCGGTGAGGCGAAGGAGTGGGTGGGGGGTTTTCTCCAGTGGGTGGAGGGGGAAAAGTACTCACATTTAGTTATACTAACCCATTCTGGACGGGAACGCCTTTTGGTGTTTTAACCCATTTAGACCTGAGGACGATTCTACAAAATGTCTTCTAAATCCTGACAGTTTTCTGAAAAACCCATATTTTTTATGTCAGTGGTGCTCAAACATTTTCATGTCAAGGACCCCCAAAAATATATGTATTTGGCCTCCGACCCCCATATGAAATGATGTTGTTCCAGGGACCTCCCAGAAGCAAAGATTTGAGTTGAAAACATTTGCTCTGAAAGAATATTCAAAGATTTGCATCACATTTTCACTATTTTTCAAAAATAGCAGATATACAAGCTCATAGCGCAGCACTGAGTGCCGCGCTACGAGCTTGTAGATCTGCTATTTTTCAACAGCTAAAGTATATCATAATCCTTAACCCATTTTGTATGGGAACCCCTTTTGGAAATAAAATCACAAGTGTTTGTGTAAGTAAGTTCACATGTTATGCTTCTGTATTCTCCATGGATACTGTACACATTACGGGTCTTAGGTGTTAACTACTAATGTTAGTCCCCTCTTTTTTTCAATGTTATTTCGAATGCAAACAATCAAAACACATTCCTGTCCTCGGTTGTTAGAAGAGCACAATAGATGAAGTCTGGGAATGTCAATTCTCTCTGGCACTCATCCTCACCCCTCGGTGTCCTCCAAAATATGATGACTGACGGACTGTAAACAGCTCTTTGTATCTGAAACTGACAAGAGGATATTGTTGAAAACCTTGCCCTCTTATCTGATGTAACAGGAATTTGCCTGGAATTTCCAGGAAGTCAAAACCAGTCAAATAGTCAAGGTCCGTTCATCAAAGACTTCCTGTTGGGGACGTGAACAGTTCGGAGGTTCCTGCTGTACATTGTTGAATTCCAACTAGAGCACTTTGCTTTTTGTGGAAAATATGTTTAATAGGTTTTGTAAATCACCAGCCGCTTTTACGTGATAAACGCCAAGAAGGAAGCGTGAATAATTAATTAATGTTGCTCCCTAGCCTGCCGAGATTGTTTAGTTTAGTTTAGTTTAGTTTATTTTGGTCCATTTGTTTGACAAACGGTGTAGTACAGTAGGCCTACATATCAATAAGGCACTTTAGAAACGGTCCAAAAAGGTATAGGCTGAAGCTAAAGCTTATTTTGCCTACCCCATTTTTGTTTTGGTTTTACCCCGTTTTAGTTTTGGTTATTTTCCATACCTACTAAAGTTTGATTACTTTGTCTTACTATTTTTATATTACTATTTGTATATTATCTTTGGTGAGAACCACATATAAGCCCTCCCTGGGTTTCTTTTCTCACCTGCACACACTTTTACACACTCTTTTATTGATGTTACCTTTTTTGTACTGTTTTTATTGTGCGAATAAACTAAACTAAACTAAACATTTAAATACAAAATCAAATATCAAAACGAAGTAGCCTATAATTCGAATTTGATTTAACAAAACTGAAAAACAATTCATAAATATGTTTGCTAATCCAAGTAAGAACACAACAAAGTAAACAACCAGATAGTGTGAGTTTTTCCCCCTTTTTTAATTATCTCTTTCTTCCCCTTTTCTCCTCCCAACTAAGTTCCCGCTGCCGTTGGCGAGGTGACGGTCAGTAACAACGGCCGTATGGACTTCCTCAGCGTGTCATGGCGTCCGGCGGTGGGCGAGGTGGACAGCTACCTGGTGACCCTGAGGGACCGGGAGAAGACAGTGCAACAGAACGTCATGTCCAAGTCGGCCAGCCCAGAGTGTGGCTTCAACCTGCTGGTCCCGGGACGGCTCTACAACATCTCCATCACCTCCCGCAGCGGAGGCTACGAGAACCACACCACGGTCCTGGAACGCACACGTATGTACAGTATCACCTTCTGCTCCTCTCGTTCACTCTGCTTTTTGGCGGGTTTTTGTTTTGTTGCCTTTATTGATAGTACAGTAATTAGACAGGAAAAGGGGGATAGAGATGGGGAGTGACACGAGGCAAAGGCCGTCGGGGCTTGGGAGTTGAACCCGCAGCACCTCGTCCGGCTGGTTCGGCAGCCTAGGTGTCCAGATGGTTGAGCTAACCGTCCGGGCCGCCCATTCTGCTTTTTAACACATTGTACAGTATCTGCTCCTCTCGCTGACTCTGCTTTTTATGTCTATGCATTTTATGTGCTCTAAAAGTTATTGTTGTTGCTGCTGGAATGACAATGGAGTACTTTGTGCGGAATTTATAACACTCTGGGTTTCCCGATTCACTAAGCTGTTTACACCCATACTTTGGTCCCATGTAAGTCTGCATCCGAGCAGCCCTGAGAAAGAGTGGCCCTCCGCATTATTCACTGACAAAAAAAAAACAGACTACTAACGTGGGAAGTTTGGAAAATTCCTTTACACCCTAAATATGTCTGTAAACGGCTTAGTGAATCGGGGCCCTATATAAGTAATTGTGTGGCATTGTGCTATTCCATATTTGTACATGTGTAGTTAGCATTATTGTCATAGCCATGGACATTTTATTCATTTTCGCCTGCTCTTTTGGTCGTCTGGCTCTGAGTTGCTATGGACAGTTGGACACGAACATTAGTTCTACTGCGTTAAACGTCTCTCCATCCATCCATCCATCCAGAGCCGTCCGGTGTCCAGAACCCGCACGCCACGCACGCCGCCCGCGACGACTACCTGAAGGTGTACTGGCGCCACGCGGCCGGCGACTTCGACTTCTACCAGGTGGTCATCAAGCACAACGTCTTCCACCAGAACAAGACGGTGACGAGGACGCAGAACGAGTGTGTGTTCAACGGCCTGGTCCCCGGAAGGCTCTACACCGTGGTGGTCTGCACCTGGAGCGGCAAATACGAGACCAGCGTCTCTACCGACGGACGGACATGTAAGTGACCTTCGGCACTTGAAATTTCTGTGCATATACATTCAGTGTAAAACAACAGTGTTGTTTTTGGCAGCAAATTTCTATTTTAGTTTTAGTCATAGTCTCTTGAATAGTTTTCATTTAGTTTTGGTCACATTTTAGTCACCTGGAATGTTTTAGTGTCTAGTTTTAGTCGACTAAATGTCATAAGATTATTTTGGCGGCCGTTGTAATGACTGTTTTACAATGCTATTTCCAGCATGCAACCAAGTGTAAAATGACTTGTACTGGATCTCTTGTCCACTAGTCCCTTCCTAACATGTTAGTCTAGTTTCTATCTGTTGACGAAATTGTCAATACATTTAGCTCAGTTTTAGTCATAATATCTTAGCTTCCATCAGTGAAAAACGGTAGACAAAAACAACATTGTTTTGGACCTAGATATTATTTATACGCATTGGAAACAATGGAAACGGAGACTAGAAGAAGACGTTTCGAGTTTTTGTCAGCCAGAACAGGGTGGAGGAAATAAAAGAGCTGGGAGGGGGAATTAAACAAAGAATTGCAGCTACAGTTGTAGCTTTGTAGCTTTGCATCTGGAAGTTGAACCCAGCTCTGCCTCAATTTGTAGCTTTGTATCTTTTGCAGCAGCTACTGTACAAACGTTGGACGCATCTTTGCATCTTCGCGTCGCCTTGGCTTCCATTGACAAATGAACGGTATAGTTTGTTTGCATCTGACCGTATGGTGTGAACGCACCGATATCCCCACTGAGAGAACAACCCTTATTAACCCTGTCCCGTGCTGTCTCTGTCTCTGTGTAGTTCCGGCTGCAGTGCGGTCCCTGTCTCTGGCGGGCCAGGGCACGGAGGACCTCCGCGTGGCGTGGGCCCCCGCCCCGGGAGACGTGGACCACTACGAGGTGCAGGTTCTGTTCAACGACATGAAGGTGTTCCCGCCCGTCCCGCGGGGCAGCGACATGGGCCAGTGCACCGTGACCTCCCTGACCCCCGGACGCCTCTACAAGATCCAGGTGTCCACGGTCAGCGGGCCCAACCACAACGCCAAGTTCATAGAGGGTCGTACAGGTATAAACCCTTTTTAGTTATTTTTTCGTAAGATATTTTTTGGGGCTATTCTGCCTTTATTGAATGGACATAGTGGAGAGAGAGAGAGAGAGACAGGGAACAGAGAGAGAGACACAGGGAACAGAGAGAGAGAGAGAGACACAGGGAACAGAGAGAGAAACACAGGGAACAGAGAGAGAGAGAGAGACACAGGGAACAGAGAGAGAGACAGGGAACAGAGAGAGAGAGACACAGGGAACAGAGAGAGAGAGAGAGACACAGGGAACAGAGAGAGAAACACAGGGAACAGAGAGAGAGAGAGAGACACAGGGAACAGAGAGAGAGACAGGGAACAGAGAGAGAGAGACACAGGGAACAGAGAGAGAGAGAGAGACACAGGGAACAGAGAGAGAAACACAGGGAACAGAGAGAGAGAGAGAGACACAGGGAACAGAGAGAGAGACAGGGAACAGAGAGAGAGAGACACAGGGAACAGAGAGAGAGAGAGACAGGGAACAGAGAGAGAGAGACACAGGGAACAGAGAGAGAGAGAGAGAGACAGGGAACAGAGAGAGAGAGACACAGGGAACAGAGAGAGAGAGAGACAGGGAACAGAGAGAGAGAGACACAGGGAACAGAGAGAGAGAGAGAGAGACAGGGAACAGAGAGAGAGAGAGAGACACAGGGAATGGCACGCAGCAAAGGTTGTCGGGATCGGGACTCTAACCTATATGTAGTCATTTTAAAATAACTTTAACAGCTGTTACAAAATGTTAAAAACACTTGTTTTTTAGCCCCACTGGCGTTTTTTTCACTTCTAGTGTTTTTTACTAGTTGCCTAGTTTTCTAGTCGACTAGTTGTTTAACTACCTATTATTAATTTATTTTATATTTGTACATTTAAAAACTGTGCACATTGGTGACTATAATATAGCATTCTAGCTGAGGCCTACAAAAACAGGCAAACCTATCAGCTATAGTCAACTATAGGTTGACTATTTACTAGTCGAGTAGTTGAATAGTCGACTAGTTGAATAGTCGACTAGTTGAATAGTCGACTAGTTGCTTAAAGCCCTAGGATGGCAATTTTAGTCAGTCAGTCACTCTATATCAGTGGTTTTCAACCTTTTTCATATCAAGGTCCATTATTTATTTGGCATTTGAGCCACGGACCACCATTTGATGTGATATAGCCTCACAGGCCCAAAACTAAAAGATGTTTTTCTTATCGTTGGATAAGATTTTGTCCACAATTCCATGCTGTGTTGATGTGATACAGGCAAATGTTGATCAAAATAACAATTCTTCCACATTCTCTAATTGTGTAGACTTCTTGTAAATCAAGTAATGCAGATCTTTAACAATAATGTAACTCTTGAGAGATTAAAATGAAACCAAATGTATTTCATTGGTTTCATTTTTTACACTCTCAAGAGTTAAAGATCTATATAAGGGTCCATTTGGTTACTGGTTGAGAACCACTGTTCTACATTAACCCATTTTTGGCTGGAACCCCTTTTTTGGTGTTAGCATTATGTTACGCTTTAGCTATTTTTGAAAAATCGAATCAGAAAACGGTCAGGATGTAGAAGACATTTTTAGAATCTGATCTCAGGTCAGAATGGGTTAATACCCAAATGCTCATGTGTGTGACTCTGACTCCTCCTCCTCGACGCCCAATCAGTGCCCAGCAAAGTGAAGAACATCCACGTCTCCAACGGCGGGCTGAGTGACAGTCTGAAGATCAGCTGGACTCCGGGTCAGGGCGACCTGGACAGCTACTCCGTGTCTCTGTTCAAGGACAGCGGCCGCCGGCTGGACGTCAAGCCGGTCCGAAAGCACGACGCGGAGCTGAGCTTCGGCTCCCTGCAGCCGGGCCAGCTCTACAGCGTCACCATCCAGTCTCTGAGCGGAGAGCTGACCAACAACAACACAGCCGGCGGACGCACAGGTGAGAGGCCCAGTTCAGAATGACACACACACACACACACACACACACACAGCTCTACAGCGTCACCATCCAGTGCCTGAGCGGAGAGCTGACCAACAACAACACAGCTGGCGGACGCACAGGTGAGAGGCCGGAGCTCACAATGACACGTATTGCACGTGGGCTGCACGCGTCTCGCACGCACACCGCACACACACACGCGCATGCACGCACGCACACACACACACACACATACGCGCGCGTGTGCAAGTTAAAGCAGCCGATTCCAGTCCGACACCAGAGTTAGTGTCGAAGTGTCCTTGAGCAAGACTCTGAACCCACTAATTGATCCCGAAGTGCAGGTTGGTGCCATGCATGGTTTCCTCCGCCATCGGTGTGTGAATGGGTGAATGTAATGCACAAGGCGCCTTTATCCAAGGCGCTTTACAAGGCGCTTTACAAGGCGCTTTACAAGTGCCTTGACAGCAGTGGGCGTGGTTTTATAAAAATATATTGAATATTTAATTATATGATATACTACATTTAATAAATACCCTTTGTTTAGTGGTTTTAATTTAAAAAAAATTCATAGATCAAAGGTTTTATGGTCAGGATTCACCATCTAGGCTTAGTTAAAATAATTTATATAAATATTTTTGTAAATCTGTATGGGGAAAAATGAATGGCCGATTTTTCAGTGGAATCAGAAAACCATGCCCACTGCTATGCCCTATATATAAATGCACCATTTCTAGAGAGCGACCTCCTCTGCTCCAGTCCTCCCAACGCACGCACACACGCACACACACACACACACACACACACACACACACACACACACACACGCACACACACACACACACACACACACACACACACACACACACACACACACACACACACACACACACACACAGTTAACTAACGAGCGGCCTGCTCCTCTCCTCTCCCCAGTCCCCTCCACGGTGACGGGGCTGCAGGTGGACAACCGCCACAGCACCTGCAGCCTCCAGGCCAGCTGGCAGGAGGCCCTGGGCGTGGCCGACGGCTACGGCCTGCAGCTATTGGACGAGAGGGGCGTCCTGGTGGCCAACTCCTCCCAGGCCTCGGGACAGACGCGGCACCGCTTCGACGGCCTCACCCCGGGCAAGAAGTACCGCGTGCAGGTCCACACCACCAGCGGAGGGGTCTGCAGCCTGGGGGTCAGCGCCGACGCTCGCACTCGTAAGGATATATCCACCATTATCGCCTGTCTGTCTATTCGGGTTTGAAACACTATGGGCTCCATTTTCGTCACCGCTAAACCCCTTATCCCTAAACTTCTCTGCCTTTTTTTCCTTTTTTGAAAAACATTTTTGAATAGTTCAACTAGCCAATCTACATCGACACGTTGTGAGCTTGTAGACTGGCCATTTTAACTATTCTAAAATGTTTTGAAAAATAGTTAAAAAAAAAAGGCAAAGAAGTTTAGGGATAAGGGGTTTAACGGTGACGAAAATGGAGCCCTATATGCCCAAAACTCTTCCTTTTTTTTTGAGGGGCGCTAGCCCCTCCTATTTCCAGCTTTGAGGGTGTGTGTAAACACAAACATTGTGAAAAAAGACAACCTGCAGCAATCCAGGTTAAAACAAAATCCTTCTAGGTGCAACCGTGCAAGGCTTGAAGATATAAGCTTGTAGATCTGTTATTTTCGCATTTTTTTTGTTGTCCAAAAGTGTCCTCTTAGGGGATTGTAGCCCCTGCCTCTCTAACATTCTTCTGTGACTCATATCAGGGCCCGCCGCCGTCACAGACCTCTCCATCAAGAGCAACACCACCACGGGCCTGTCCTTCCGCTGGGCGCCACCGGAGGGCGACTTCGAGGCCTACGACATCTACCTGTACGACGGGGCGGACGCGCTGACGGACCGCCGCAGCGGCCAGGCCGCCAGCAGGGACTGCTCCTTCCAGGGCCTCAGGCCTGGCGCCCCCTACAGGCTGGTGGTGTTGACGCGCAGCGGAGACCAGACCAACGACTCGGCCATCTGGGCCAGGACAGGTGAGGAGGAGGACTGCAGCCTCCAGTATAGTCATTAACTTGAATAGTTTTAATTTAGTTTTAGTCGCATTTTAGTCACCCGGAATGTTTAGTGTTATTCTGGTTTTAGACTAAATATCAAAAGGTTTTAGTTGACTAAATCTACAGTTGATTTAGTCAACTAATATGTATTTTGGCGGGCCTTGATGCCGTCATAATGGCTAATTTCACATTTGCTGAAAATAGCAGATATACAAACTTGTAGATCTGCTATTCTCAGTATGCAACCAAGTGTAAAATGACTTACCGGTATACCGGATCTCTTGTCCACTAGTCCCTTCCTAACATTTTTGTCTATTTTTTATTTGTTGACGAAATTGTCACTATATAAAGTCTTAGTTTTAGTCACCATAGCTTAGTTCATGTAGTTTCCATTTCGTTTTCGTCAGTGAAAAAAGGTAGTCGACGAACATCTTTTGTCATAGTTTTAGTCGACGTTCTCTCTGTACCTCCACCGTCCACCATGCAGTCCCGGCAGCAGTGACGTCCCTGCAGGCCCACAGCTCCTCCAACCAGTCCGAGTGTCTGACGCTGAGCTGGGAGCGCCCGGCCGGGGAGCTGAGCGGCTACCTGCTGTCCCTGTACGACCCCGACGGGAAGCAGCAGGCCGAGGAGCGCCTGGCCACGGAGCTGACGCAGTTCACCTTCTCCGGCCTGGTCCCTGGGCGCCTCTACCAGGCCGTGATGCTGAGCCGCAGCGGAGAGCTCGCCAACAGGGCCCACGTGGCGGGCAGGACGGGTAATAATAATAATCAGCGGGTTGTTGTTTTTGGGCCAGTAAAAATTTGAGTTTTAGTTTTTTAGTCATAGTCTTTTTGAATAGTTTTCGTTTTCGTTTTTAGTCACATTTTTAGTCACCTGGAATGTTTTAGCGTTAGTCTAGTTTTAGTCGACTAAATGTCATGTGATTTTAGTCTACTAAATCTACGGTTGATTTAGTCGACTAAAATGTGTTTTGGCGGGCCTTGATGCCGTCATAATGACTGATTTTACGCTTGCTGAAAATAGCCGATATTGTAGATTGGTTATTTTACCCCCAATTTCTATTGTAAAATCAATGTTAATTTAACCCTGAGAGTGTACAAATGGAACTGAGTTACAGACCCATAAGGGTCCATTTTGTTGCGAACTTCCTATCCACACTTTTCCTGGGCTGTGTGTGCTCCAGTTCCTGTTGATTTCATTGGATATCATTGGTCATCTGACCAGTTTCATTGGCTTTCATTGGATCAAATCGACAGGAACTGGAGCACACACAGCCCAGGAAAAGTGTGGATACTATCTTTCATTTAGCTGGTACTCCCTCAAGGACCCCTGGTGGGTCCCCGGACGGACCCCACTTTGAGAACCAACTGACTCTTCTCTTTTCCCTGTTGTGGTGTTCCTCCCCACCGTGCAGCCCCCAGACCCCCCACGTCCTTCTCCTTCGGCGCAGTGACCAACACCTCCCTGGAGGTCACCTGGAACGGCCCCGTGGGCTCCGACTACGACGACTTCGACCTGCAGTGGGCTCCCCGCGACCAGCTGTCCGTCATCGACCCGTACCACACGCGCGCCTCGGGCAGTCGCATCCTGAAGGGCATGTACCCCGGGCGGCTCTACAGCTTCAGCCTGCGCACGGTCAGCAGAGGAGGAGCCTCAGCGGCGGAGGCCAGCGGCGGTGGTGGCGGGGCTCCAGTGACCATGAGCCTGCCCATCGAGAAGAGCATCCGTACCAGTAGGTATCCATCATGCTCCAATGGCCTCCAGAATCTCCGTAAGCCCTCCTCATCTCCATCTCTAATATACCTCCTGCTTCTTCTTCTTCCTCCTCCAGAGCCAGAGCGAGTCCACAGCCTGCACTGCCGTCCTCAGAGCTCTACGTCCATCTCCTGCTCCTGGGGCTCGCCCGAGGCCGACTACGACTCCTACACCATCGAGTGCCTGCGCCAGGTTAGTGTTGAGTTCATGATCAACTATAAAACTAAGACCAAAAATGTTCGTCGACAAAAGAAAAATCTAAATTTGCTTTTCCAAATCACCACTGGCGCCATGCAGGACTCCGGGACGCTGGTGTACTCGCGCCTCACGGGCCGCGACGCCAAAGTCTACCTGATCACCCAGCTGGAGCCCCACCGGCGCTACACCATCTCCGTCAAGGCCATCTCCGACAGCATGACCAGCGAGGCCTCGCAGGACAGCGTGGTCACCATGATTGACCGTGAGTGATCAGTCAATACTGTCTCTATATCTTCTTCTTTTCCCTTCAGGGGTCGCCACAGCCAATCATCTGCCTCCATCATCTCACCCTGTCCTCTGTCGCCACAGCCAATCATCTGCCTCCATCATCTCACCCTGTCCTCTGCCTCCTCTTCCCTCACACCAACTAACTTCATGTCCTCTTCCACTACATCCTTAAATCTTCTCTTTGGTCTTCCTCTATACGCCTAACTTCAACATCTTCTACCGATAATATACTCACTATCCTATGTGTGTTCTGCATACTTGGCTGCTGGGTCGTAAGACAAATTTCAGTGTGAACTGACAATAAAGTACTATATCATATTCATATCATATCATCCCTCCTCTGTACGTGTCCAAACCATCTCAGTCTGGCCTCTCTGGCTTTATCTCCAAAGCATCTGACATGCACTGCTGTCCCTCTGAGGTACTCGGTACTGATCCTATCCATCCGTGTTGCTCCCAGAGAGAACCTCAACATTTTACTCTTTACTCTCTGCTACCTCCTGCTCTGCTTCCTGTCTTTTCCTCAGTGCGACTGTCTCTCGTCTAAACCAGGGGTTTTCAACCGGTGGTCTGCGGAGGTATAGCAGGTGGTCCCTGGCCATGCATTAACCAGACCCCCCCCCCCCCACCCACCCCTTTTTTTACTTTTAATAACTTACAGGAGTTCTTACTGTATTGTCTGTGTGTGATATGAAATGTGTGATTACCATAATCACAGTAATCCTTGTCACTGTATTTCATTAGATATTATATTGATATTATAGCTATTTTCTCCCTGTGCTTTTTTCTGCAACCTGTCAATGATTGTGATGAGTACTACAGCTACTAGCTACTGGTGTCATGGTTCCATCTCTAGGCCCGCCCCTCCCCCCCCTGCGGGTCAGCGACCGGGCTGCCATGGTGACCAAGTCCTCCATCTTCTTCAAGTTCAACTGCAGTTGGTTCAGCGACGTCAACGGAGCGGTCAAGTTCTTCACCGTGGTGGTCAAAGAGGCAGAGGGTAGGCATGGATGGTATACACACACACACGCACGCACGCTCACATACATACGTACATTGGACACACAGTGAAATTACCCTTAATCTTGGAATTAAAATCTCACGTCTCAATTGTTACACTAACATTATGATATGAAATACATTTTTCTTTTATAGAAAACAAAAAGGAAAGAAAAAATACAAAGACAAAAAAGAGAGAAAGAAAACCCTCAACCCTCCCACCCATGCTGCTCAGTGACACCGCATACTATAGAATAAAATAGTAAGATGATGAAATGCTCATGGAAAACATCTGAAAAGAAAATGGCGTACAGTCAACCATATCAGTGGTATCCTGTCTTGTTTCTACTCAAGTAATGGACAAGGGGCAGCAGCCAAACCTTATCAAATTGTTTCTCCCTGTCTCTCAGGAAATGCCTTATTCTCTCAAGACTCACCCCTATTCTTTGGGACACTTTTTATTTAAAGATATCGAGAATGTCCAACCGGAGCAACACCACCCGCTCCCCTCCTACCTGGACTACAGGCTGAACTCCTCCGTCAAGGCCTACCAGACCAGCTACTTCCAGAGCCAGTGTGCCGAGGGCCCGGACGCCGGCAGCCAGAGCTACGAGATCAGCCTGGGCACGGGCATGGACAGCCTGGGAGGGGCCTGTGACCACAACAAGCACCCCCAGGACAGAGACATGGAGCTGGACTCTGTGAGGTGGTGGGACTCAGACCCGTTCTGCGACGGACCGCTCAAACCCAAGACTGCATACAGGTATGGGTGTGGAGCGCTGTTGATTTCCTCGATGAATACTATGACGAACAAATGTCCGTCGACTACCTTTTTTCACTGATGAAAACGTTGACGATGACTAAAACTGAGTTATATAAATGCACCATTTCTCACGTGTGGCCTCCTCTGCTCCAGTCCTAGGAGCTATGTGCTTTGTCACAGCTGATCCGTAAATAATATGATACAGTACATAATCTGTATTCTGTTGACAGCTAAAACATAATTTAGTAGTCAATGTATATCTTGAAGTCCTGATAGACTTTCGACAGGTGGTTATTGAATATTTTCACAAGTGTAATTTGACACACTTTTTCATTAATGCCGCAACAACCGCATGCCTGATGTACCAGAGCTGTACTTGAGAGAGGAAAAAACAAGTTTCTATAATTTTAAGCTGAAGCATCAAACGTGGCTGTTCTGTCTCCCTGCTCAGGCTCAGCGTGCGTGCCTTCACCCAGCTGTTTGATGACGAGGATCACCATGGCAACATATCCCCCCTCTACACCGACACATACCTGTCCCTCCCTGTGGTCACTGAGGCTGGTGAGGATGATGTTATACTTTAATAAAACATACCTGTCCCTCCCTGTGGTCACTGAGGCTGGTGAGGATGATGTTATACTTTAATAAAACATACCTGTCCCTCCCTGTGGTCACTGAGGCTGGTGAGGATGATGTTATACTCAATAAAACATACCTGTCCCTCCCTGTGGTCACTGAGGCTGGTGAGGATGATGTTATACTTTAATAAAACATACCTGTCCCTCCCTGTGGTCACTGAGGCTGGTGAGGATGATGTTATACTTTAATAAAACATACCTGTCCCTCCCTGTGGTCACTGAGGCTGGTGAGGATGATATTATGATGTTATACTTTAATAAAACATTAATTTGAGGTTGCGCTAACCATAATAATGGTCCGATCGGCAGAACACGGCCGCGAGCGACCCTGGTGTGCTGCGGCACTGGAGGACAATCTCTTCCGTGTCACCCGGATAATGCTTCTTCTCTGATTATGTCGCGCATTTCACTGGCACTGGCCTCCCGTTACCGCCTATGGTAACGGGAGGGAATATTAACAGGTACTTACCTGTAAATACATACACATACAGCATGTCTCTCTCTCTCTCTTCAACAGAACCTATGAGCGGTGTGATCGAAGGTGTCAGTGCGGGCATGTTCCTCATCGCCATGATGGTGGGAGTCTCTGCGCTTCTCATCTGTAGACAGAAGACCCGGAAAGTGTGAGTTGTGTATTAATTGAGCAAGTTCAGTCAGGAAACTCAGTGCAGTCGCTGCCGGCCGTTAATTGGGCCGCCTGGACGCATTGTGAGCATTGTAGATCTGCTATTTTCTAAATATTTTTTTGTACATTTGAAAACTTGGGAAATGGGCCTTGTGAGTACTTTCTAGTTTTGGTACTTTAAGTACATTATCATGCCAATACTTTTGTACTTTATTCAAGTACATTTTGTCCTGTGTTGTCCAGCAGTGTCCAGGAGAGGCCAGCGGTGAGGATGAGTATGAGGAGAGAGAGGCCCGTCTCAGGAGTCCACGCAGGGCCAAGGGGGTAAGTGGAACGCACGCTTATCTCTCTATAAAAGTCCCTGAGTGTGCGTGTGCGTGCGTGCGACAGTATGTGTGTACGTCTGTAATCCACGTAACTCGAGATCCGTTCGCCCCCGTCGACTTCAACTCCGACACACGCGTTCCACACCCCCACAGGGAGTGCAGTGCCCGGTGACGAGTTGTTCCACACCCCCACAGGGAGTGCAGTGCCCGGTGACGAGTTGTTCCACACCCCCACAGGGAGTGCAGTGCCCGGTGTCGAGTTGTTCCACACCCCCACAGGGAGTGCAGTGCCCCGGTGTTGCGTCCGTCGGATAACCAGTTGTCCAGATTAGAACCAGCACAAAAGGCCTCTGCCTCTGCCCGGGCTCTGGACCTGATCACCCTTATATCTCCATATATGGAGCTGGCCTGTTCTGACATACACAACACTTCATAATTGGGCATGCCTGCAGCCTGACACAGAACTCCATATATAGGAATAAAGGGACACCGATAGACAGATACAGAAATCTCCATATATGGTCATAAAAGGGACACAGACAGATGGGTGGAACGGGTACTCTGACACGGGTACAACAACGGGTATTGATTTGAATAGCCGCGTGGGGCATGGATCTCCAACTTCCATTGTTACCGACTCGGTGCTCTACAGCCGGGCACCGGTCTAGTTTAATCAATCTAAAGAGGTCTTTACTGCTAAAACTACAGCAGTAAAGACACTAAAACGAGTGCTTTAAAAAGAAATGATTCTGACTGCAATGAAATTATCATTCATATTCAAAGAGAGTTCTTTTTTATTACATATTATTAACTAGGGACAATTGTCTTTAGTGTTTGGTAACGAATGCCTGCCTTTCCGTTTTTCCCCCCAGCAATCGACGCATTTCAAGGTACAGTACGCACTGGACTGTCCTGTTTCTTTCTATTATTGTCATTAATTTGGTTTGAGGATCCTTTGAGGACTCACAGCTGCGTTGTCTGGCCACTGTTTCTCTGATAAGATAAGATAATATTGATGTACAGTACAGTGAATCTAATGTTCTTTGGTTCCACTTACGTCTGAGAATGTCTGGCAAAATGCTTAAGATGTCAATGTTTGTCTATAAACTACAGTCCCATCAAGATCATGCACTTTGAGTCCCACTACACCAAACTACAGGCCGACTCCAACTACCTTCTGTCAGAAGAGTATGAGGTTAGTTACACCTGTTGCACTGTATTGAACAATTATTTGTTTACAAACAATTCCCAACAGATCTCCAAACCAGTGCTGATTTCGTCGACTAAAACTAAGACGAACTATGTTCATCGACTACCTTCCCTCCTTTTTTCACTGACGAAAACTAAATGAAAACAAAATGAAAATCAAGCTACGATGACTAAAACCAAGACTAAATATACCAACAAATAAAAACTAGTCTAAAATAGGGGGACTAGTGGAGAAGAGATCCAGTATAAGTCATTTTACACATGGTTGAATGCTGATAATAGCCGATCTACAAGCGCGACGCGTTGTGTGCTTGTAGATCTGCTATTTTCAGCAAGTGTATAATTAAGGCCTGCCAAAATCAAGGCCTGCCAAAATACATTTTAATCGACCAAATCAATTTCCATTTAGTTTTCCTCAGTCGACGAACATTCTTTGTCATAGTATTAGTCGACAAAATCAACACTGCCTGTGACTACAGTATTTTTTCTGTTGCTTAACTTTACAGTAATGAATCAGACACCCGTGTGAACTGAGCGGTGCAACTACCGGTATACTTTTATTGTTATAGTTGTAGTGCTCAGTGTGAATGGGCCTGTAGGCTGCTCAACATTGCCACTTTAGGTCACCCAGCGGTATTGCAGTTCATACCCCAAACAGACATAGGCCTACATGGGGACACATTAGGGACACATGACACCAGTCAAGAGAGCTGTTTGCACAGCTCAAAAAGACAGTGCAAAACATACTATGAACAGTAGATGGCGGTAGATTTCATTCTAAAACCTGAAATCTGTTTAAAAAAAATTAGTATACCAGTATTTTGGTATAGCTAGTACTGTTTCCAAATTCTAATATACTATATTGTGGAGAACTTGGTGAAAATGATTGACAATATTTCTCTCAGTATCCAATCAAAAAAAAGTGTTATCAATCTTTCAACCAACAATTAAACATTTCTTCAAGAAGTACCATACCCCTCTCTGTGCTGTCGGCAATAAGTAGCACTTTCCCCCCCCCAAACATGGCCGTGCCATTTTACCACTTTTTATTTCGCTGCTATACTGACAATGTTCTATTCAGTCCATGTTTGCAAACCACATTTGATGGCTCTGTATTGATTTGTTCGTGCATGGCCTCACTCTGTAACCCAAACCATTTCAACCTAACGTCTCGTCTCGTGCACTCCTTCCTGCAGGATCTAAAGGACGTGGGCCGCAACCAGCCCTTAGACACAGCTCTGCTGCCAGAGAACCGGGGCAAGAACAGATACAACAACATCCTTCCCTGTGAGTGGGCCAAACGTCATTAACCCATTCTGACCTGAGATCAGATTCATACGAGGTTTCCACTGGACACACACTGGTCTGATTAACCCATTCTGACCTGAGATCAGATTCTAAAAATGTCAGTCGTTCTTCGATTTTTTCAAAAAATAGCAGACCTACAAGCTCGTAGCGCGCCACTCGGTGGCGCGCTACGAGCTTGTAGGTCTGCTATTTTTCAATAGCTAAAGCATAACATGATGCTGAACACCAAAATGGGTTCCCGGTCAGAATGGGTTAACCCATTTAGGGCGGGAAGGGAACCCCTTTTGGTGTTTTAATTAAAGCATCATGTTATACTTTAGCTATTGAAAAATAGCAGATCTACAAGCTCATATAGCGTGGCACTCGTCTGCTATTTTTTTTTAAATCGTTGAAAATGTGCCTCAAATCTTTGAATATATATATTATTACAGAGTGAACATTTTAACTCGTATATTTGCTTCTGGGGAGGTCCCTGGAACAACATATTTTCAGATGGTGGGGGTGGAGGCATATTATTAAAAAAGGTGGTTCCTTGACATGAAATATTGAGCACCACTGATACAGAAACATACAGAAAACTGTCAGAAATGTTATCAAATGTCGACGTCAGGCCTAAACGGGTTAAGGAGTACAAATATGCAGCGATTAGAGAGAGAATATTGCGCCGTGGTGGTTGTGAAGGCCACGCCCCCCCCTGCAACCTTCTCATTACTCAGCATTGCATCCAGTATTTATGTGGCCAGAGAGTCTTGCTCAACCCTCGGCTGTTTTGTTCCACCATTCAGATGACTCAACGCGCGTGAAGCTCTCCTACGTGGATGATGATCCCTGCTCTGACTACATCAATGCCAGCTATATTCCTGTAAGCCCCGAGCTACTTACTGTGCATTCAGCTCCATGTCACTGTGTTTACACAGCCCAGATGCTAAATGAGAAGCCTTTATGCTTTTTATACCTTGCACTAAATCTGTTTTTGATGATTCATCATGGGTAATCTAAATATTATAATGATGTTAATGGTTGACTGAATTCTTTGGGTATGTATGCCTGACAGTGACAACACAAGTTACACAACCCGGCTATTGGCCTCTGAGATTGATCATAAGATTATGTGAATGGAGTTAAGACAAGGATGAATATTTATTGACATTACCTTTGTCAAGTATTAAGAACGACAGAACTCATAAATGGTTGCAAGTAGATCGTGACAATTAAGGGACCAGTGGTTGGAGAATATAAATTAAATACTGTATGGATTGGAAAGACTCACAAATGTATTTTAAGGCTTAAATTAGAAGAATAACGAATATTGGGAAATATGGTCGGACATGGGGTCTGATATCAAGATCAGTAGTAAGACATTATGACCTCTTGGTCACTGTTTTCACATTTCTAATAAAAAGAGGATATAGATAAATAGATATATAGATACATAGAGATATTGTCAGTGAGCTAATGTTTTGACCTCTGCAATGTTTGTTCTTGGCTGATCCTAATACTACCCATGGTAATACTTGGATCATTGTATGACACACTGTATAGTATTATGTTTTATTACTGCTTTGCCTAATTGTACAGCACTTTGGTCAAATTTGTTTTAAATGTGCTCTATAAATAAAATTGGATCGGATTGGATTGTAGCAGCCACGTGCCAACAACATGCTGGCATCGTCTTTGCCTAAATGGTAAATAATGTAATTTTGAAACGTGTGTGTGTTTCAGGGCAGCAACTTCCGCAGGGAGTACGTAGCCACGCAGGGCCCTCTGCCAGGGACCAAAGATGACTTCTGGAAGATGGTCTGGGAACAGAACGTACACAACATTGTCATGGTGACCCAGTGTGTGGAGAAAGGCAGGGTGGGTATTATATAAAGTTTCTGAGCTCTTTTATTGGATATGATCCCTTTATAAATCCCATTCTGGGCGGGAACCCTTTTGGGAACCCTTTAGGTCAGATCTACGAGCTCATAGCGTGGCACCGAGTGCCGCGCGACGAGCTTGTAGATCTGCTAAAAAAAACTATATCGCGAACATGTTGTGCAAATCTTTGAATATATATTCTTTCAGAGCGAATGTTTTCAACTTAAATCTTTTCATCTGGGGTGTCCCTGGAACAACATATTTTCATATGGGGTTCCACTACTGGCCCTTTGACCAGGACCCTCTGTACTAACCTGTGACCAGGACCCTCTGTACTAACCTGTGACCAGGACCCTCTGTACTAACCTGTGACCAGGACCCTCTGTACTAACCTGTGACCAGGACCCTCTGTACTAACCTGTGACCAGGACCCTCTGTACTAACCTGTGACCAGGACCCTCTGTACTAACCTGTGACCAGGACCCTCTGTACTAACCTGTGACCAGGACCCTCTGTACTAACCTGTGACCAGGACCCTCTGTACTAACCTGTGACCAGGACCCTCTGTACTAACCTGTGACCAGGACCCTCTGTACTAACCTGTGACCAGGACCCTCTGTACTAACCTGTGACCAGGACCCTCTGTACTAACCTGTGACCAGGACCCTCTGTACTAACCTGTGACCAGGACCCTCTGTACTAACCTGTGACCAGGACCCTCTGTACTAACCTGTGACCAGGACCCTCTGTACTAACCTGACCAGGACCCTCTGTACTAACCTGTGACCAGGACCCTCTGTACTAACCTGTGACCAGGACCCTCTGTACTAACCTGTGACCAGGACCCTCTGTACTAACTTGTGACCAGGACCCTCTGTACTAACCTGACCAGGACCCTCTGTACTAACCTGTGACCAGGACCCTCTGTACTAACCTGACCAGGACCCTCTGTACTAACCTGTGACCAGGACCCTCTGTACTAACCTGTGACCAGGACCCTCTGTACTAACCTGTGACCAGTTCCCTCTGTACTAACCTGACCAGGACCCTCTGTACTAACCTGTGACCAGGACCCTCTGTACTAACCTGTGACCAGGACCCTCTGTACTAACCTGTGACCAGGACCCTCTGTACTAACCTGTGACCAGGACCCTCTGTACTAACCTGTGACCAGGACCCTCTGTACTAACCTGTGACCAGGACCCTCTGTACTAACCTGTGACCAGTTCCCTCTGTACTAACCTGACCAGGACCCTCTGTACTAACCTGTGACCAGGACCCTCTGTACTAACCTGTGACCAGGACCCTCTGTACTAACCTGTGACCAGGACCCTCTGTACTAACCTGTGACCAGGACCCTCTGTACTAACCTGTGACCAGGACCCTCTGTACTAACCTGTGCATCCTTTACTTGTTTGTGTTTCAGGTGAAGTGTGACCACTACTGGCCCTTTGACCAGGACCCTCTGTACTATGGAGACCTGATCGTCCAGATGCTGTCGGAGTCTGTCCTGCCCGAGTGGACCATCAGAGAGTTCAAGATCTGCAGCGTAAGACAGTACTCTAGTCTAGTCTACACCTAGTACCTACACCTAGTACCTGCAGTACTCTAGTCTAGTCTACACCTGCAGGGGTTCTCAACCTGTAAGACAGTACTCTAGTCTATAGTCTACACCTGCAGGGGTTCTCAACCTGTAAGACAGTACTCTAGTCTAGTCTAGTCTACACCTGCAGGGGTTCTCAACCTGTAAGACAGTACTCTAGTCTAGTCTACACCTGCAGGGGTTCTCAACCTGTAAGACAGTACTCTAGTCTATAGTCTACACCTGCAGGGGTTCTCAACCTGTAAGACAGTACTCTAGTCTAGTCTAGTCTACACCTGCAGGGGTTCTCAACCTGTAAGACAGTACTCTAGTCTAGTCTACACCTGCAGGGGTTCTCAACCTGTAAGACAGTACTCTAGTCTAGTCTACACCTGCAGGGGTTCTCAACCTGTAAGACAGTACTCTAGTCTAGTCTACACCTGCAGGGGTTCTCAACCTGTAAGACAGTACTCTAGTCTAGTCTACACCTGCAGGGGTTCTCAACCTGGGGGTCCCTAGATTATTAAATAAATAAATAATACTAATATATATTTTTTCTCTTTGACTGAATGGCTGGAAAATGGAAATTACGAGTTTACATAGTACATGCATAAACGTTCCTTAATTATATCTGGTTTCAGTATTTGTTTATGATGTATTTTCTCTATTATTAACCCATTTTGGGCGGGAACCCCTTTTGGTGTTTCAAGCATTACGTTATATTTAGCTATTGAAAAATAGCAGATCTGTAGGTCTGCTATTTTTGAAAAATGGTGAAAATGTGGCCCAAATTTTTGAATATATTCTTTCAGAGTTTTTTACGTTTTTAACTCAAATCTTTGCTGCTGGGGGGGGGGGGGGGGTCCCTGGAACAACATATTTTCAGATGGGGGTCGGCAGACAATTACAAATAATCTTGGGGGTCCTTGACATGAAAATGTTTGAGAACCACTGACATAGAAACATGTGTTTTTCAGAAAACTGTCAAGATTTAGAAGACATTTTGTAGATTCGGTCTCGGTCAAAATGGGATAAGGTTATCGTAGTGGTCAATTTGTATTGGTGGTTGGGAGGGGCGGGGGCGGGACGGGGTGGCGGTCCCCAGCCAACCAGAACCCCCTGATCTAGACCTGTGGTTTTCAACCCTTTTCATTTCAAGGTCATTTGGGCCACAGACAGAGATTTAAGCCTCTCAGACCCAAAACTAAAATAATATTTAGTTCTCATTGATCAAGAGTTAAAGGGTCCATTTGGTGGACCACTCTGGAACCGCCTCAAGGACCACTGGTGGTCCCCGGGCCACTGGTTGAGAACCACTGCAGTCTCTAGACCAAAACTAGGTCACATATTACTTGTAGCATCTGTTCGCAGTGTTTGTTTTAATTTGCTTGAGAAACAAGGTGGGTGGGGTTATAACCGCAGCACATTAAACCATTCTGACCGGGCACCCATTTTGGTGTTGGCATCATGTTATGCTTTAGCTATTGAAAAATAGCAGATCTACAAGCTCATATCGCGCCACCGAGTGGCGCGATACGAGCTTGTAGGTCTGCTATTTTTGAAAAATTCGAAGAACGACTGACATTTTTAGAATCTGATCTCAGGTCAGAATGGGTTAATCAGACCAGTGTGTGTCCCGTGGAAACCTCGTATGAATCTGATCTCAGGTCAGAATGGGTTAAACAATGCAGCGAGTGAAACGACGTGAGCGGAATCACAGCGGAATGTTTGAAAGGCCGCCATGCGAGTCAGTCTGCGTGTGCAGAATGTCTGTGACAACCTCACACTCTCTGACTTGTCCTGATTGTTATAATGAACGCCGCCCATCTGACACTCCATGGCAAAAACAAAAGCATAATTGCCATTTGCAAATGCCGGTTAATGCATGTCTGTCTACTTGAGTACATACCATTATGTGCCCTATAAGAATATAGCAGCAGCCTATTACGGTGATCACATTTAAACTAAACTAAATGTTACGATATTTAGTCGACTAAAGCTAGACTAACACTAAAACATTCCAGGTGACTAAAATGTGACTAAAACTAAATTGAAAACTATTTATGACTACTAAACAAAAATATTGCTCAACACTATTTATTAGGAAGAACAGCTGAGCTACTCCAGGGTGGTGCGCCAGTTCCACTACACGGTGTGGCCCGACCATGGCGTACCAGAGACCACCCAGTCCCTGGTCCAGTTTGTCCGCACCGTCAGAGACTATATCAACAGAACCCCCGGTTCCGGGCCCTCCGTCGTCCACTGCAGGTAGGGACAAGAATGCTCCTTGAGGTGTCATAGAGTGATGCTCAAATTAGCTTCACCAACCTTAACGCATGTTCACCAACCTTAATGCATGTTCACCAACCTTAACGCATGTTTGCCAACCTTAACGCATGTTCGCCAACCTTAATCCGGTCGTTTTTCCACATGTCAGACTATTGTGTCGGAAAAGCGTACGCACCCCCTGTCAAGAGACAGTTGAACTATGACTTCCTTTACTCTCTCACACTCCACTGATTGGTGGTCTATTGACGAGGCTGAGTATGCTGATGTGTATAATGATACTGAATGATTCTTGATTCTTTTTTTTTTTAATACTGTTTTTATTAGGCATTTTTGAAAGACAATTTCAGATTTAGACAATGATAATAAGTAATTCAGTTAAATAAAAATGAAAAAAATAACAGGCAATGTAAATGTTCCACATACAGTATAATAAAAAAAGACATAAGTGTAAAACAAAAAAAACAGTTAAACAATGACAAGTGTGAACAGACAAACAAAACAGACAACAGGACAGACACTCTTGCTCTCAAACTACCAACATGTTGTGAATTAAGTAAATTAGACATTCTTTTTTAAATAATAAAAAATAAAATAAAGAAAAAAACACTCAGTTCCTTTTCTTTCAGTTCCTTTTCTTTCTTTCCAATTCTCTATTGTGCTATCTATTGTGTAGGAGGGGTTAGCGTGCACCTATTAAAATATTCAATGAAGGGTTGCCATGTCTGGTAGAACCTATCTTCACTCCCTCTCAATTCAAATTTAATCTTTTCCAATTGTAAGTAATGCATAACATCCTTCATAAGTGAAGTGTGAGTTGGAACCTGTGCTTGTTTCCAATTCAACAGTATCAGTCTGCGAGCCAGTAGAGTCACATATTTTACCATGTTATATTGGAAAGTAGACAGTTTGACCCCGGGCCCTGTGACTCCCATAATTGCTGTTAGTGGATCCGGGTCAAAAGGTTTTTCAACAATGTCTGACAGTGATTTAAATATATTTTGCCAATATGATCTTAGTTTTGTGCAATGCCAGAACATATGAGCTAGAGTGGCCGGCGACTGGCCACATCTGTCGCAGGCTGGATTCACATTCGGATACATTCTGTTGAGTTTTTCCTTTGACAAATGTAATCTGTGTAATATTTTAAACTGTATAAGACCGTGCCTGGCACATACTGAAGAAGAGTGCACAAACTTTTGAGATGTAGACCATTGCTCGTCAGTGATAGATATTCCTAAGTCGTTTTCCCAAGCAGTTTTTAAATACTCCAAGGAGGCATTATTATCTAAACATGAGAGAGAGTTATAAATAATAGAAACACCTCCTTTGAGCAATGGGTCAGGTAGAAATATAGATTCCATTGATGAGTTGGGAGGTATGTTTGGAAATGAATCAGTGTGTTGTGTTAAAAAATGTCGTATCTGTAGAAATCTAAAGAAATGTGATTGGGGTAAATTGAATTTGCGTCGTATTTGTTCAAAGGTCGGAAATAACCCATCAATATAAAGATCTTTGAAGGAGTGAATACCATTTCTATGCCACACTTTAAATAATGAGTCAGAGAGGGACGGTAAAAAAGCATGGTTAGCGACCAGTGGTGCGCGCACAGAGCCCGGGTGCCAACCGAAATGCTTTCGTATTGAGAGCCAAATTTTGAGAGAATGCGAGACTATGGAATCCTTTGGCAACTTAGTATATCTTGAGGCCACTGGGGAAAAGATTAAAGCTGACAACGATGTTGGGGGACAACATTGACCTTCAATAAATGCCCATGTAGGCAATTGATCTTGGAGCCAAAATGAGAGTGCACGTAAATTACACGCCCAGTAATAGAGTTTGAAGTTAGGTAATGCCATTCCGCCATCTGATTTAGGCCTCTGCAAAAAATCCTTCTTTATTCGGGGGTGTTTCTTATCCCAAATGAACTTGGAGATAATTTTATCCAGATTCTTAAAAAAAGTGTTGTTAACAAAAATTGGAATACATTGGAATAGAAACAGATATTTAGGGAGGACATTCATTTTAATTATATTAATTCGGCCGGCAAGTGAGATAGGAAGGTTCGACCATTTCGTTAAGTCTTGTTCAGTACGTTCAAAAAGTTTTGTATGGTTTTGCTTGAGCAAGTCGTTAAGTGCTTTGGTTACTATGATTCCTAAATATCGAAAGCTGGTTGTAACATTAAATGGGTGGGAGCCAAAAGTTTGATTGCCTTGTGTATTGATAGGAAATAAAACGCTTTTGGAAACGTTGACTTTATACCCCGAAACCCTGCCAAAACTCTTTAAGGTGGACATAATACTAGGAATAGATGTGGAAGGTTTGGATATGTATAATAATAAATCGTCAGCGTAAAGTGAGACTTTATGCTCTCTATCTCCTCTGAAGATACCAGTGTAGGTGTCTGAAGCACGCAATGCAATTGCAAGCGGCTCAATAGATAAGGCAAAGAGCAGTGGTGAGAGAGGGCAGCCTTGTCTGGTCGAGCGATTCAAAGGGAAGTTTTCAGACCTGTATCCGTTTGTATGTACAGAAGCTAATGGAGAAGCATAAAGTAGTTTAACCCAGGAAGTGAAGGTTGGACCAAACCCAAATTTTGACAGGGTTGAGAGGAGGAAGTCCCACTCTACCCTATCAAAGGCCTTCTCGGCGTCAAGAGATAACAGTATCTCCGTATCTTGGGGGGTGCTACTGGGAGAATATATAATGTCGAATAGGCGTCTAAGATTAAAAAATAGATGTCTATCTTTTATAAACCCCGTTTGATCAGTATGTATCACAGTTGGGAGCACTTTTTCCAAGCGCGTAGCCACAACTTTTGCTAGAATTTTAGCATCAACATTCAAAAGACTCAGAGGCCTGTATGAACCTGGATTAAGCGGGTCTTTATCCTTTTTAAGTAGAACAGAGATGCTAGCTTGGTAGAAAGTTGGTGGGAGGTGGCCGGCGTTGAGAGATTCATTAAACACTTTAAGTAAAAGGGGAGATATGAGTTCAGTAAATGTCTTGTAAAATTCAGAGGTATAGCCATCGGGTCCTGGGGCTTTTGAGCACTGCATTTGTGAGATTGCCTGATGTATTTCATCTAAGGTAATAGCTCTTTCAAGTTGAACCTTATGTTGTTGACTAATGGAAGGTATGTTTAAATTTTCTGAAAAAGTATCAATCAAATTAGAATCTCCTAGTGATTCCGAAGTATACAAATCTGAATAAAAGCGTTTAAATACATCATTAATTTCCTGCTGATTAATAGTAGTTTGACCAGTGTTTGTATGGATCTCTGTAATTAATCTAGAAGCAGCTGATTCCCTAATTTGAAGTGCAAGTATTTTGCCCGCCTTATCCCCATGTTCATAAAACCTATGGCGTGACCGTGTCATCAAATTAGTTGTCTCATTTGTGGATAGGAGATTGAATTCGGCTTGAGTCGAAACCCTTTCTCTGTATAATTCAGGAGAAGGAGATTCTGCATACTGTAGGTCTACTTCAAGTAATCGATCAGTCAGAGCTTTGCCTTGTTCCTTACGTAGACGGGAGATTAAAGCCTGTCGTGAAATAAGCTGCCCCCGTATATACGCTTTAAGTGCTTCCCATAGTGTACTTCTTGATACATCGGGTGTGTCGTTTGTAGAGAGATAGAACTGTATTTGGGTTTTAATATCATCCACACACGCTTGCCTAGTTATTAGTGTGTTATCAAATCTCCAAGTCCTGGCCATATGTCTGTTCTGAAATGCTAATTTGAGGACTAGGGGACTATGATCGGATATTACAATTGCTTCATACTCACAGTGTCTTATTGAGGGAAGAAGTTTTGAATCTATAAGGAAGTAATCTAATCTTGTGAAAGTGTGATGTACAGAAGAAAAAAACGAATATTTACGTTGAGCTGGATTTAAGAATCTCCATGGATCTGATAATTTAAATGTGTCCATGAATGTATTCACTATTTTAGCTGATTTAGTCAGAGTATAGGGTCTATGTGAAGATCTATCAAGCGTAGGATGAAGAATAAAATTCAGATCTCCACCTAAGATCAATTGGTGAGTGTCAAGGTCAGGCAAAGTAGCCAAAAAAGAAGATATGAATCGTTCATCGTCATGGTTAGGGGCGTAGATATTAGCCAGAACAATAGGACAATTATAAAGCTTTCCAGTAACTATAATATATCTGCCGTGTAGGTCTTGGATAGTTTTATTTAGTATAAAAGGAATGTTCTTGTTTATAAGTATTGCTGTGCCCCTGGATTTGAAATTGAAATGGGAGTGAAATATTTGGCCTACCCAATTTCTTCGTAGGCGGTTATGATCCTGATTCCGTAAGTGAGTCTCCTGTAAAAAAGCAATTTCTGTCCCCAGTTTCTTTAAATGAGCCAATACATTGCCACGTTTCACCGCTCCATTCAGACCTCTACAGTTCCAAGTAGTGTATTGAACCAAGCTTTCCCCTCTTACAATATTAGAATTTGGAATAGAATTAGCCATTGTATAAATCAGGAATTAATATAAAAAAAGGACTGAGTGTAAATGTCGACATCAATCTGAATTCGGCATAGAAGTGCAAGAGAACAAAAACAAAAACAGAGAAACACAAAAACACATTAAAACAACAAACGGGAGAAACCCCAAAACCCTCCATGCCTGCTCTCAAATAGCAGTCACAGAAGAAAAAGCCTAAGCTAACCAGCTTTCTATGTCTAAGACACAAGCAGCTATAGTGAAAATAGAGAAACAAAAAAAAAAAACTACAATGGGAAGACCTTAGCTAACCGTCCATTGTTATGTATTAAATAAAATGAAAAGATACAATCTTATTTTGAACCAAAACAACCAGATGATCATTACTCTCACTCACATACACACACAAACACACACACACACACACACACACACACACACACACACACACACATCCCCGCATAAACATATCCCTGCACTTATATACATGTATTAATATATAAATACAATTTAACGTTCAAATAAAGAGGGGTATACAAACAAAGACAGACACAAAAAACACACAATCCACATTCAAACAGACAGACACAAACCACAGTCGGTGCAACTTAGTTCACAAAAACCAAGGAAAAACAAACCAATTTGTATATATATGCATACACACATACGCATGAACACATACTTTCACAAGAAAATAAATGAAAAAATGAAAAATCCCTCATCCTAATTATAAAGTAACAACTTTTCCCACTTTTGTTTGCTCAAAAGTATTTTTTAGCAAATTATATCTTTTAAAACCATAATGTTGGCAATAAAATGAATCTAAAGAGGAATGTAAAGAACTCAAGGCAACCTCCTCATATCCAAAACGGCAGAAGTGGAGGCGAATCTCACTCACATAACCATGGTTACGTTCGTAACCTAACGTCACTCCCTCCCCTCCCTCACTACATTACAAACGACGTCCTTTTTGTCCCTCGAGGCGCACCGTAGGTTGCTAGCGTCATAGTACACAAAATGGCGGCCTCCATGGGGGCTACATGACAACAACAGCAATAGCAAGGATGCTAGCACTTGTACTAAACAAGATAACAAATGCACCGCAGGTCGCGAACGCGGTGCTACAGTGGACAAAAATAAATAAAAAAGAAATGGCGGCCTCCATGGTGACTCCATAATAGCATCATTAGCAAAGCTGCTATACACTGACACTAGTAATGTAAACTATAACCCCGTCTTTTAGACTGATAATACGACTGATCAAATACAATAACCATAAAAAAAATATAAAATAAAAAATAAATTCAATAGATAAACAAGGTAGAATTATTACGGTGTTTATGTGCATTCCAAGCATTAAAGGGATAAAGTTAGTCTTAGTAGTAGCTTTCGCCAGATCCTTTTCACACAAACATTACCTTCTTTTTAAAGATGAGCGTGAATTTGTCATTGTTGTATCCATGTAGTAATGATAGTGGAGGGTGCGAGGGGAGAAAGCAAGTCTGTGATCATTGTTCAGGGTGTATGTCCCGGCCAGCTAGTCTTCTGCAGCATCCTCATCGGCTGTAACAGTCGGTGCTGCCGCGGATGCTATTTTCTTTTGATAGAATTCTTCGGCTGCTTCAGGAGAGTTGAGAGAGTACCGGATCCCGTCCAATGTTATTGTGAATCTGGCCGGGTGATATAGACTGTAATCTAGGCCCGGGAGACGGCGTTTAGCTTCGCGCAACTTGGTCTTAATCGGGCCATACGTTGCGCGAAGTTTTGTAATCACTTGGGGCACGTCTGGATGAATAAACACTGGAGAGCCGTTGTAGCGTAGGCTGCCTTGTTTTCTGGACAGCTGCAGGATCTTTTCCTTGTCAGAGAAATAGTGCAGACGTAGTATCATGATGCGAGGTCTATCCTTCTTATCATTTGACTTTGCCCCTAGTCTGTGACAGCGGTCAATAACGATGGGGTTCTGGAAGTTCTCAGCACCGAGCACCGTAGGGAAGAAGGTGGCTGCGAACCCAACCGGGTCACCAGCTTCAGAATTTTCAGCTATGTTAAATAAAATTAGGTTCTGTCTACGGCTTCTGCATTCTAAATCTAAACATTTCTCCTGTAAGACTTTGTTCTCCTTTGCCATCGAGCCCATTGAATGTTCCAGTACAGCAACACGGTCCATAGTATCACTCAGAGATCTCCCCATGTCTGACTGCTCCGAAGCTAACTCTGTGTGCTTGGAAGACAGCGAGGTGAGGTCTTGTGCTATTTCCGAGCGAATGGAGGCATATTCTGCTTTTGCCTCTTCACGGAGTGCTGTGATATCGTTTTTGATTTCTTGCCGTATGGTTGCTATTTCAGTTTTTATCTCACGGAGCCCTGCCTCCCGAGACGATTGCAGCTCCGCTCTCAGCATGGCGAGGGAGAGGTTGCTTGTCGGGGTCCATTGCGCCGGGAGGGTCTGTCTCGGTTGTAGTTTTAGGAAGCTGCGATTTAGTTGACCTCAGTTCCATATACTTATTTGTACTTTAACTAGTTGCACGTGTAGTTTGACATAAAAGTGGCAGTTTTGGTCAAAACAAACTTGAATAAATGATAAAACTTAGACGGAGCACTTAATCATGCGACTACTCCATCTGGGCGGAAGCGGAAGTTGATGATTCTTGATTCTTGACACAGAACTCACATTATCTCTTTATGGGATTAACTTCAATGCTATTGATATTTATCAAATAGTCAAAGGTCATTTTGTCATTCACTGCCAGCATTTTTCCTTTTTCTCCTTTGTGAAAAAGTGTTTGCATTTGTTGATGACATCTATTAATGTGTTATTTATTACTTATGTTATGTTGACACAATGGTCCCCAGGACTTTTTTGTTATCTTTTCCGGCCAAACATCTTACTGTACCACGTGCTGTTTACATTTGCAATTGATATAGTGTTCAATGAATCAATTAACTTAAAAGAAAATGCAGAACACGTTGTAGTAAACCCTGTTTCAGTGTTGATTTTGTCGACTAAAACTATGACGAAAAATGTTCGTCGATTTCCTTTTTTCACTGGAGAAAACGGAATAAAAACAAAACTAAGCTATGATGAGATGACTAAAACTAAGACTGTCTGTCTTGTCTGTCCTCCCTGGCTCCGTCCCGTCCACAGTGCTGGAGTGGGACCTTCATAGTCTTAATCTGCCCTGTCTGTGTGTCTGTCTGTCCTTCCTCCCTACAGTGCTGGAGTGGGACGCACAGGGACCTTCATAGTCCTGGACAGGGTGCTGCAGCAGCTGGACACCAAGGACACCGTGGACCTCTACGGGTCCATCTTCGACCTGCGCCTCCACCGCTCACACATGGTGCAGACAGAGGTTAGTTCGTTTATCAAGACTATATCTTAAAACGCCAGACAGGGACGTGCACAATCAGTAGCACGAAGAGATATACCTGCCAGACAGACAGTAGGATACAAAGGCCTCTCTTTTTTTTCTCAGTGTATGGATTTTGGCCAGGCAGAAATTGATTTGGACAGGCAGGCACTTCGCCTTATTGTAGATACGCCACTGGCAGAGAGTGTTAGAGGTGGCAGGGGCTGAAATCCCGTAAGAGGACACCTTTGGACAAAAATAGCTATTTTCGGAGCACAAACCCATCACTCTTTAGCTGGTGGAGATACGGTGTACGACAAATTTGTTTAACGCAAAATACTGTGTTCAAGTTCAGGAGACAATTCTCCTTAATGCCTTTCGGCATGGCATGGAAAGGAGTGTGGCAACAGTGGCATTTGTGATCTGGAAAGGGCAGTTGTTTTAAATGGTAAATGGAGCATTCATATAGCGCCTTTATCCAAGGCGCTTTACACATTGCATTACATTCACCCATTCATACACCGATTGCGGCAGAAGCCATGCAAGGTACCAACCAGCACATCGGGAACAATTTGGGGTTCAGTGTCTTGCCCAAGGACACTTCGACATGTAGACAGGAGGAGCCGGGATTCGAACCGCCGACCCATGGATCATTGGACGACCTGCTCTACCTCCTGAGCCACAGTCGCCCCCAGTCTATGTGTCCTTGACGCCAGAGGCAGTCTGCTTAGAATCTCTAAAACTAATTTTGGTGGTCGGTTTGCAATGAAACCATAGCTCCATCGTGGACGCCATCGTGCAAACGGTGCCTTTCTAGATGTTTGTTTTTCGTAAGAATTTAGTATGTTATTTAGCACACCCACTATAGTAGCATAATCCATTGAAAAATCGCTTATCGTTTAATGTCCTTCCCGGTGCCAGTATAATAGTGTCAGTGTACTCATCATAATGTTTAATGTCCTTCCCAGTGCCAGTACGGTGTCAGTATACTCATCCTAATGTTTAATGTCCTTCCCAGTGCCAGTACGCGTATCTCCACCAGTGCGTGCGAGACGTGCTGCGAGCCAGGAAGCTGCGAAACGAACAGGAGAATCTCTTTTGCCCCATTTATGAGAATGTGAACCCGGACGCCCAAAGAGGTATGCATCTTCTTTCATTGATAATGGTATTATATCATATCATTACAAAGATATTGTCACAAATAAATTAGTCTATAACTAATTATTTCTTGACTCAAATAGTTCTAAGTATTCAAGTTAGATAACGGAGTATCGGTAATAATTAATCTCCTTTTTTTTGGGGCCCACAGATATGGTGTACACCAGACGTTAAAGATTGTATTGACTACTGAGGGAGAGAAAAAAATACTGGAATTACTTTGTACTAATTTTTGTATTAAGCACTACAGGGAAACATGGCAATTTTATTTTTATACTATTTTAGTTTTTTTTTTACTCCTTTCTTTGCCAGATATTATACGTTTTTGGAAAGTATATAACTAGGCTATTAAATTATATCAGTTAATTTCACCAGAATTGTATATATTTAATGTTTGTGTGTTTGTATATATGCCGCTTGAATATTTTATAATGGCCACTTTTGGATATTGTAGTTTTGTTGTGTATTATAAGTTAAGATGTTTGCACATTACTTATTGCTGTGTCAAATCACAGACGAAAACCTACTATATATATGTGTACACTAGGGCATTCACTTCTAGTCATTTTTACTAGTTGACTAGTTGCCTAGTTTACTGGTCGACTAGTCGACTAGTAAACTGTTTAACTACCTATTTAAAAAAAAAAAGAATATATATATATTTTGGAAATATATATTTGTACAAAAAGAAAAAAAAAAATTTCTTATCAACTAGTCAACTAGTACCAACAAGGTCAACTAGTGGATTTACTAGTCGACTAGTAAACTAGTGGACTAGTTGCTTAATGCCCTAGTGTACACCTAGTGTACACCAAACCTGCTTTCTTCAAAGCCTCTTCTCATTTTACTCCATCGCATGATGTGTCACTTGCCGGGGACGAGAACTGATCTTATCGACAAGCGACACATTGTACTAGCACAGAGTATACTGTAAATTAGGCTTACATCAGAAACAGAAACACTTAATATTGCCAAGTATGAGGTTCATAAAAAAGTCCATAAATTTGCTTTGGCACAAATGAGACACATTTGATGCATTGCAACAACCCGACCTTAAATGAGTAAACACAGGACCACCGGCGACGTTAAATGGACAGGACATACAACAGGAGTCGCAAGCAGAAACATGCAGACGTGTGTAGTAGACTATACACTTCTTTAGACCACGGTATGGAATTATGAGGTTATTTCAACCAAATTCACTTCTGTACAGTAAACAACATTTTTTTTTTTGTATCTTTAGCCTCTGTTGAGAGATGATTCATTATGACTAACAGTGAGGTCAGCATATTTTTCCTGGCAACGATACATTTTGCCTGGCGTTTATCTTGGGTCTCTATCAGAGGAGAACACTGCAGACCAAACTGTATGTCACGGCAATCACAAGCTCTGCACCGAGACATTGTTCCAAACATATCATTAGCAGCTGTCAGTCTGGAGAGTTTATATTATGGAGGCTTTTCAGGAAGTCCCAGGGTGAATTTTGTTTTGTGTGGCTACAGTACTTTAAAATACATTTTCTTACTGACTTGAGAGTCATTCATCTTAATGGACTCAAGTGCGTTTGTTGACTGAATGAGAATTTTATTTTTTAGACGTTTGTATAGCCAATGGATGCTTTTTTGTTTTACCGAAATGAGGGGATTCTTTTATTTTAATTTAACCAAAAGCCCTATGTTGTGAAGGACTTAGTACTTTATAATGTGTCTAACTTACCCGTGTCAAAATGTGTGAGCAATTAAACATCTTGGATGTGGAAATGTTACAGGTCTATGAGCATTAATCCATCAGCAACGCATACCAACCTTCTCCGACATGACCACAGCACGCACTGTCAAAGAATGTGTGATGGTAATCATTAAACCACCCCCCGAAAATCCAATCAATGCCATAGGACTGTTATAGGCTGAAGTTCTGTTGCAACATAAATCAGCCCACTACAAATGACACATTGTGACACATGATCTGCAGTCGTTTCGATAAAACATGTAATTATGTGTTTTGAGATTGGAAGACTGACACACCATTTACTTTCTATTACTCATTCATTATGCCTCCCATGGGAGAGGCCTTGGGTGTCCCAAAACATAGGGAACTTTCTTTTGCCTTTAATAATTACAATCAGGCTGCATTGATATTAATCTTAGGCCCTTTAATAGGTTCAGGTTCAGGTAATCCGATGTCAAGAGTTAAAAATAAACTTATTTTATACTATATTGAACTACACAAATTGAAATGTATGTTACCCACTTTAAGCCCAATTCAAAACTTAAAAACGATAACCAATCTGTATACGTAACAACAAGTTGCAGCGAATTTTGTCGCAACATATGTCATACTGATACAAATTCATAATGTATTGTAACGACCCTGTAACTTGCTCCTCCAAGCGAGCTAACTCTCTTGGCGCGGCTTGTTGCTTGTCTACTGAGTTGGAGTCCGGGGTTCGACTCCAGCTCAGGGTGTGAAACGTTACATTGGTGTCAGAAGTGGTCGAGGACCGCTGGAGCGTGCCCTTACGTGAGGGACGTGAGGGACGCGAGGGACTCGAAGAGTGAAGCGTGGGGGTGCGCTTCAGAAAGGAGGGGTTAGTGTAACGACCCCCTGCAAGAGGTGAGGGGCGCTCTTATCATCATACATCGTCATATGACATTCCGTGCTCAGCCAATCAAATCATTCCCGTGGTACACACAGACACACAAGGCTGAGCATGGGAGGAGCTGGCGCCCCTCGAAAATAATACTCGATCTACAAACTCACAGCGTGTCGCTTGTTGTGAGCTTGTAGATCAGCTATTTTCTAGATTTTGAAAATGCCCAAATAGGGCATCGCAGTCCGGCCCCCTTTCATGACGACGAGCGGCCTGGAAGAGAATTTCCCATTCATTTTTTCCCATAGACGTTTCAGAAATGACCTTTTAAGCCTCGGACAAAGCCAACTCGGATCGTGACAACTCATGACAATAAACATGTTTTTTTTTGCAACAACAAACAACAACAAAAATGTCGTACCCTAATCTTTTCTTCTTCTTTCTTAATGCTGCATTCATATGGAATCAGGCAAGCGGTAGACGGCAAACGGCAAAGCCTGCTGGACGCCGGCACGTTACGGTAAAAAGATCAAATATTTTAACGTCATTGATGCCGTATGTCTGCCGTTACCGGTTCTGGCTGCCGTGCCATCCTGTTCCGTTCACCATCCTGCTCCCTCCCGTCCACTAAAATGACTTCCGGTTTTCCGTCTACCGCTTGCCTGATCCCATGTAAATGCAGCATAATTATTTGTTCGGGCCCAAAACATTTTCTTTGTTGTCATGAGTTGTCACGATCCGAATTGACTTTGTCCGAGGCGTACACACACGCACACGCACACGCACACACACACACACACACACACACACACACACACACACACACACACACAAATTATATTCAAATCAATCACAATGTTCAATATTGGGGATGAAAAGATGTCTACCAAAAAGATATGTACTATGGGCAAAAGCTACCCTATGATATCCCCAAAAAACCACACCAGTCGCGCATGCGCACTGAGCATCACATTCACCACATTGGGAGATTCCTGCTGCCTGGAACTCTCGGAAGTTTAGCCCAAGTTGTAGTGATTTAGCCGAGCGAGCTAGCTGACCAGAAAAAGACGACCCGACCGGAGTCAAAAAACTTGTTTTTTTCGGACAGGAAAGTGCACTTCGGCCGACTTTTTCCTCCACACATTGGACCACGGAGGATCGTTGATGGATTTACGCCGTCTTTCGTCGCCTTGTTTCCCGCAGTATGAGCGTTAGGCACCTTTTGAAATAAGTTGTGATTGTTTTTTTTTTGGCGCTCGAGCGAACGCAGAGGAAAGATGGAGGATATGTTGGTCTAGCTAAGCTAGCTAGTAGCAGGCTAACGCTAGCTGGCTGTGGCTAGCTGGTTGGTTGACTGACTGGGGATAGCTGTTTTGTCACAATAACCTTTGGAGTTTTTGAACCGTCTTTTTTTATATCGGGAGAAAGTTTGGATGCTTTCGTTCAACCTCACAACGGTAAGAACTGTTTTCACCTAAGAACAGTTATTTTTATTTGTTTTTTACTGTATGTATGGTGGCTGCCTGCCTACCAGACGTTTAGCTAGAAGCTAAATGCGTTGGTGTATCCCCATTCCCCAGCCAGCCGCTGTAATCTCGCGCAACCAGACCTCCGTTTTTCAATACATTTCAGTCTGGTGGTTACGCGAGATTATAGATTATTAGCTCTGTGTGCTAACTAGCTGCCATTTACACTATCGTACCACTCACTGCAGTGAATGGTACTACTTACTTACTTGCAAGTTTCAAAGTTGTCCTTTAAAGAGTAATTAATTTTTCCATGTGTCAGAGTTTTCCCCAAGTTGAATAACATTTTGCCGGCGCGACTCAGTCGAGTCTGACTTTTTGTTGTTCATCTGATTTATCTTGTCTACACGACTGGTAAACACCCCTAGCTGGCTAACAGCGAAACACTTTTGTTAATATTTTGAAGATAAATTAAATTGCATAGATTGATTGTTTGCAAGTTATTATAGACCATTTTATGTGTATACAGACAGACAAACGTAAAGCATCTTTGGTCCTTGACTCCCTTTTATCATCATTTCAGACCGTCAACGCAAAGTATTTTCTCTCCGTAAATATGTTCGCATCTTTTGCTGACTGGTCACTTGAAAGTTGAATCCACCTCACTCCCAGTAGTAGTTTTACACAAATTATGTTTTGCTTGCTGTATTGAGTAATAAACGGGTAATTCTTGATGTACATTTGTCCGGAGTCTGCTGCTTGCTTGGGTGTACATTTTGGCTAATAATTTATACAGGCTACCACCTCTCTGATTTGTCTCCCCTCCCCCGTACAGAATTGTTGTTCATGTTGGGGAAAGGTCAAAAATCATGAGTGTCCCTCAGCCTCTGAGGATGGAACCAGGGGTACTGGTGGCAGGATTTAGGTGAGCAGATCAACATTAAATACTTTTTATTTGTTATGAGTCAAATGAATGGCATACAACTGAGGATCTTGGGGAAAGCTTGAATTGTATTCAAGACCATTGGGGGAAAATATGTACTCTTAACCATTTTGTACTCAACGCTCGTATAGTAGTTTCTGTTGTTAAAGAGTATTTAATGGCTTTATGCCATGAACCTACTTGGCAGTCAAATCGCTGTACAGCTGTTATGTCGAATTGAATTGAATAGAAATTTAATAATTGTTATGCAGTGAAAATCAACCAAGCTCTTCATATCCACTCAGAAATAACTTTTTCTAATAGAAGATTGGTTGAAACTCTGTATGTTTTATCTTGTTTAACTCGCACAGAATGCTTTGGGATCATCAGTGTGATTTTACAATTTGAATTTGATTAAAAAAAAAACGTTGACATTTCAGACATCTGATGGTGCTCTGAAGAAGCCATGGGTAGCTGTTTAAGCTGTCCAGAGAAAGAGTCGATCCCAGATAATCATCAAAGCAAATTCAAGGTGAGTGCCTGCCGTTGCCTGTCTCAACATCATCGTCATAGTGAGTGGGAGTCTTGTCAACCCACACCCAGGATTATTCACTAATGACTGTGGTTTGCTTGTTTCAACTTTCAACCACCAAACCAGCTTATACCGCTTACCCAATACCTAACTAGATGTGAGAACAAACTCCTGCTCCCTCCACTCCCTCTTTTGTGTTTAAAATGTTATTTGTGAAAAAAGTGTGGGGCGGGAATTGGCAACAGCCAACTAACCAAAATGTTAGTTAATTTTGGATGTGGCTGACTAAAATTCTATTTTTTACCAGCCATTGTGGCAACATGGCCACTGTTTATAGTTCTTTTCTAATCTCTAAAATGTAGGGTTTTGTAAAGGGGAAAAAAATAAAAAGGGCGAACTGACCTGTAGTTTTGGTTAATGGATGAAATGTTAAAGAGTGGCCCGGGCCGGCCTAGCGGTCCGGGCACCTAGGCTGCTAATCCTAAAAAATATCTTATAAAATATGTTGGAGTAACCAGAGAAACAGGCCACGCCTTCTACAAAGATTTCAAAATAAATCAAAGTGAGATGGAGGTGTCTTGGGGAAGTATCGGGCTTGGGTGCACTCGCTAAGTGTCAAAGACCCCCAAATTGACACTAATTAGACCATGGACCCCCATTAGAAAATATATGCCAAGGAACCCCCACAAGAGAAGATGTTTATGGCTCTGGCAGTGATTTTATCTATCTATATCTAAATCCCGGAGCAGTTGCGCAAAGACCCGCCCTTCAGCACTGTTTAATGCAATGTAGTCGTGTGTGTTATACGTTTATTTTGTTGAATTACTCATGACAAAGTTGTAAAAGTCAACAGTATAGCAGCACGCTAGCAGACAATACACTAGTTCTGTCTTTAAATTATTATATTTTCACAATCTGATACAGATACGCCGGCTACTTTCTAATCCTTTGATAATTCGCGCGACAGATGTATGCATGTACGGTAGTTTCATGTGACGAGCTTAAACTATAGTGTATTTAATTAAGAAGAAGATGATCAGGTAAAATAATAAAATGATTGAACTAGTGTATTGTCTGCTAGTGTGCTGCTTGCTTATGTTATGGATATACATACTGTTGACATTTACAACTTTGTCAACAAAAATACTTTGCACAACGATTCCGGCATTGGAAAGTAAGCGTGGTTTTAACCTATTTTCATTTCAAGGGCCCCAGGTTTGACCTGAATCAGGCTACGGTATTTATTAATCTATATATAATGGCATTTCTATCACAGGGACCCCCAATTTATATTGTAAAATCAAAGTATCAGGTCCATTTGTACACTCTCAGAGTTACAGATCCATAAGAGTCCATTTGGTTCCAAACTATTATTTAGCTGTGGACCCCCTGTACTAACTGGAACCCCCTCAAGGACCCCTGGGGGTCCCCGGACCCCACTTAGGGAACCACTGGTATAGATGTATGGGCAGGATAGAGTTGCACTCGACATAACTGAATCTGTTCTAAACCGCGGCACCTCGAACACACCTTGTCAAACCTACGCAAACCTCAAACTACAAGATCACCTTTCAGATTCGTCATGACATCATGACATGTTTGATATAATTGTGGACGGCGAGCCCAAATGTTTGTGGGGGTTCGACCTGGAGGCTGCAGATTAACCCTTAAAACCCCCCACATGCGACAAGAATGTAACGCGTGAATTCACGGCCATCTGCTCGACATTGTGTTTTTTTAGACGGGCCTGCATTTTTGGTTTTAGGATATCGTTGCTGTTGGGAGGAAACCTCATAACACAATTTTAGATTTTGTAGATTTTCTTTTGGCATAAATCCGTGCCATTCTTTACATCTGTGTTGTTTCGGAAATATTGAACCAATGGAAAGTATTAAAAAGTGCTTTGGACAAAACCTCTTAACTCCATTCCAACTAAAAATGTCTGCTAAAGCAACTAACTCCACCACCTCTCCCCCTCTCATGGAAGTAATTGACAATATATAAAGCCACAACACCAACTTTGATGAGGCTGTATTGCTTTGTTTTAAAAATATAAGGTTTTCTTAATTTCCTGAAAAATATATATTTTTCATTTCCTGAAAAATGAACATTTTGGAGTTATGAGGTTTCCTCCCGACAGCAGAGATATATTCTGGGAGGTGTTGAAATCATGACTAGGGATGACATGTTTTATCATAATGTGTTGTTCAAGTTACAGTTCAGGCATAGTTTAGTGTACTCTTTAACTACTATCCCTGGTCTTACACTAGAGTGATTCAGTAATGTTTAACCCATTCTGGGCGGGAACCCCTTTTGGTGTTTCAAGCAGTATGTTATACTTTAGCTATTTTTGAAAAATCAAATCCAGATAATTCTGGGGGTCCTTGACGTGAAAAAGGTTGAGCACCACTGACATAGAAACATACCTTTTTCAAAAAGCTGTCAGGATTTAGGGCCGATTCATACTCCTATTTTAGAGCCGAATAAAAGTCGGTTCGGCGCTGTAGAGCCTACAATGTGACGTCATTTGAGGTTCGGGGGGGGGTGGGTACCGTCCTAAAGTCGGCTCTTCGGTGCTACTGGAAACTTCTGACGAGCCGAAATCATTTCGGCACTACAGCGCCGAAACAGAGGAGTATGAATCGGCCCTTAGAAGACTAAAAAAAAATCTGATCTCGGGTCTAAAAATCTGTGTACTCTAACCACTATGCCTGTCCACACTAAAATGGGTTTAGTAATGTTAATGTAATACAACTGTACCTTTTCCTATGTCTCTCAAAGTTTCCGTGTTAAATTTAACTTGATCTCTAATCCCAGGGCAGGAAACAATATCCCCCCCCCCCCCCCCATCATCTACAGTAGCTGGTTCTTCCCCAAATTCACCATTATTGACAGCACACAAGATTTGTCATTGAATTGAATTGCACTCCTGATGATGGTTGCCTGTTAAAGTGGCTGATTAAATTGAGTAACTAAAGGCCTATTCATAGATACTCCAGGTTTAGGTGATAACCTGACCTCCGAAAAATACAACACGACGTCTTTATCGCCTAAAAGTGGATTCTGAATAAGCCTTAACAAGCTACAGGCAAACTTGACCGACCTCTTCACGTTTTGTCCCCTTTCAGTGATGTGAATAGATTTTTCATGAGTCCCGGGATGCAGGGGTGGTCTTTTAGATGAGTCCCACTTCAACGTTAGGAATCATATTTTGCCATTTTTTAACAAATTGCAGCATTGAACTCCCATTCCATTGTATATGGTTATTATGTGGTTATATTCATGTAGAAAACAGAATAAGAAATAATAATTATTATAACTAAAGCTAGGAAAATAAACAGTACAGTAGTGCATCCTGTGGATGCAGAGGTCGTCGTTTTATTGCATCCCTTATTCCCTTAACTATACTAACTGTGTTTTGGGATGCAAAATGCACCCTTTTTTAATCTCTGTCTGTCTATTCTTTTTACCAAGTACCACCAGTCTGTTATAATTGTGGCTGCCTGCCACAAAATTAAAGAGTGATTTTCTGCATTTCAGAGCATTTTTATATAATATTTGCTACATCCTAAAAACGGAACAATAGGATTCAAGTTCATGTCATGTGTGATTCATACAGAGTAGAAACATGTTTTTTTTCCTTTTTTGTGGTGCAACCACTCCCTTACGGAGCTATGTGTGTGGGTGGCTGGCTGGGTGCGTCTGAGCACGAAAACAGCACGGTTGTTTTTCACCACCTGTGTGCAATCTAGCACATATATATGGTGATTTCGGGTGTGCCAGTACAGTACAGTAGAGGGACCCCCACATGGTAACTGTCATTCCTCAACTGTTTTGGACGCGGGGTGGCTCGCCGGAATCGGGCCGGCACCCTGGGTGCGTTCCTGTGGGTCTGGAACTTCCGTTCCATTTGTAGAATCTGGTCTCGGGTCTTAAAGTGCGGTGTTAATTGTGTGTCCATCAGGTGATCAACGTGGATGACGATGGGAACGAGCTGGGCTCGGGCGTGATGGAGCTGACGGAGGACGAGCTGGTCCTCCACACGCATCGCCGTGACGACGTGAGGTGGCCGTACCTGTGCCTGCGTCGCTATGGCTACGACTCCAACCTCTTCTCCTTCGAGAGCGGCCGGCGCTGCCAGACCGGACAGGGTACGTCACGTCTCACCATGGGAAATCACTGTGTTTTTCAGTGGTAGGGGTGCAACATTTAATGGGGGTTTTTTCTTTTTGGTTAATTGTCAAAAGAAAAAGTGAAAACGGACGATCAGACAAGCTCACAACCATTGTTTGAAGTATATAAAATAATTCATTCAAGTTTTATTTATGCTCTAAATGACACTTGAGTTATTAAACTCATTTTCCGTGTCGTCGAGTAATACGATATCATATAAAAAACATCACAATACATCAGAAGATCAGGAAAAGGAAAACAAAAGGTATACAAAATGCTAAACAATCTAAAAACGGTTACTTATTGTGGGGGTCTGTATGCTCACCAAGGGTTTAAAACGACTCGAGGGTACCAATGTGGTCAATTTTAATGTAGTTTGCTGGTCATTACATGTATTAGGGCCACAGAAGCTAAAGGTTCAGAGTTAACTTTTGGTACCTTGAAATTGGCGTAATGACTTGATCTGGTGTGTTAGGGCTCAGAGTCCCTTTTCAGAAAAGATGAGATGTATTTAGAATAATCTCCAGGCATGGCTTTATACAAGAACCGGTGCCAATGTAGTTGTCGTCTCTCTGTCAGGGAGGACCATCCGACCTTGTTATATAAGATACATTGGTGAGTACCACAGCTATCACCCGTAATAAATCTAATCAATGGTGAGTACCATAGCTATCACCTTTAATAAATCTAATCAATGGTGAGTACCATAGCTATCACCGGTAATAAATCTAATCAATGGTGAGTACCATAGCTATCACCCGTAATAAATCTAATCAATGGTGAGTACCATAGCTATCACCGGTAATAAATCGAATCAATGGTGAGTACCATAGCTATCACCGGTAATAAATCTAATCAATGGTGAGTACCATAGCTATCACCGGTAATAAATCTAATCAATGGTGAGTACCATAGCTATCACCGGTAATAAATCTAATCAATGGTGAGTACCATAGCTATCACCGGTAATAAATCTAATCAATGGTGAGTACCATAGCTATCACCTTTAATAAATCTAATCAATGGTGAGTACCATAGCTATCACCTTTAATAAATCTAATCAATGGTGAGTACCATAGCTATCACCGGTAATAAATCTAATCAATGGTGAGTACCATAGCTATCACCTTTAATAAATCTAATCAATGGTGAGTACCATAGCTATCACCTTTAATAAATCTAATCAATGGTGAGTACCATAGCTATCACCGGTAATAAATCTAATCAATGGTGAGTACCATAGCTATCACCGGTAATAAATCTAATCAATGGTGAGTACCATAGCTATCACCGGTAATAAATCGAATCAATGGTGAGTACCATAGCTATCACCGGTAATAAATCTAATCAATGGTGAGTACCATAGCTATCACCGGTAATAAATCTAATCAATGGTGAGTACCATAGCTATCACCGGTAATAAATCTAATCAATGGTGAGTACCATAGCTATCACCGGTAATAAATCTAATCAATGGTGAGTACCATAGCTATCACCTTTAATAAATCTAATCAATGGTGAGTACCATAGCTATCACCTTTAATAAATCTAATCAATGGTGAGTACCATAGCTATCACCGGTAATAAATCTAATCAATGGTGAGTACCATAGCTATCACCTTTAATAAATCTAATCAATGGTGAGTACCATAGCTATCACCTTTAATAAATCTAATCAATGGTGAGTACCATAGCTATCACCGGTAATAAATCTAATCAATGGTGAGTACCATAGCTATCACCGGTAATAAATCTAATCAATGGTGAGTACCATAGCTATCACCGGTAATAAATCTAATCAATGGTGAGTACCATAGCTATCACCCGTAATAAATCTAATCAATGGTGAGTACCATAGCTATCACCCGTAATAAATCTAATCAATGGTGAGTACCATAGCTATCACCCGTAATAAATCTAATCAATGGTGAGTACCATAGCTATCACCGGTAATAAATCTAATCGATGAGTGATAAACAGAGTCTAGGGATTTAAGAGTGGATGCTTGATATAATTTATTCTGTGGTTAACTGATTGTTGATATATAATTAATAATATAATTGATTATTCAATAGAGGGTAATGCACGTGACATCATCATACCCAGAAGTTATGCAGGAATGCCTACTGAGTGGCAAAAAAACTACTTTCTGGCTTTGACAGCCCATATACATCCAAACGGAAAAGTCCTACCTGATTGCATTAAATGACGTTAAACTCACTTTGCCACTAACTTTATGCATACCCTCTATTAATTGGAAAAGTAATCGTTGGAATAATCACTAAGAAAATCATTGATAGTTGCAGCCCTATTTTGTTCAGCGTCGCCCTCCTAGGTATTCACAATCATCACAATGACAATTTGTACTAGACTTGGGGGAGTGGTTTGATTGTTATGAGTTTACTGCATTGAACATTGCTGCGTTTCAGCTCCACTCACTCATTTATCAGTGTATAAATGTAAAAACATTTTTGCCATCATCACTGAGATATAGTGCATATTAATGTACTAATGTTAAAAGCTTTGGGGTCTCATTTACTATATATATATATACACACTCCTCAGTGGGTGTGTTGTTGATTTGGTCACATACTATTCGATGTCTGTGTAGTTGCGACATCTAGGGATGCACCGAAAGGGAAATTCTTGGCCAAATAAAACCCAATTCCGAATATGATTAATATTATATATTTTCTCCTACCATTGCTGTCATGGCCATACCTTAAAGCTACCTGAGTTATGGCAAAATAAATGGTTATGCCAAAACTTAACTTAAATAATAATCACTATTATGGGTCCATAAAACATTTATTCAGCTCTTTTGAATGCATTCATTGCATACACTATTTGGTGATATATTTTCAGCCTATTCGGGCCGAAACTGAATAGGCCGAAAATGCATTTTTAGCCATTTTCTGCCGAATACTTTCTGCGGCCAAATATTCGGTGCATCACTACTAGTGACATCCACCTGCTCAAATAACTTTATTTCCAGCCAACAACGGTGTGATTTCTTTTGCATTGTCGAGCTAGCCAAATCTATCACAAATCACATGTTTTCTGCTACTGCCATGACACACCTTTTTTGCCATTGTTTTTGGACCCCATGCTTTCTCAAGGATGAGGTGGAGAGAGAGAGAGAGAGAGAGAGAGCTTGGGGTTTGTAAAGGGGTTCAGTAGGTTCTTGTGTGCGGTAAGTCTCAGGCACGCTGTCTGTGTTCCAATCCTTTCCTCCCCCCTCATCTCATAACATGACCACCCAATACTGTGGAGCTGCCATCCAGTATTGATCCCTCTGACTGTACATACATGCTGGTTGTGTCTGTGTGCTGTTCTCATTGGACTGGGATGGAATTCTACCGTTTTTTTATAGTGTTGTCGTGTGTTTATTTTCCCCCCTCCCAGTGTGAAGTCAGTGTTGTTTTTTTGTAGCAAGTTTTAGTCCTATAGTCTCTTGAATAGTTTTAATTTAGTTTTAGTCACATTTTAGTCACCTGGAATGTTTTAGTGTTGTGTCGACTAGATTTAGTCGACTAAATGTCATAAGATTTTAGTCGACTAAATCTACAGTTGATTTAGTCGACTAAAATGTATTTTGGCGGGCCTTGATGCCGTCGTAATGGCTGATTTTACAGACCTGCTATTTTCAGCATGCAACCAAGTGTAAAATGACTTATAGTGGATCTCTTGTCCACTAGTCCCTAGTGACATTTTAGTCCAGTTTGTAGCTGTTGACGAAATTGTCAATACACTTAGTCTTAACTAAATGAAAACTTACGTTTTCATTTAGTTTCCATTTTTCGTCTTAGTTTCAGCCGACGAAAACAACACTGGTGTGAAGTGTTATTTCCTTGCAGTTTCAGTGATTATTATTATGGGTCTCCAGTGTGGTTTGGTTTGTCCTTGGTGTGTTTCCATACCCTTGGTTCTGTGTGTTCTCTCTGGTAGCTGACTGTGTTCGATAGCACTGCACTCATTGTCTCCTTTAGCACTTTAAACCTCGTTTTTTTAATCCTATTGAGACCTGAGCCCAGATTGTTCCTGGAAAAACCTATATTTCTATATCGGTAGTGCTTAAACCTTTCCATGTCAAGGACCACAAATATTATATGAATTTGGCCGCTGACCCCCATCTGAAAATATGTTGTCCCAGGGACCCCCCCCCCCCCCCCCCATATTTGAGTTAAAAGCGCTGTGAAAGAAGTTTCGCACACATTTAATGAGAGATCTACAAGCTCATAGCCACGCTATGAGCTTGCATATCTGCTATTTTTCAATAGCTAAAGTATAAAATAGTGCTTAATGTTGTTAAATGCTAAGGTGACACAGATGCGTTCCAGGTCTTAATGGGTTATAGCAGATCTACAAGCTCACAACATGTCGCATCGCAGGCTTGTAGATTGTCTGTTTGTTGCTGCGTGACAACGTGTTTGTCGTGACTCGTGTGTGAGTGACACTGTTGTACTATAAAGTACAAGTCAGGCTTATAAGCGGATAACTTCACCTCTATTTCACTGTTTGAGATCACCTAGTTTCAGCTAAAAAAAATTAAAATAATAATTTGTATTTCTTAAATATATGCCCCTTTCTGCTTACACCACAATTATACAATTTCTATAATCGCAGTGTACTTTTCATTATTGCGACCGTTATTACCGTCATTAATTCAGTATTATCTCCAGATCTTTTGAGTATCAGTTATCAGATTTTTTTTGAGCAGAAGGCTAGATTGTTATTACAGTCTAGTTCAATTATATTTAAATGAAGGGTACATATACATGAAGGCACTGAAAGAACAAATCTCGAATATTTATGTAAAATTGTCAACAAAATGAGCACTGAGAGGGTGACAAAGATGATGATGTGTGGGACCCTGTACTCTTTTGATGCTCACTTATCGATTCCCGCTCTGTGTGTTTTTTTCGCGTAGGGATCTTTGCCTTCAAGTGTGCTCGGGCCGAGGAGATCTTCAACATGCTGCAGGAGGTGATGCACAGCAACAGCATCAGCGTTGTGGAGGAGGCTGTGATTGACCCCAACCACCAGCACACACCTCACACTCCTGCAGGTGTGTTACTGTACATTATTACATGGTCTTGGTTGAATGCTTGATTCCGATTGGTCATTGGCTGAATTCAGTGGTGAGTTATGTGTTGATAATGAGCGCTCCGCTCTATAAAGCCCAACACACACAGTCTGTGAAGCGGGTGCGCAGCGACGCAGCACAGGCGCTGCCACGCGGAAACGCCTGGAAAATAGAACAGTGGCGTATCGTAGCGTCAGGCGAGGCATGAACACGCGTCGGACGCCGCCGGTGTGGGATATGTTCATTGAAAATGACGGAGGCGGCTGTTTTGACGCGCAGCATTCGCAGACGGTGTGTGTTGGGCTTAACAGACCTCTGCCTAATCAAACCCTCTAAGCACCATCTGCATGGCTTTCACCCCGCTTGATTTACTGCTGTTTCCAACATGACAGCCATGTAAACACACACACTAGTCACACACAATGTCATTTACAGCTAAACATTGCTCTCAAATGTTTTTGAAAACATTGGAGCGAGAAATAGACGAAGCAGGACCCGAAAATAGATTATATTTGATCAACTCACTTCAAATAGAATCAGTGCTCCAGCCCTCCAGCTGGTGGCCAGACGCAGCCAGCGCGAACGAGTAGAATCCTTTTTTTTGTTGTGTTTTGGATTAATTTATGTTAGGTAGCCATGTAATAAGCTGGATAATATCTGGCTAGGTGGTCATTGTCGGGATATAATTCACCTTCAGGGAGTTTAACCACCTTCGCCTCTGTGGCTAAACTCCCTGTCGGTGAATTATCTCCTGACAATAACCACCTAGCCAGATATTATCCCTTACGTAACGCACACACACGCAGACGCACACACACTTTCACTTCTAGTGATTTTTACTAGTTGCCTCGTTTACTAGTCGACTATTTGTTTAACTACCTATTATGTAAATTATAAAGAATATATATATATATATATTTGTACATTTAAACTGTACATTGGTGACTATAATATAGAATTCTAGCTGATCTTGAGGCCTACAAAAACGGGGGGGAGAAAAACTAGTCAACTAGTACGAACAAGGTCAACTAGTGGATTTACTAGTCGACTAGTTGCTTGAAGCCCTAACACACACACACACGCACACCTGCAGGTATTCATCTTTACAGTCACACACCTGCATGTACACCAGAGTGGTATTACAAGTACATTAGTCTGTCTGTCTGGAGGGTAATTTGCCTTCTCCTACATGGCTCTTTGGCCGCCATAACTTTCCGTGTCATCTTTGTTTTTTTTATTTAAAGGCAATTGTGCAATACAAGGGGGCCGGTGAGTTTAGAAAGTTATTAGCCTAAAAAAAAGAGAAACTAGATTTGAGTTTCTACCTTGGGTACACTCAGACATACCACATATTTCAACAGTTCATCACATACATTCCTGCAGGCACACATGAAAGCACATGCACACCCGCCTGCGGGCAAAACACACACACACACACACACACACACACACACACACACACACACACACACACACAGAAAGGAGAGTGAACATTCCATTAACACATTCTGGGCGGGAACCCCTTTTTGGTGTTAGCTATTGAAAAACAGCAGATCTACAAGCTCATAGCGCACCACCGAGTGGCGCGCTACGAGCTTGTAGGTCTGCTATAGTTTTTTTAAATCGAAGAACGACTGACATAGAAACATAGCTTTTTCAGAAAACTGTCATTTTCAAACAGACATTTTTTAGAATCTGATCTCAGGTCAGAACGGGTTAATGACTGTTGCATCACTGCGTGTGTGTGTGTGTGTGTGTGTGTGTGTGTAGCTATGGGCTACTCCGTGCCCACGGTGCCAAACGGTGTGACCAGGATCCCGTCGGTGGGCGAGGCGCCGTCCCACCCCTCCACCCGCCACCCGTCTGTGGCCAGCACCCGCCTCCCCTCGGTGGGGGAGGAGTCCACACACCCTCTGCTGGTGGCCGACGAGGCGGTAAGACCTAACAGTGACACGCAGATTAACTTGTTCAGTCGCAGCAGCCAGGGCTGTTGTTTCTGGCAGCAGCACATTTAGATTTTTAGTTTTTTAGTCATTTAGTCTCTTGAATAGTTATCGTTTTTAGTTTCAGTCACATTTTATTTTAGTCACCTGGAATAGTCTTAGTGTGTTAGTCTAGTTTTAGTTGATTAAATATCATAGGATTTTAGTCGACTTAAATCTACAGTTTGTTTTAGTCGACTCACATTTTGGCGGGCCTTGATGCCGTCGTGATGGCTGTTTTAACGCTTTGTGAAAATGGCCGATCTACAAGCTCACAGCTTGATCGGCTATTTTCAGCTTGCAACCACGTGTAAAATGACTTGTACTGGATCTCTTGTCCACTAGTCCCTTCCTAACATTTTAGTCTAGTTTTTATTTGTTGACGAAATTATATATATATTATATATATATTTAGTCTTAGTTTTTGTCATAGCTTAGTTTTCATTTATAGTTTTCGTCGTTGGAAAAAGGTAGTCGACATTTTTTTTGTTTAAGTCGACGAAAACACTGGTTGCAGCAGCAGTAGTAAGTGATATTTCGGACTGTAGGAACAACAGTCGTAGAAGCAGCTACTATTGGGAACCCCTTTTGGTGTTTATAGCATTATGTTGTACATTAGCTATAGACAAATAGCAGATCTACAAGCTCATAGCTTGTAGATCATAGGCACAAGCTTGTAGATCTGCTATTTTTTAACTCACTTTGCTTCTGGGGGGGGGGGGGGGGGTCCCTGGAACAACATATTTTCAAATGGGGGTTGGTGGCCAATTACGTATAATTTCTGGGGTCCTTGACATGAAATTGTTTAAGAATGACTGACAGAAAGCATTCTATTTGGTGGAAAGACGGGAGAACGTAAATTCTGAACAAAACCAGAACCATCTTTTACTAGGGCCTTCAAATACAGTACTTTTCTAACAAACGAAAGGCAATTGACCTTTTTACCAATAAAGTAATTTTAAAGAAAATGTTAACTGGTTTGTACCGTCACTTTAAAGGTTAGTTTTGTTTACCGGGACAGGGCTGGTTTACACTTTTAGCCCGACAGACATGTTTGTGCCAGCATGGATGATTACATTTATTTCTTGATCGCATCTTATCTTGATTGTTTAAACATGACGTCATGGGCCGCTGTGCTCAATAACAGGCTTGTTAAGCCCAAAGCTTATTGATAACGGGTACTCAATAAGCTTATTGACAACGGGTACTCAATAAGCTTGTAATCTGAATTTTTTTGTGTATGATAAGAGCGCCCCTCACTTCACACGGGTGTGTTCTTCTTTTTTATTATATATGTTGCGTCAACATTTCTTCAAAGTCATGGATATGTCTTAGATGTTAGAATTGTGTTTGTATAACAGTCTTCTCGAACAGTTTTATTTTTGTACCTTCAAACTATGAAAACAAAAAACACATTAAAATTAAGTCATTAATGTTGGCTTCCTTGAAGGCAGGAAAAGAAACATTCAAACCCCTAAAAGAAATGCTGGTATGCTTTGTAAAATGGACAGCAGTAATGTGTATGTGATTTGTCAAATTAAAGAACGATGACAGAATAATGACGTGTACATATATTGCAATAACCTCTGCAGATCCACACCTACGTCAACACCACGGGTCTGCTGGAGGATCAGCCCAGCCCGCTGACGGCCACCACCCCTCTGGAGAGCCCCGGCTCCCCCCGGTCCCAGTGCCCCCCGACGCCCCCTCCTCCCCCCCGGGGGGTCCGCACTGAGCCCCTGGGGGCCCTGCCCTCCTCGCAGCCCCCGCCCCCGCCACCGGGGGAGCCCCAGGTACTGATGGAGCCTGAGGGGGTGCGCTTCGTGCTGGGCCCCACCCCCGTGCAGAGGCAGCTGATGGCCAAGGAGAAGGAGAAGCATCTCCAGCCCCCCGGGGAGGGGGAGGAGAGCGCCGGGGGGGAACCCGGGTCAGAGACTAACGGCCACGTGGACGCTCAGCAAAGTGCCGCAGCGGTGGAGGCGGAGCCGGCCGCGGTGCCGCCGCCGGCCGCCCACCACACACACTCCAACGGCTCCGCTGCCCCCGCCGCGTCCTCCAGAACCTCCCCCACCTACGTCACCCCCACCCCCCCCTCCTCCTCCTCCAACCCGGCCACGGCTCCCCGGCGCCACCGCCCGCCGCCCCTCACGCCGGCCGCCGACGTGGTCCAGAACGTCAACAACTCGGCCCAGCGGCGGACGGCCCTGCTGGACTACGAGAACCTCCCGGCGATGCCGCCCATCTGGGAGCCCCGCAAGTCCGCGGAGGAGGAGGAGAACGGCGGTGGCCGCGGTGGCGGCCTGAAGACGCCCTCGGTGAACGGCTACAACCACCACCACCATCACCACCACCACCACCACCACAGCCTGCTCCACCACTCCTACAGCCACCCGCTGTCCGCCTCGCTGGAGCCCTCCCACAACTACGTCAACACGGAGAACGTGTCGGCGGCGCCGCTCAGCGCCCACCGGCCCGACACGGCCCGCCGCACGGGCCGCGCGGCGGAGGGACCCACCATCTTCAACTTCGACTTCCGCCGGCCGCTGCCCTTCGGCACCATGGGCGCGGCGGAGCCGGCCAAGACTCTCAACTACATCGAGGTGGAGATGGACGCCGGGGGCGGGGCCAGCGGGATCTGCGTTGGCGGCAGCAACAAGGGCGGCGGCGGCGCGGCCTCGGACGGCAGCAACCCCCACACGCCGCGCACGCCCACCTCCCCGCTGCACCCCAGCACGCCCACGCGGCGCACGGAGCTCTACGCACTCATTGACATTGAGCGCACGGCCGCCATGTCTAACCTGCAGAAGGCGCGGCCGCGGGACGACGGCACGTCGCGCAAGACGCGGCACAACAGCACGGAGCTGCCCACCAAAAGCACTGTTTGACCTACGACCCCCCCCCCCCAACCCCCCCTCCATCCCCCCCCACCCCAATTAAAGGACCACTTTTCAACCTATCTTCATATAATAAGTCCTCATAATAATCGTGAAAAAATGGCACAATATTTTTCTACTCGGTCTATGTCTCATAGGAGGTCTGTGGCAGTTCAGAAACCATCTTCCAGTGACATCATCGATGGGGAATACAAGCTAATAAAAACTGCAGGCTTTCTAGTCCTGAAAAGTTGCTATGCGAAAATGGAAGCCATCGTTCTCACGATAATGAAAATCTAAACATTTTTGTAAAAGAATCTTGTTTAAAAAATAATCTGCCTAATGATGATGTCACTGGAAGACGGTTTTTAAACTGCCCACAGCCCTCCTATGAGACACAGACTGAGTAGAAAAAGAATCGTGACATTTTATCATGATTATTAGTGAGGACCTATTATATGAAGATACGTTGAAAAGTGGTGAAGTGGTCCTTTAACACTTTGCCTCTAAATACGATACACACGATCGGCACAAACGGAATGCCATCTTTATATTCTTATAATGGAGAGACTTTGAAAAGATGCTGAATATTGAGAGACTCCGCGAGGAGGGAAAAAAAAGTCTTAAGTTAGTTAACAGACTTCTCTTTTTTTCTTTTTTTTTTTTTGCGTGTGGTTACCTGTAAAAAGGAAAAGTTCAGGTAGACCAAAAAAGAAAGACAAAAGAAAAAAACAAACATGTAAACCCTAGGTACTTGCCATATACCAATTTATTCCTATGGTAATATCTGCATACCTCTTTTTCCTTCACTCATTCTACAGTGCATTTTGGGTTTGTTTATTATGTTAATAAGACCTCCTCCTCACCCATTCCCTCTCCTTATATGGTACAAATCAGTATTACTGAGCAAAGCATTCCATTTAGCCTTTTTTTTTTATTATATATGATTCACTACATGCTGCTGTAATTTCAGTATCTAAGGATGACATGGTACACTACATTATGTTTCTGACTATGTACAGTAGATTCTGGCACAATAAATGTCTGTTCTGTTTTTATTTGTACTTTAGCCCGATTAGAGGCCTGTCTTTTTTTTCTTCTATTTTTAAAAAGAAATCTCATTATCTAGTGAGATTGCCCAGTTACTTCTTATCGTGTCATGCAGCAGGCTGCCTTGGGGGCGTGGGTGGGGGGGGGGGGGGGGTTTAGTGATGGGACCTGGGCTAAGTCAAGGAAGCTTTGAGAAGTAAGAGTGGTCAGATGACTGGGCTGCACCATGACACTTTCATGGACACTTTCATGGGAGCCAAGCTACCCGGAAGTCTATTTTTATAGAGGTATGGTATCTAAAGAGCACAAAGTACCTTTTCTGAACGTACCAAGTATAGTGAGACTTCCCACCGTTTCCTGTCTGGCAGCCAAATATCGCGATACTTCGAAGCCAGAAACTCAGATGAAATTATATACTGTGCACATCGAAAAGTAAGTGATTAGAAAACAACCTGATTTAAATTCCTGAACCGATTATATGACAAGGGTCTCAATTGTTCATAAATAATGTTTGTTATGAGCTGGTCCAGCCAGCTCCATTCACTGCCATGTGTTCATTGCACTTCCGGTGTGAGTTTGGATCCCATGAAAGTGTCATGGCGCAGCCCAGTTACGTGACCACTTCTCGTCCTTCTCAAAGATTCCCTGGTTTAAGTAAATGGGAGGATTTCAGAGATGCAAGATTTAGAGGTCAGTTTATTGTACGAGTGCTTCTGTAAGTATTTTTTTAAGATGGACTCAGGAGTGGGATGTATGAATCGTATGAAAACTGATTGCAATTGGGTGACACAAGCAAGATTTACTGCACTTTCAAAAAAATAATATTGCTAATAAATTGGCCTCATTCATTTTTAGCTTGCGCACACTTTTCTTTTCTCAGTTCACACTGCTGAGTCCAACCTTAAAGTTACAATCCAGACGTTTAAGAGACGACTTTCCCTCTCCCGATGGCGGTAGGTCATTTCAACGATGGCCAAACAACAATAAAGATAGTAGTGTGTCCAGTCCGGTGTTCCCCTTCAAATTTGGATATTAAACCACTTGTCTGTCCGACCTGCCTACCCACACCAGGGTCTAAGTTTACCAATAAAATGGTAATGGAGCGTTGCAGTCCCGCCCCCTTTCATGACGACGCCAGGCCCAGGAAATAATTCCCAATGCATTTTTCAAAAGATATTTATTTAAAGTGTCATACAAAGCCAACTCGAGTCATGACAAACACTATTTTCGACCAAACAAATAATTACAAAGAAGAAAAACAAGGAATAAAAGTAATTCTTTAGAATTATGTTTGTCGTCATGATTTCTCACAACTCCAGTTGGCTTTGTACGACGCTTAAATAAATACTTTTTGAAATGACTGAGGAAAATGAACGGGGAATCATTTCCTGGGCCCTGGTAGGGGGCGGGACTGCGACGCTCTATTGAAACCACCACTAACCATTGCAGATCTATCCCCATACACATTTGTTAATTTATTTAACCAATGTGATAATTTAAAATCAGTCCTGGATTGTAGCTTTAACGTCACATTTGATGGCACAATTTTGTCCCAAATGTCCTATCCTTTAGTCTATTTAAAGTTACATATTTCATTAGTTAAGTCGAAAGATTGACCTGAAAGAAAATGTGTGGCTTTATTTTTTATTTTGATCTGTCACCCAAAAGATGACCCAAACTGTCTCTCTGCCTCCCAGTGTAAGTTTTGGTAACATGTTCAGCATAACATTTATAATTCAATTCAAAGGAGATGTGTAGTATTTAAGATTGTGTCTAAAATCGGTGTATTGCCTACTAAACGGTACGCTATGTTTAGCCTACTGGATGGTATAGACCAGAGCCTTAGATATAGACCGAGTTACGCAAACTGTGTAACGGTATTTCGTTCTCTCAGTAGTGGTGACTGACTGGTGAGTATTCCTTTTTAAATGTTGAGTTTCGTCCCATTTATAATTGGTAACTGTTTACTAAGCCTGTACTGATTTGGTTTGGTACGGTTTGGTGCTGCTGCTGGTGGCGTGATAGTTGACACAAAAAATAGTTCCACGTGACAGAGCATTCTATGTTGAACAAAAGTTGCGCTATAAGTATATGGTAATGGTAGAAATGGGTCAACGGTACAAGTGACCATTTTGTGTTTTAATGCATTGCCCCCTGGTGCCCGGCCTCCACCAAATGACTGGAACTACTTAATATTCACCAGAACCAGAGCAGAACTCGCCTACCACGCCACTCAGGTAATCAATATCTTAGCAACCATTTTATTAATTGGTATTTGGTATTTTGGACCAGTGGTTCCCAAACCGTTTCATGTCAAGGACCCCAAATTGACACTAATTAGCCCTGCAGACCCCCATTTGAAAACCCCCATAAGAGTAGATTGTTACGGCTCTCGCAGTGATTCTCAACCCGTTTAATTTCAAGGACCCCCAGTTTGACATGCATTAGTCTATGCTGGAACCCCATTTAATGGCATTTCTATCTCTGAGACCCCCACTTTATATTGTAAAATAAATGTTAATTTAACTCTGTACAGATGGAACCAAATGGACCTGTACACTCAGAGTTACAGACCCATAAGGGTCCATTTGTTTCCAAACTATCATTTTGCTGGGGAGCCCCTGGAACTCCCTCAAGGACGCTTGGGGGTCCACGGAACCCACTGGAGAAGGACCACAGAACGGGAGATGAAGGGCCAAGGCCTGTAACTGGATTGGAGACCGGAGAGATTGGAGGAGTTTCACCATTGGCCAGCATGTTCTTCGGAATTTAAAGGCCTAATTCTGTAAAGTAAGTACTGTATGTAGTGCAGTAGAAGTAAACGTATTGAAATTTGGAAATACTCCAGTAAACCTCCAATTGTACAGTGCTTATCTCTTCAGCCCTTTTTTCTTAACTCTGTGTGGTTCATTGGAGAAGTCTCCAGTTCTCATCAGCAAGCTGAGTTCTAAAATGAACACCTTTGCAGAAAATCAATCTAACCATCACACTAGCAAAGGCTTCATTTCAATGAATGCAGACATGGAAGGAAATCCTTTAAATTGCCGGTGCACAATTTACAACAAAGCGTTTTGTAAAAGGTCACGGACGAGTACAAAAAAATTACTTCTATAAAAAGGAAAATACATAATGTGTGAGTGAAAAACACCCTTTGACTTCTTAGCCATGTGCACATTTACACATTTTAAACCACTAGAATTTCACTACATGCTGCTGTAATTTCAGTATCTAAGGATGACATGGTACACTACATTATGTTTCTGACTATGTACAGTAGATTCTGGCACAATAAATGTCTGTTCTGTTTTTATTTGTACTTTAGCCCGATTAGAGGCCTGTCTTTTTTTTCTTCTATTTTTAAAAAGAAATCTCATTATCTAGTGAGATTGCCCAGTTACTTCTTATCGTGTCATGCAGCAGGCTGCCTTGGGGGCGTGGGTGGGGGGGGGGGGGGTTTAGTGATGGGACCTGGGCTAAGTCAAGGAAGCTTTGAGAAGTAAGAGTGGTCAGATGACTGGGCTGCACCATGACACTTTCATGGACACTTTCATGGGAGCCAAGCTACCCGGAAGTCTATTTTTATAGAGGTATGGTATCTAAAGAGCACAAAGTACCTTTTCTGAACGTACCAAGTATAGTGAGACTTCCCACCGTTTCCTGTCTGGCAGCCAAATATCGCGATACTTCGAAGCCAGAAACTCAGATGAAATTATATACTGTGCACATCGAAAAGTAAGTGATTAGAAAACAACCTGATTTAAATTCCTGAACCGATTATATGACAAGGGTCTCAATTGTTCATAAATAATGTTTGTTATGAGCTGGTCCAGCCAGCTCCATTCACTGCCATGTGTTCATTGCACTTCCGGTGTGAGTTTGGATCCCATGAAAGTGTCATGGCGCAGCCCAGTTACGTGACCACTTCTCGTCCTTCTCAAAGATTCCCTGGTTTAAGTAAATGGGAGGATTTCAGAGATGCAAGATTTAGAGGTCAGTTTATTGTACGAGTGCTTCTGTAAGTATTTTTTTAAGATGGACTCAGGAGTGGGATGTATGAATCGTATGAAAACTGATTGCAATTGGGTGACACAAGCAAGATTTACTGCACTTTCAAAAAAATAATATTGCTAATAAATTGGCCTCATTCATTTTTAGCTTGCGCACACTTTTCTTTTCTCAGTTCACACTGCTGAGTCCAACCTTAAAGTTACAATCCAGACGTTTAAGAGACGACTTTCCCTCTCCCGATGGCGGTAGGTCATTTCAACGATGGCCAAACAACAATAAAGATAGTAGTGTGTCCAGTCCGGTGTTCCCCTTCAAATTTGGATATTAAACCACTTGTCTGTCCGACCTGCCTACCCACACCAGGGTCTAAGTTTACCAATAAAATGGTAATGGAGCGTTGCAGTCCCGCCCCCTTTCATGACGACGCCAGGCCCAGGAAATAATTCCCAATGCATTTTTCAAAAGATATTTATTTAAAGTGTCATACAAAGCCAACTCGAGTCATGACAAACACTATTTTCGACCAAACAAATAATTACAAAGAAGAAAAACAAGGAATAAAAGTAATTCTTTAGAATTATGTTTGTCGTCATGATTTCTCACAACTCCAGTTGGCTTTGTACGACGCTTAAATAAATACTTTTTGAAATGACTGAGGAAAATGAACGGGGAATCATTTCCTGGGCCCTGGTAGGGGGCGGGACTGCGACGCTCTATTGAAACCACCACTAACCATTGCAGATCTATCCCCATACACATTTGTTAATTTATTTAACCAATGTGATAATTTAAAATCAGTCCTGGATTGTAGCTTTAACGTCACATTTGATGGCACAATTTTGTCCCAAATGTCCTATCCTTTAGTCTATTTAAAGTTACATATTTCATTAGTTAAGTCGAAAGATTGACCTGAAAGAAAATGTGTGGCTTTATTTTTTATTTTGATCTGTCACCCAAAAGATGACCCAAACTGTCTCTCTGCCTCCCAGTGTAAGTTTTGGTAACATGTTCAGCATAACATTTATAATTCAATTCAAAGGAGATGTGTAGTATTTAAGATTGTGTCTAAAATCGGTGTATTGCCTACTAAACGGTACGCTATGTTTAGCCTACTGGATGGTATAGACCAGAGCCTTAGATATAGACCGAGTTACGCAAACTGTGTAACGGTATTTCGTTCTCTCAGTAGTGGTGACTGACTGGTGAGTATTCCTTTTTAAATGTTGAGTTTCGTCCCATTTATAATTGGTAACTGTTTACTAAGCCTGTACTGATTTGGTTTGGTACGGTTTGGTGCTGCTGCTGGTGGCGTGATAGTTGACACAAAAAATAGTTCCACGTGACAGAGCATTCTATGTTGAACAAAAGTTGCGCTATAAGTATATGGTAATGGTAGAAATGGGTCAACGGTACAAGTGACCATTTTGTGTTTTAATGCATTGCCCCCTGGTGCCCGGCCTCCACCAAATGACTGGAACTACTTAATATTCACCAGAACCAGAGCAGAACTCGCCTACCACGCCACTCAGGTAATCAATATCTTAGCAACCATTTTATTAATTGGTATTTGGTATTTTGGACCAGTGGTTCCCAAACCGTTTCATGTCAAGGACCCCAAATTGACACTAATTAGCCCTGCAGACCCCCATTTGAAAACCCCCATAAGAGTAGATTGTTACGGCTCTCGCAGTGATTCTCAACCCGTTTAATTTCAAGGACCCCCAGTTTGACATGCATTAGTCTATGCTGGAACCCCATTTAATGGCATTTCTATCTCTGAGACCCCCACTTTATATTGTAAAATAAATGTTAATTTAACTCTGTACAGATGGAACCAAATGGACCTGTACACTCAGAGTTACAGACCCATAAGGGTCCATTTGTTTCCAAACTATCATTTTGCTGGGGAGCCCCTGGAACTCCCTCAAGGACGCTTGGGGGTCCACGGAACCCACTGGAGAAGGACCACAGAACGGGAGATGAAGGGCCAAGGCCTGTAACTGGATTGGAGACCGGAGAGATTGGAGGAGTTTCACCATTGGCCAGCATGTTCTTCGGAATTTAAAGGCCTAATTCTGTAAAGTAAGTACTGTATGTAGTGCAGTAGAAGTAAACGTATTGAAATTTGGAAATACTCCAGTAAACCTCCAATTGTACAGTGCTTATCTCTTCAGCCCTTTTTTCTTAACTCTGTGTGGTTCATTGGAGAAGTCTCCAGTTCTCATCAGCAAGCTGAGTTCTAAAATGAACACCTTTGCAGAAAATCAATCTAACCATCACACTAGCAAAGGCTTCATTTCAATGAATGCAGACATGGAAGGAAATCCTTTAAATTGCCGGTGCACAATTTACAACAAAGCGTTTTGTAAAAGGTCACGGACGAGTACAAAAAAATTACTTCTATAAAAAGGAAAATACATAATGTGTGAGTGAAAAACACCCTTTGACTTCTTAGCCATGTGCACATTTACACATTTTAAACCACTAGAATTTCGCCGGCCTTCGGCCGCCGAATCCTAGTTACATTGCAGCGCAATATGGGAAGAAGGAAATTGCGGGAGTTGACAGAATTATTATAATAACAGAAAGTGTTTTTTATTTCTCATAAATACACAAACATGGTGAAACAACTACAGTCACAGAGAGCAGTGCCAAGGTAGCTGCTGCCTGCTAACGATGCAAACAACAGCCTTGCCTGTCGTGTGTGTGTGTGTGTGTGTGTGTGTGTGTGTGTGGGGGGGGGATAGCACTAATTTTCGACATTTTACTGTGTCATAAATATTTACATCTGTAGCCTATATTGTGATTACATTTGACCGTACATTTGACTCTTGTGTTATATTCTTGTGAAATATTCAGTAAAGTATTGTGGTGAAATATTCACCCCAAGTTGATAAGATATGCAGAGAATATAATACCAAGAACCCCCAGTTTGAAATGCATTAGGCCACAGACCCCCATTTGATACCATTTGCTCTCTGGGAAAATCAGGGTCCATTTGGTTCCATTTGTATGCTCTTGGAGTATGATGACTGTGCTAACAGTATTATCATAAAATATGTCTCATTTTGAAGATTCAAAAAAACATATTTCATATGTGTGAGCTTGTAAAGTAGAACGTTCAACCAGAGACAGTGTTGCCAAGTCTGACCATTATAAGCTACTTTGGACTTGTTTATCTATTGGTAGTCCTTGACATGGAAATGTTTGAGTTCCACTGCTCTGAAACAACATTAGACAACAAAGTTTGACAGTCAATACTATAATTGATTATTTTAAGACTAATTTCCGGACCATTTCTGATTTACCTACTTTGAACTGGCCTCTTAACATTTTTATAGACCTGGTTGCTTGTTTCACTCTCACATCCACGGTATGTGGCAACCCTGGTCCCTGGTTTGTTTTGGTTTGCGTGTGGATGTTTTTGTGTGTTGCTTTAGCATCTTTAGCACAGTAGCTATCAGAGGTTGCAGCAGCTGCTGCTGTCATGAAAACGCAAGTTTCTGTCCCAGAAGCTCACGTTAGGTCTGCGCACACTGTACGTTGCTAAACTTGCTATGGCAACCTGTCATCAAATGCTGCTAACGTTGTGGTCAGCACTGTTAGCATGTGTGCTATCAGGCAAAAGCTGAGATAGATATAAAACTACTGGGCAAAATGTCATACAAAACACAACACCTAAAATCGGAATGTAATTGTGACCTACAGACCATCATGATTTGCTTGCTGGACCTATAATTAATTTATTTGCATTAAATTGCCACTCGCCCATATAAATAAAAAGCAAGATGGCTGCCGATTGCGAGCGGAGAGACGGAAAGAGTAGTGACGTGTGAGCCGGGGGCGGGCCTCTGACAACAGCATGAACACAGGGCAGTGTTGCCAGGTTTGCGAATTGTAAGCGAGTTGTAGTGTGTGTAAGTAGCCTGGTTAAAAGGCCTTGTTTCTGCCCCTGTGGGGCAACAGCATAATGTCGACCAGTTTCTGTCCACCGCTTTTGGCACGTGACCAACTTAAGCATTGTTTAAACCACTAGAATTTCGCCGGCCTTCGGCCGGCGAATCCTAGTTACATTGCAGCGCAATATGGGAAGAAGGAAATTGCGGGAGTTGACAGAATTATTATAATAACAGAAAGTGTTTTTTATTTCTCATAAATACACAAACATGGTGAAACAACTACAGTCACAGAGAGCAGTGCCAAGGTAGCTGCTGCCTGCTAACGATGCAAACAACAGCCTTGCCTGTCGTGTGTGTGTGTGTGTGTGTGTGTGTGTGTGTGTGTGTGTGTGTGTGTGTGTGTGTGTGTGTGGGGGGGGGATAGCACTAATTTTCGACATTTTACTGTGTCATAAATATTTACATCTGTAGCCTATATTGTGATTACATTTGACCGTACATTTGACTCTTGTGTTATATTCTTGTGAAATATTCAGTAAAGTATTGTGGTGAAATATTCACCCCAAGTTGATAAGATATGCAGAGAATATAATACCAAGAACCCCCAGTTTGAAATGCATTAGGCCACAGACCCCCATTTGATACCATTTGCTCTCTGGGAAAATCAGGGTCCATTTGGTTCCATTTGTATGCTCTTGGAGTATGATGACTGTGCTAACAGTATTATCATAAAATATGTCTCAGTTTGAAGATTCAAAAAAACATATTTCATATGTGTGAGCTTGTAAAGTAGAACGTTCAACCACAGACAGTGTTGCCAAGTCTGACCATTATAAGCTACTTTGGACTTGTTTATCTATTGGTAGTCCTTGACATGGAAATGTTTGAGTTCCACTGCTCTGAAACAACATTAGACAACAAAGTTTGACAGTCAACACTATAATTGATTATTTTAAGACTAATTTCCGGACCATTTCTGATTTGCCTACTTTGAACTGGCCTCTTAACATTTTTATAGACCTGGTTGCTTGTTTCACTCTCACATCCACGGTATGTGGCAACCCTGGTCCCTGGTTTGTTTTGGTTTGCGTGTGGATGTTTTTGTGTGTTGCTTTAGCATCTTTAGCACAGTAGCTATCAGAGGTTGCAGCAGCTGCTGCTGTCATGAAAACGCAAGTTTCTGTCCCAGAAGCTCACGTTAGGTCTGCGCACACTGTACGTTGCTAAACTTGCTATGGCAACCTGTCATCAAATGCTGCTAACGTTGTGGTCAGCACTGTTAGCATGTGTGCTATCAGGCAAAAGCTGAGATAGATATAAAACTACTGGCCAAAATGTCATACAAAACACAACACCTAAAATCGGAATGTAATTGTGACCTACAGACCATCATGATGTGCTTGCTGGACCTATAATTAATTTATTTGCATTAAATTGCCACTCGCCCATATAAATAAAAAGCAAGATGGCTGCCGATTGCGAGCGGAGAGACGGAAAGAGTAGTGACGTGTGAGCCGGGGGCGGGCCTCTGACAACAGCATGAACACAGGGCAGTGTTGCCAGGTTTGCGAATTGTAAGCGAGTTGTAGTGTGTGTAAGTAGCCTGGTTAAAAGGCCTTGTTTCTGCCCCTGTGGGGCAACAGCATAATGTCGACCAGTTTCTGTCCACCGCTTTTGGCACGTGACCAACTTAAGCATTGTTATATTAGATATGCCCTGAAATAAGGGCAACAGATTCCATCCATAAAGTGAACTTTTGAAATGTCATTCCTTTTAAATATACTGCTACAAAAATAAGTAGTTATCTTCCTTTTTGATGTCACTAAAGAGCATCTTCATCAGAAGTCACTGTACAGAGACAGGGAGGGGGCAGTGGGGTGGGAGGGTCTATAGAGCCAGGATTTTCCGTCTGTTCCACCAGATTGTGGTATCCGTCCAGTTTGTCCCTCAGTTTGTTGTAGAGCTGGGAGGAGAAGTCAATGATATCATTTACAAAAACACACACATTAGACAAACATAAATATATAGAACTTGTTCCTGGTTGCATACAGTAACACCCAAATGAACTGGAATCTGAATTAATTGTATTACCTTCAGTTGCATTTACCCATCTATCATGTACTATAGATGTTTGATATGGTCTTATTTCTATTTACACAAATTGAACAATTGTTTTTAATGTACAGAATGTATGTGCAAATGACAAACCAGATAATATTGTCAGACATTATAAACCACATTATCTGCCAAGATACGATTTTTAAGTAATGAATGTTAGTATAATTTCCTTTCTCATTTTTTAAATGTTTACAGGTTTGAATCAACCGTTTAGGGATAAGGGACACCACAACAATGTCCTGATCTCCCCCCGGCTGTTTCTGTCGGCAAAATCCACACGGTTATCACCAGCACAAACAACACAAACGTTTTATGTATGTATTGCCATGCTTTTTGTTCTTGCTTAATGTAAATCGCTCTGGATTAAGAACGTCTGCTGAATGCCTAAATTGTAAAATTGATTCAGAGAAAGTATGGTAGAATAGGCCTATAGACAAAGAAAAAAACTCACAACTCTAGAGTTTCAAATCTTTTTTCACATCTTTATTAAATTCAGTGGGTGGCTGGGTGTCAAAGAGAGGAAAGATGTGGAGGACTGCTTTTCCCTACCATTTAAACTTTCCACGGACTAACTAAGCCAGAGACTGGCAGCATGTTAGTTGTACTCCCTTCTCTACCTCCTCAATGTTTATACTATTTTAGTCAGGAATTGCCAGTATTTTAGTTGCTTTTTTATGCACAGATTTGTGATTTGCATACATTTTTGGTTTGTTTGCTTTCTTGCACATCTACTTTATTTGAATGGTAGTCGTTTTCAATGAATACTACTACTACTACTACTATTCAAGTAAAGTAGTTATTCAAGACTATTCTGATCAGCCAAGGGCTCTGATGATCGGGCTGAAACCTTGACAAAATGAGGAGTCACACATTATAGATACGTTAGGACTGTCAGAGCCAGAGCCACAGCATTCAGATCTTGAGAATGATAGATACCATTTTTGGAACAGGACTTTAACACGGACTGTGGAGGTATCAACCCACGCATGAACACACCTTTGAGAAAACTTGTGGACTTTGAATGGATGCCGATGTAGACATAATGATGTTCAGACATTCGCATACATTCCATACTGGAGCACTTGTGAGTGGTGGCCCGGGCAGGCCTAGCGCTAGCGGTCCGGACTCCGGGCACCTAGGCTGATAATTGACTGCCGATCCCGACGCCCTTTGCTGCGTGTCAAGCCCCCCAAAAAATTCGGGTCTCCACGTATTATTTAATTTGCATCTTCCTCAGAGTCAAAAAGCCTGTTTTAAGTGTTAACCTCTAACAACTTGTATGTTTTGCAGGTTTTGGATGTTCTGAGAACATGAAGTTGAACTTTAATGTGTAACCAATTAAACCCTACCTGTACATTAACCAAGTCTGTGGGCTACTAGGTATGTGTAATTGCGAACGCAGTGAGCACTTACTATGAGACCTAGCAGATCATGTCTGTCTGTCTGTCTGTGTGTCCGTGTGTCCGTGTGTCTGTCCCGCTATCCAAATATGGAGTGTGTTGCATCAGCAATCACTCAGCTCCATATATGGGCACAAAAGGGGCCAGGTCCACTCAGCTCCATATATGGGCACAAAAGGCGCCAGGTCCACATATACAGTAACAGCGGGACAGACACACAGACAGACAGACAGACAGACAGACAGACATGATCTGCAGGGTCTCAGCTGCCTTCCGACTTCAAATTCGACACACGTGTTCCACACCCCCACAGGGAGTGCAGTGCCTGATATCGAGTTGGTCGGACCCACGGTTGTCCAGAACCGCCACAAAAGGCCTCTGCCCGGGCTCTGGACAGGGAAAGGCCCCTGCCCAGGCTCCATATATGGAGCTGGCCTGTTCTGACACTAACATATTTTATTTGGGCATGCCTGACATCACAACACTCCATATTTGGGCATGCCTGACACAGAACTCCATATATAGGAATAAAGGCACACGGAGAGAAATCTCCATATATGGTCATAAAAGGGACACAGACAGATGGGTGGAACGGGTACTCAGACACGGGTACAACCGGTATTGATTTGAATAGCTGGGTGGGGCATGGATCTCCAACTTCCATCGTTACTGACTCGGTGCTCTACAGCCGGGCACCGGTCTATTTACAATCTGAAGTAGAGTCTACTCTATAATATTATATTTGCCAGTTGCCCGTATATTATTAATATACATGGGCAACTGGTGGCCCCCACCTTCACTTAATGTGACCCACATTAAGTGAAGGTGGCGGCCGCATGAGGTTGTTACAATTCCAAACATGCAAACATAACCCGCTTTAATTATATTCAGTCTAAATTAGTATAGCTTAATGACTGGAATTTTATTGGCTCTTTTATGTCTAATATATTTTTATTTGCAGTTCATAAAGAAAATTATGTGTATAACTAAATGCATTTGAAATTAAATAAAAATGTTACTTTTCAGGATTTCAATTCAAATATAGCAAAACAGCAGATCTACAAGCTCAAAGCACATTTTGGTATAGGTCTGATAGGACAGTAATGTGGCCCTCTGGAGCTTAATGACTGGTATTACAATTTTATTGTCTCTTTTATGTCTAATATCTTTTTATTTGCAGTTCATAAAGAACACATGTGTATAACAGTTATATACATATGTTCTTTATGAACATATTTATTTAATTTCAAATGCATTTAGTTAAATACATTTGAAATTAAATAAAAATTTAACTTTTCAGGATTTCAATAGCAAAACAGCAGATCTACAACTTTTTGAGCTCGTAGATCTGCTATTTTAGATACGACAGTAATGTGGCCCTAGTCTGGAGTGAGTGTGGAACTAATAGTGTCCATCTTAGTGACTAAGACCATGGGGGGGGGGGGGGGGGGGCAACTTTGAAGATGGACTAAGACTTCGTCCATCTTCAAAGTTGCCCACCCCATGGTCTATCACAGATCATTGCGGAGGAGAAATGCCACGCACGTGGCAGACAATCTCCAGGTACTGCAGGCTGTCCAGCAGCTTCTTGTTGTCCGCCTCCAGCGCCTTGAGGCGGCTCTCTAGGTCCTTCACGTGGGCCTTGCTCCTCTCTCGAGACACTCTGGCTTGTTCCTTGTTCTTCTGGAGACGGAGCACCCTCTTCTGCTCGGGGACCATCGGGACAATGTGACGCTGCTGGCGGCGCCTGGTGGCCTTCTGAGGTAGACCCACAGCCGTGCTGCTGCTGCTGGGTGGGGGGCTTCTTTGCACCGCATCCGTCGTCATCGCCGTCCGCTGCTGGGGGAGACCGCCCGGGACGATGTTGTACATGGTGGGGAACACCTGCAGAGGAAGCTGGCCGGTGGCCATCGCTTCCTGGAGAAGTGCTGAGCTGCTGCTGGTGGCCATCAACGTCCCGTGAGGAACACCCAAGCTGGGACTGTTGACGGCGGCCATCGGAGAAGGAGGAGGAAGGCTTGAGGAGCCTGCAGGGCTGGTTGCTGCCATCTGACGACGATGCTCAGCCGTGGCGGTGTCCAAGTCCATCATCGCCGCCGTGGTCTCCTCCTCCTCCTCCGGAGGAAGGATGACATCGGGGAAAAGCTCGAGTAACGAAGCCATTCTTTCGTCATCGTTCTCTCCTCCTGTGGCTGCTGGCGTCGTCATCATCACGCTACACCCACCGGTGGTGGTCGTCTGAGGACCAGCTGACGACCACCTGCCATGTGCGGTGGTGTGCGTCTGAGGACGGGGCGTGAGGAAGGGGTCCATCATGGGGTCCATCATTGTCCCCTGAGTAGGGCTGGAGTCGTCGGGGAGAAGCAGCCTGTCGTAGATGGCAGCGATAGACAGGTCTTCTAAATGGTCTCCTCCCGTGCCGGCCTGAAGAGGCCACGCGTTGTACCCGCTGGGTTGCAGCTGCTGCTGGCCATAATACTGCCAGTCCCAGCTGGGTGCGATTTCCCGCACCAGCGTCTCATCCAGGGTGGAGTAAGAGTAAGACACGGAGGGCCCTGTTGCAAGGACCTGATAGGGCTGATGGAGATGCCCAGCGGTCTGGAGCCTTGGATCAATGAGCATCTTGAATCTTCACTGATGTTTCCTTCAAAGTTCGCTGCCGCAATGAGTTGCTTTCGTCTGTCAGTGTGTCTCCCTTTGCACTGTGCTGGACGAAGTCAAAGGTGTAAATGAGGTGTTGAACTTGACGCATGACGAATTTAAGATGGAATTGGCCAATCACAGCGCAGGGTTCCATCAACAGTGGTACGGTTGCCACGGCGACGCCGATCTGCGCAACGTCATCCGCACGTCATTTTAAAAATGAAACTATACTCTGGTCCATAGCCCTAATGCCCTTTGCTGAAAGGCATTAGAGCTATATGGACCAGAGCTAAGCGACGCCGATCATCGCAGTTCGCAAACTTCGCGGTGTGAACGTGAACCTGAGCAGGGCAGCAGATCAGTCACATCTAAGATCTGCTATTTTCAGACGATTTTTTTGACGTGTGAAAACCTGGTGAAATGAGACATTCTGCATATGGTAGATTATGTCTATGATATGGTTATGGTACATTTTGATACCGATACTTTTGTAGCCTACTTTTACTCAATTGCATTTTGAATTCCGGATTTTTATATTGCAGTATACTTTAGTTTTACATTTGAGTATTAAAGTAAACTGAGCGTCCCTTACCAACTCGCCCCAACGAAAAGTGTTATTTTTTAACAGTTAGGCTAATTTAGTATCTGACTCTGACTCTCCCTGCTGAAATCTGAAACATGGAGACGGAGACAGTGTTTCATGCTGTCTAAACAAACTTAATTTTATTAAACACATTTCAACAAATGGAACCAAATGGACCACCACAGTCAGAGACTCAGAGTTAAATTGACATATGGTTTTACAATATAAATTGGGGGTCCCAGAGATAGAAATGCCATTAAATGGAGGTCCATAGACTAATGCATGTCGTCAAACTGGGGGGTCCTTGAAATGAAAACAGTTGAGAATCACTGCTAGAGTCAGTAAAAAATATTCTCTTATAGGGGGGGTGGGGTCTCTGGCATATCCTTTCAAATGGGGGTCAAATGCGGGCTAATTAGTGTCAAATTGGGGGTCCTTGACGTGAGAAAGTTTGGGAGAGAGGATTATTCGTCCTGCCTCTTTAACGGTTTGAAAGGCCGGTAACGCGCGGCTGCTCTATCCGTCATGATGTCAATCCCAAAAGTCAATGCGGCAAAGATGGCGGCGGTGTTGGAGCGGAGTTTCATAGAGATATGTGGATTTGAGAGGGAAACGCCACACCGGTTCCGAGAAATAACTGTAAACCTAGGTAAAGTGGTTTTCTGAACAACATTTACCACCAGCCCCGCGGCCTTGTTTTCCCGTGAGAAGGTTTTGCTTGTTTGTTTTGTTAGTCGAGGCAGTGAGGGTCGTGACACACACATGCGAGTTGAATGGGGCTAACATGCTAACATGCTAAATATCCCCTGGCTGTCTGTCAGGTTGTCACTCACTCGGGTGTCTCATTTGTTAGCTTTCGTTACATGTTTTCCCCTGTGTATTATTATTATTGTCATCATTATAGTGTGTCTGTGTGTGTATGTGATGCTGGTACCAGCCAGGCAGCCAACATGCTTTAGTTTAAGCTAGAACTTAAGGATGCAGCCAGGTCAATGAGGGCATGATTCCAGTGTCCAGTGAGCTAGGTGGCAGACTGGCACTGATTGCTTTTCACTAGCCCCTTACCTAGGGACTAAGGTTTTACCTGCTTGTCACTGAATCAAAGAGGAGATCACATCAGGGCAAGCACACTGTCAAAAGTGACGTTAAATTGTATTATTATGATTCCTCCTAGGTCAGGTTTAGGACTCAGTTTAACAAGGGACTGCCTTATCCTTATTATGTTTGGAAACAAGCCCTCATGAATTGAATACATATAGGACCACAATCGAAACAAGCCCTCAGGGCTTTTTGTGTTATCCCTTTAGCATTATTGTGTAGCTGGCTGTACCTTTGTACCTTTTACTATGGTGTTGTTATTGGATACTGGTAATAGATACTTTGACAATGTAAATGTTGTTATGGTCAAGAGTTGTCTATGTACTTTGCTATAAACGACGAGGTAATTTGAATACTAATCAACTGAGAAAAAAAGAGAGAAGAAAAACACCAAACCAGAACTATTAGTGGGCAGCAGATTAGCTGCTGTGACCCTCACCCATATTGGAATGCAAATGCAAGCTATTGTCTCATGGGGTGATGGGTCTGAGGGTAGCCCTGGTCCAATGACGCCTTGTGGAAGTACCTTCCACAGCCCAACGTAACCACTTACCGAAATAAAGCCTGCTAGACCTTGGTAAAAGTCTATTCTCGAACCTGGGAAGCGTCTCAGGTCCCCAGTTTCTCTCTAAAATGCACTATTTAATCATTAAATAAAATGAATCCAGCCAGATCGGCGCGGGTAAAACCCGGAAATAGTCCATATTAGAAGAAATGACTCTGCCCGGTAAATTCAGGGTACATTGCATTATTAAAATGACACAAAGTGCATTTTAGAGAGAAACTGGGGACCTGAGACGCTTCCCAGGTTCGAGAATAGACTTTTACCAAGGTCTAGCAGGCTTTATTTCGGTGAGTGGTTACGTCGTTTTGTTTATTTGCTGGTATTAGAAAAACCGCGCACGGGAGTGGAAATATGACCAGTCACCAGAGGGCTGTGGAAGATACTTCCACAAGGCGTCAGAGAGAGACACTCGCTGTAAGCATTGGACCAGGGCTAGGTCTGAGGGCACCATCACCTGTACTCGCCTAGCAGGAAGATGGAACAATCTCTTTGAAAAGTGTTTCTGATTGTTCAACCACAAAATGCAGTTGGAAAGTGGGATGAAAATGAAGCTAGTACAGCCCGACGCCTTGTTCCCACTCAATTTAAGCAAATAAAATAATATTGCTTGTCATTATTTCAATGTTGAAAGGGGTCACTAATTTTGTGCCTCCCTAAAATGTATCTTGCATGCCGTGTATCCTTGCTGTGTCATACACAACAACAAACTATTTACACCCATCAAACAATAACAGTTAGTTATCATGCACTTGTTTTGACTTGGGGTATGTGTTGATATTATTTTCTATTTTCCACAGGTCTCAATGCACTTCCCGGAGGTGTCAAGTTCCCAGACAGTGCAGGAGGTTTTCACTATGAAGAGAGTGGCAAACTGCTGTCTGTCACCAGCAACAGATTTGTGCATTGGTGAGAGTTTTGATTATGGCTAGTGTTGATGGCTCCAGTCAGTGCTGTATCTATTGGTGATGTTTAACATTTAGGCCTGACGTCGAAATGTAAAAAAAAAAAGTCTTCTAAATCCTGACAGTTTTCTGAAATACCTTATGTTTCTATATCAGTGGTGCTCAATATTTCATGTCAAGGACCCCCAATTATATGTAATTGGCCGCCGACCCCCATTTGAATTGTGTTGTTCCAATTCAAATTGGGGTTTTGCGAAAATGGCAGCATTAACCACAGGCAAATGTCCTTCAACTTAATGAGCTCCCACGCCATCTGTAACGCACCTGTCAACAACGATGTCCGCTGTCTGACGTGCCCACATCAACAAACAAACAACAAGCAGTGAGTGAAGCAGTTTTTGATCCCGGTTCTGTTTCCGCATCATCCTCAGGTCCACGTCAGGAGACACGGTGTGGCTGGTGGAGCAGTCCATGGACACAAACCTGCTGAACAACGCTGTGAAGGTGAAGTTCAGCCAGTGCACCGTGCTGCCCGGCGGCGTGTCCATCCAGGAGACGGCCAACAATGTCCTCGTCTTCATCGCCACCAACCAGACCGTCCACCGTCTGGTGCTGCCTCATCCCACACGCATGTATCGCAATGTGAGTTCCTGTCGGAGTAGGGTTTTTGTTTTGTTTTTGGCAGCAAATTTTGTTTAAAATTTTAGTCATTTGTCTTTTGAATAGTTTTCATTATGTTGTCACATTTTAGTCACCTGGAATGTCTTAGTGTTTAGTCTAGTTTTAGTTTTAGTTAGGCCTTTATGCCGTCGTAATGACTGATTTTACACGCGCTGCGACGTGTTGTGAGCTTGTAGATCGGCTATTTTTTTGCTTGCAACCAAGTGTAAAATGACTTATACTGGATCTCTTGTCCACTAGTCCCTTCCTAACATTTTAGTCTAGTTTTTATTTGCTCACGAAATTGTCAGTATATTTAGTCTTAGTTTTCATTTAGTTTCCATTTAGTTTTCCTCAGTGGAAAAAGGTAGTCGACGAACATTTTTCGTCTTCGTTTTTAGTCGACGAAATCAACACTGGTGTAGAGACTAGAGAGATCCCGAGAGGAGGGAATATTATTGGCCTCCAGTCCTGCCAGAATCAAACCAAAAAAAACTATATCTCTAAAAATAAAGTGTCTAATAATGGTGTGTCGTAGCTGTGCAGTATCAACAGCAAGTTGATAACTAGAAAAGTAGTTCCTGCTGAAACTGTGGGCTCGCTGAAAACCTGTAATGTGTTTTATGTATAATATATATACAGTAGATAATTCCCATATCCAGTGACTCCAGTCCAGGTTTGAATGTGTTGTTGTTATAGCAACGCTATATGCATTGTCATAGCAACCACAGATTGCACCTCTATAACATTGGTCCGGTTCCTAAAGCAACGCCCCACCGTTCCAACTATGGGATTGCAAATCATAGTGCAAACCAGTAAGATCTGACCCTTCCTCATGCAAGTTTGACTGCAAACACACACACACACACACACACACACACACACACACACACACACACACACACACACACACACACACACACACACACACACACAATTTTCTTCTACTCTCACGTTTTTTGAATCAAACATTTGTAGTTTTATGAGCAATAGTTGTGGCAATGGGGTCTGTCTTTGTCTGCGGCGGCCACAGCCAGCCTACCATCCTGTGGCACTAAAAGGCTAACATTCAACCTTCTTCTCTCCTCCACTAACTAGGAGCTGGTGACGGAGAGCCACATGCAGTCCATCTTCACAGACGTGGGCAAGCTGAGCCTCCAGGACCCGGCCCACAGCTTCGTCCTCCCCACCCAGGCCGGTCAGACGGGCAGTCCCAGCGCCGCCACGGCCTGGCTCAGTCACCAGGGAGACGCCCAGTACGCTCTGGCCTCGCCCGCCGGGGGCATCCTGGTCGTCACGCTGCCGCCCCATGACTTGCAGGGTAAGGGCCAATTCATACTCCTATTTTACCGCTGTAGTGCCGAAATGATTTCGGCTCGTCAGAAATTTTCAGTAGAACCAAAGAGCCGACTTTAGGACGGTACCCGCCCCACCGAATCTCAAATTATGTCACAATGTAGGCTCTACAGAGCCGAACCGACTTTTATTCGGCTCTAAAATAAGAGTGTATGAATCACGCCTAAGACTGAGACCCCCTTTCCACCGGTTGGGAACCGGTTCAGTTCAGAACCAGTTCTTAGTTCATGAGCCAGACCTCCAAAATTGGAACGTTAATTATGTGGGCAAAGTGGGCAAAACCAAACTTATATTAAATTCTTTATAGGATCAATATAAGTAAGTTAATATATGATAACCCTTCCACAGTAGTAGCCTTTGCATATATTCTTCTTTTCTTCTCAGTTTTTTTTCTCCAATATAATATTTTCCTATATAATGCTAATCCTAATTTGCGCTACGAGCTTGTAGCTATTTTTTAATACATAGTGTGAGTAGTCTTATATGATGTATGTTCGGTACCTTTTTTGGCCACTGGTGGCGCTAGTGAGCAATTAATGCATAATTTGCATAATTAATTATGCAAATTAGTAATTAAACATTCCATGAATTCCATAGATATAATTAGCATAATCATAAATCATAAAATATCCATAACCAATAAATATCATAAAATATAAATATCCATAAATATAATTAGCATATAATAGTTTATAATTAAATAATAATAAAAACTAATAATAGGTTATTTATAAAATGCATGATGTGTGTGTGATTAGCTGATCTCATCTCTCTCTCTCCCTGCTTCTCCTTGTGACATGCCTCCCCAAAAGCCAGCAGAGATGCTGACTCGAAGGTGTGAAAAACAAACAAATGTAAATTTGTTTGTTTGTCCCTGGGGGTGAGGTGGGGGGATGGGCTCCCAGTCTTTGTGGATTGCCATGGGCCAGACATGCAAATTAAATGAAGCGGGGGTGGGGTGGGGGGATGGGTTCTAACCAGGTGCCAGACATGCAAATTAGATAAACAAGGGGGGGATGGGCTCTAACCAGGTGCCAGGTGCGACATGCAAATTAAATGAAGAGCGGGGGTGGGTTGGGGGGATGGGCTCCCCCCTTTGTGGAATGCCAGGTGCCAGACATGCAAATTAGATAATCACAGAGGTGGGGGCTCCACTCTTTGAAGTGAATTGTATGCATAAATTAATCAAGTTAGTAATAACATTCCATGGATTCCTTAAATTCCCTACATACATTGACAGTGGGATGGGTGATTCCACCTAGTGGTCAATCTCTATATATAAATATTTACACTGCAATACCTACTATGCCCTGATGTGATCTCAGTCATCTAGGGCAATGTTTTTCAATCAATAGTCTGGGGACCACCAATGGTCCTTGAATGTAATTCTTGTGAAAAATCAATGATACCCCCCCTAGTGTTCAATCTCTATATAAATATTTACACTGCAATACCATTTATGCCCTGATGTGATCTCAGTCATCTAGGGAAATGTTTTTCAATCATTGGTCTGGGGACCACCAGTGGTCCTTGAATGTAATTCTTGGGTAAGTCAAGGATATCCCCCCTAGTGGTCAATTTCTATATACATATTTACAACTGCAATACCATTTATGCCCTGATTTCAGTCACATAGTCTTCAAGCATTGGTCCGGGGGCTACCGATGGTCTTTGAGAGGGTTCAGGTGACCCTCCCCCCAGCTAAATCATGGAGAGTTGGTAACCAAATAGTCTCCTTATAGATCTTTAACTCTATACTTTTCAATTTTTTGTGTTTTTGAATTTTTATGTTTCATGGTGTCCTAAGGTGTATGGTTTATTGTCTGTCTTGTATTATTTTTGGTGTTTTGTGTTGTGTCTTTGAATATTGTATGCTTCATGTGGTACTAATGTGTTGGGGTTATTGTCTGTCTTGTATTATTTTTGGTGTTTTGTGTTGTGACTTTGAATTTTTATGGTTCATGTTGTCCTAATGGGGTTGGGTATTGTAAATCTTGTATTATTTTTTGTGTTTTGTGTTGTGTCTTTGAATTTTGCATGCTTCATGTGGTACTAGGTGTTTGGGTTATTGTCTGTCTTGTATTATTTTTGGGGTTTTGTGTTGGGATCTTTGAATTTTTTATGTTTCATGTTGTCCAAATGGGGTTGGGTATTGTAAATCTTGTATTATTTTTGGTGTTTTGGGTTGTGTCTTTGAATTTTGCATGCTTCATGTGGTACTAGGTGTTTGGGTTATTGTCTGTCTTGTATTATTTTTGGTGTTTTGTGTTGGGATCTTTGAATTTTTTATGTTTCATGTTGTCCAAATGGGTTGGGTATTGTAAATCTTGTATTGTTTTTGGTGTTTTGTGTTGGGATCTTTGAATTTTTTATGTTTCATGTTGTCCAAATGGGGTTGGGTATTGTAAATCTTGTATTATTTTTGGTGTTTTGGGTTGTGTCTTTGAATTTTGCATGCTTCATGTGGTACTAGGTGTTTGGGTTATTGTCTGTCTTGTATTATTTTTGGTGTTTTGTGTTGGGATCTTTGAATTTTTTATGTTTCATGTTGTCCAAATGGGTTGGGTATTGTAAATCTTGTATTATTTTCTGTGTTTTTGTGTTGTGTCTTTGAATTTTGTATGCTTCATGTGGTACTAGGTGTTTGGGTTATTGTCTGTCTTGTATTATTTTTGGTGTTTTGTGTTGGGATCTTTGAATTTTTTATGTTTCATGTTGTCCAAATGGGGTTGGGGATTGTAAATCTTGTATTATTTTTGGTGTTTTGTGTTGTGTCTTTGAATTTTGTATGCTTCATGTGGTACTAGGTGTTTGGGTTATTGTCTGTCTTGTATTATTTTTGGTGTTTTGTGTTGTGTCTTTGAATTTTGCATGCTTCATGTGGTACTAGGTGTTTGGGTTATTGTCTGTCTTGTATTATTTTTGGTGTTTTGTGCTGGGATCTTTGAATTTTTTATGTTTCATGTTGTCCAAATGGGGTTGGGTATTGTAAATCTTGTATTATTTTTTGTGTTTTGTGTTGTGTCTTTGAATTTTGCATGCTTCATGTGGTACTAGGTGTTTGGGTTATTGTCTGTCTTGTATTATTTTTGGTGTTTTGTGCTGGGATCTTTGAATTTTTTATGTTTCATGTTGTCCAAATGGGGTTGGGTATTGTAAATCTTGTATTATTTTTTGTGTTTTGTGTTGTGTCTTTGAATTTTGCATGCTTCATGTGGTACTAGGTGTTTGGGTTATTGTCTGTCTTGTATTATTTTTGGTGTTTTGTGTTGGGATCTTTGAATTTTTTATGTTTCATGTTGTCCAAATGGGGTTGGGTATTGTAAATCTTGTATTATTTTTGGTGTTTTGGGTTGTGTCTTTGAATTTTGCATGCTTCATGTGGTACTAGGTGTTTGGGTTATTGTCTGTCTTGTATTATTTTTGGTGTTTTGTGTTGGGGATCTTTGAATTTTTTATGTTTCATGTTGTCCAAATGGGGTTGGGTATTGTAAATCTTGTATTATTTTTGGTGTTTTGGGTTGTGTCTTTGAATTTTGCATGCTTCATGTGGTACTATGTGTTTGGGTTATTGTCTGTCTTGTATTATTTTTGGTGTTTTGTGTTGGGATCTTTGAATTTTTTATGTTTCATGTTGTCCAAATGGGGTTGGGTATTGTAAATCTTGTATTATTTTTTGTGTTTTGTGTTGTGTCTTTGAATTTTGCATGCTTCATGTGGTACTAGGTGTTTGGGTTATTGTCTGTCTTGTATTATTTTTGGTGTTTTGTGTTGGGATCTTTGAATTTTTTATGTTTCATGTTGTCCAAATGGGGTTGGGTATTGTAAATCTTGTATTATTTTTGGTGTTTTGGGTTGTGTCTTTGGATTTTGCATGCTTCATGTGGTACTAGGTGTTTGGGTTATTGTCTGTCTTGTATTATTTTTGGTGTTTTGTGTTGGGATCTTTGAATTTTTTATGTTTCATGTTGTCCAAATGGGGTGGGGTATTGTAAATCTTGTATTATTTTTGGTGTTTTGTGTTGGGATCTTTGAATTTTTTATGTTTCATGTTGTCCAAATGGGGTGGGGTATTGTAAATCTTGTATTATTTTTGGTGTTTTGGGTTGTGTCTTTGAATTTTGCATGCTTCATGTGGTACTAGGTGTTTGGGTTATTGTCTGTCTTGTATTATTTTTGGTGTTTTGTGTTGGGATCTTTGAATTTTTTATGTTTCATGTTGTCCAAATGGGGTTGGGTATTGTAAATCTTGTATTATTTTTGGTGTTTTGTGTTGTGTCTTTGAATTTTGCATGCTTCATGTGGTACTAGGTGTTTGGGTTATTGTCTGTCTTGTATTATTTTTGGTGTTTTGTGTTGGGATCTTTGAATTTTTTATGTTTCATGTTGTCCAAATGGGGTTGGGTATTGTAAATCTTGTATTATTTTTTGTGGTTTGTGTTGTGTCTTTGAATTTTGCATGCTTCATGTGGTACTAGGTGTTTGGGTTATTGTCTGTCTTGTATTATTTTTGGTGTTTTATGCTGGGATCTTTGAATTTTTTATGTTTCATGTTGTCCAAATGGGGTTGGGTATTGTAAATCTTGTATTATTTTTTGTGTTTTGTGTTGTGTCTTTGAATTTTGCATGCTTCATGTGGTACTAGGTGTTTGGGTTATTGTCTGTCTTGTATTATTTTTGGTGTTTTGTGTTGGGATCTTTGAATTTTTTATGTTTCATGTTGTCCAAATGGGGTTGGGTATTGTAAATCTTGTATTATTTTTTGTGTTTTGTGTTGTGTCTTTGAATTTTGCATGCTTCATGTGGTACTAGGTGTTTGGGTTATTGTCTGTCTTGTATTATTTTTGGTGTTTTGTGTTGGGATCTTTGAATTTTTTATGTTTCATGTTGTCCAAATGGGGTTGGGTATTGTAAATCTTGTATTATTTATGGTGTTTTGGGTTGTGTCTTTGAATTTTGCATGCTTCATGTGGTACTAGGTGTTTGGGTTATTGTCTGTCTTGTATTATTTTTGGTGTTTTGTGTTGGGATCTTTGAATTTTTTATGTTTCATGTTGTCCAAATGGGGTTGGGTATTGTAAATCTTGTATTATTTTTGGTGTTTTGGGTTGTGTCTTTGAATTTTGCATGCTTCATGTGGTACTAGGTGTTTGGGTTATTGTCTGTCTTGTATTATTTTTGGTGTTTTGTGTTGGGATCTTTGAATTTTTTATGTTTCATGTTGTCCAAATGGGGTTGGGTATTGTAAATCTTGTATTATTTTTGGTGTTTTGGGTTGTGTCTTTGAATTTTGCATGCTTCATGTGGTACTAGGTGTTTGGGTTATTGTCTGTCTTGTATTATTTTTGGTGTTTTGTGTTGGGATCTTTGAATTTTTTATGTTTCATGTTGTCCAAATGGGGTTGGGTATTGTAAATCTTGTATTATTTTTGGTGTTTTGGGTTGTGTCTTTGAATTTTGCATGCTTCATGTGGTACTAGGTGTTGGGGTTATTGTCTGTCTTGTATTATTTTTGGTGTTTTGTGTTGGGATCTTTGAATTTTTTATGTTTCATGTTGTCCAAATGGGGTTGGGTATTGTAAATCTTGTATTATTTTTGGTGTTTTGGGTTGTGTCTTTGAATTTTGCATGCTTCATGTGGTACTAGGTGTATGGGTTATTGTCTGTCTTGTATTATTTTTGGTGTTTTGTGTTGGGATCTTTGAATTTTTTATGTTTCATGTTGTCCAAATGGGGTTGGGTATTGTAAATCTTGTATTATTTTTGGTGTTTTGGGTTGTGTCTTTGAATTTTGCATGCTTCATGTGGTACTAGGTGTTTGGATTATTGTCTGTCTTGTATTATTTTTGGTGTTTTGTGTTGGGATCTTTGAATTTTTTATGTTTCATGTTGTCCAAATGGGGTTGGGTATTGTAAATCTTGTATTATTTTTGGTGTTTTGGGTTGTGTCTTTGAATTTTGCATGCTTCATGTGGTACTAGGTGTTGGGGTTATTGTCTGTCTTGTATTATTTTTGGTGTTTTGTGTTGGGATCTTTGAATTTTTTATGTTTCATGTTGTCCAAATGGGGTTGGGTATTGTAAATCTTGTATTATTTTTGGTGTTTTGTGTTGTGTCTTTGAATTTTGCATGCTTCATGTGGTACTAGGTGTTTGGGTTATTGTCTGTCTTGTATTATTTTTGGTGTTTTGTGTTGGGATCTTTGAATTTTTTATGTTTCATGTTGTCCAAATGGGGTTGGGTATTGTAAATCTTGTATTATTTTTGGTGTTTTGGGTTGTGTCTTTGAATTTTGCATGCTTCATGTGGTACTAGGTGTTTGGGTTATTGTCTGTCTTGTATTATTTTTGGTGTTTTGTGTTGGGATCTTTGAATTTTTTATGTTTCATGTTGTCCAAATGGGTTGGGTATTGTAAATCTTGTATTATTTTTTGTGTTTTGTGTTGTGTCTTTGAATTTTGCATGCTTCATGTGGTACTAGGTGTTTGGGTTATTGTCTGTCTTGTATTATTTTTGGTGTTTTGTGTTGGGATCTTTGAATTTTTTATGTTTCATGTTGTCCAAATGGGGTTGGGTATTGTAAATCTTGTATTATTTTTGGTGTTTTGGGTTGTGTCTTTGAATTGTGCATGCTTCATGTGGTACTAGGTGTTTGGGTTATTGTCTGTCTTGTATTATTTTTGGTGTTTTGTGTTGGGATCTTTGAATTTTTTATGTTTCATGTTGTCCAAATGGGTTGGGTATTGTAAATCTTGTATTATTTTCTGTGTTTTGTGTTGTGGCTTTGAATTTTGCATGCTTCATGTGGTACTAGGTGTTTGGGTTATTGTCTGTCTTGTATTATTTTTGGTGTTTTGTGTTGGGATCTTTGAATTTTTTATGTTTCATGTTGTCCAAATGGGGTTGGGTATTGTAAATCTTGTATTATTTTTGGTGTTTTGGGTTGTGTCTTTGAATTTTGCATGCTTCATGTGGTACTAGGTGTTTGGGTTATTGTCTGTCTTGTATTATTTTTGGTGTTTTGTGTTGGGATCTTTGAATTCTTTATGTTTCATGTTGTCCAAATGGGGTTGGGTATTGTAAATCTTGTATTATTTTTGGTGTTTTGGGTTGTGTCTTTGAATTTTGCATGCTTCATGTGGTACTAGGTGTTTGGGTTATTGTCTGTCTTGTATTATTTTTGGTGTTTTGTGTTGGGATCTTTGAATTTTTTATGTTTCATGTTGTCCAAATGGGTTGGGTATTGTAAATCTTGTATTATTTTTTGTGTTTTGTGTTGTGTCTTTGAATTTTGCATGCTTCATGTGGTACTAGGTGTTTGGGTTATTGTCTGTCTTGTATTATTTTTGGTGTTTTGTGTTGGGATCTTTGAATTTTTTATGTTTCATGTTGTCCAAATGGGGTTGGGTATTGTAAATCTTGTATTATTTTTGGTGTTTTGGGTTGTGTCTTTGAATTTTGTATGCTACATATGGTACTATGTGTTTGGGTTATTGTCTGTCTTGTATTATTTTTGGTGTTTTGTGTTGTGTCTTTGAATTTTGTATGTTTCATGTGGTACTTCAAAATATTATATTAATACAAACAGGCGGCCTGTTGTATTAATATAATATTTTGAAGTACCACATGAAACATACAAAATTAAACAGACACAACACAAAACACCAAAAATAATACAAGACAGACAATAACCCAAACACATAGTACCATATGTAGCATACAAAATTCAAAGACACAACCCAAAACACCAAAAATAATACAAGATTTACAATACCCAACCCCATTTGGACAACATGAAACATAAAAAATTCAAAGATCCCAACACAAAACACCAAAAATAATACAAGACAGACAATAACCCAAACACCTAGTACCACATGAAGCATGCAAAATTCAAAGACACAACACAAAACACAAAAAATAATACAAGATTTACAATACCCAACCCATTTGGACAACATGAAACATAAAAAATTCAAAGATCCCAACACAAAACACCAAAAATAATACAAGACAGACAATAACCCAAACACCTAGTACCACATGAAGCATGCAAAATTCAAAGACACAACCCAAAACACCAAAAATAATACAAGATTTACAATACCCAACCCCATTTGGACAACATGAAACATAAAGAATTCAAAGATCCCAACACAAAACACCAAAAATAATACAAGACAGACAATAACCCAAACACCTAGTACCACATGAAGCATGCAAAATTCAAAGACACAACCCAAAACACCAAAAATAATACAAGATTTACAATACCCAACCCCATTTGGACAACATGAAACATAAAAAATTCAAAGATCCCAACACAAAACACCAAAAATAATACAAGACAGACAATAACCCAAACACCTAGTACCACATGAAGCATGCAAAATTCAAAGCCACAACACAAAACACAGAAAATAATACAAGATTTACAATACCCAACCCATTTGGACAACATGAAACATAAAAAATTCAAAGATCCCAACACAAAACACCAAAAATAATACAAGACAGACAATAACCCAAACACCTAGTACCACATGAAGCATGCAAAATTCAAAGACACAACCCAAAACACCAAAAATAATACAAGATTTACAATACCCAACCCCATTTGGACAACATGAAACATAAAAAATTCAAAGATCCCAACACAAAACACCAAAAATAATACAAGACAGACAATAACCCAAACACCTAGTACCACATGAAGCATGCAAAATTCAAAGACACAACACAAAACACAAAAAATAATACAAGATTTACAATACCCAACCCATTTGGACAACATGAAACATAAAAAATTCAAAGATCCCAACACAAAACACCAAAAATAATACAAGACAGACAATAACCCAAACACCTAGTACCACATGAAGCATGCAAAATTCAAAGACACAACCCAAAACACCAAAAATAATACAAGATTTACAATACCCAACCCCATTTGGACAACATGAAACATAAAAAATTCAAAGATCCCAACACAAAACACCAAAAATAATACAAGACAGACAATAACCCAAACACCTAGTACCACATGAAGCATGCAAAATTCAAAGACACAACACAAAACACCAAAAATAATACAAGATTTACAATACCCAACCCCATTTGGACAACATGAAACATAAAAAATTCAAAGATCCCAACACAAAACACCAAAAATAATACAAGACAGACAATAACCCCAACACCTAGTACCACATGAAGCATGCAAAATTCAAAGACACAACCCAAAACACCAAAAATAATACAAGATTTACAATACCCAACCCCATTTGGACAACATGAAACATAAAAAATTCAAAGATCCCAACACAAAACACCAAAAATAATACAAGACAGACAATAATCCAAACACCTAGTACCACATGAAGCATGCAAAATTCAAAGACACAACCCAAAACACCAAAAATAATACAAGATTTACAATACCCAACCCCATTTGGACAACATGAAACATAAAAAATTCAAAGATCCCAACACAAAACACCAAAAATAATACAAGACAGACAATAACCCATACACCTAGTACCACATGAAGCATGCAAAATTCAAAGACACAACCCAAAACACCAAAAATAATACAAGATTTACAATACCCAACCCCATTTGGACAACATGAAACATAAAAAATTCAAAGATCCCAACACAAAACACCAAAAATAATACAAGACAGACAATAACCCCAACACCTAGTACCACATGAAGCATGCAAAATTCAAAGACACAACCCAAAACACCAAAAATAATACAAGATTTACAATACCCAACCCCATTTGGACAACATGAAACATAAAAAATTCAAAGATCCCAACACAAAACACCAAAAATAATACAAGACAGACAATAACCCAAACACCTAGTACCACATGAAGCATGCAAAATTCAAAGACACAACCCAAAACACCAAAAATAATACAAGATTTACAATACCCAACCCCATTTGGACAACATGAAACATAAAAAAATTCAAAGATCCCAACACAAAACACCAAAAATAATACAAGACAGACAATAACCCAAACACCTAGTACCACATGAAGCATGCAAAATTCAAAGACACAACCCAAAACACCAAAAATAATACAAGATTTACAATACCCAACCCCATTTGGACAACATGAAACATAAAAAATTCAAAGATCCCAACACAAAACACCAAAAATAATACAAGACAGACAATAACCCAAACACCTAGTACCACATGAAGCATGCAAAATTCAAAGACACAACCCAAAACACCATAAATAATACAAGATTTACAATACCCAACCCCATTTGGACAACATGAAACATAAAAAATTCAAAGATCCCAACACAAAACACCAAAAATAATACAAGACAGACAATAACCCAAACACCTAGTACCACATGAAGCATGCAAAATTCAAAGACACAACACAAAACACAAAAAATAATACAAGATTTACAATACCCAACCCCATTTGGACAACATGAAACATAAAAAATTCAAAGATCCCAACACAAAACACCAAAAATAATACAAGACAGACAATAACCCAAACACCTAGTACCACATGAAGCATGCAAAATTCAAAGACACAACACAAAACACAAAAAATAATACAAGATTTACAATACCCAACCCCATTTGGACAACATGAAACATAAAAAATTCAAAGATCCCAGCATAAAACACCAAAAATAATACAAGACAGACAATAACCCAAACACCTAGTACCACATGAAGCATGCAAAATTCAAAGACACAACACAAAACACAAAAAATAATACAAGATTTACAATACCCAACCCCATTTGGACAACATGAAACATAAAAAATTCAAAGATCCCAACACAAAACACCAAAAATAATACAAGACAGACAATAACCCAAACACCTAGTACCACATGAAGCATGCAAAATTCAAAGACACAACACAAAACACCAAAAATAATACAAGATTTACAATACCCAACCCCATTTGGACAACATGAAACATAAAAAATTCAAAGATCCCAACACAAAACACCAAAAATAATACAAGACAGACAATAACCCAAACACCTAGTACCACATGAAGCATGCAAAATTCAAAGACACAACCCAAAACACCAAAAATAATACAAGATTTACAATACCCCACCCCATTTGGACAACATGAAACATAAAAAATTCAAAGATCCCAACACAAAACACCAAAAATAATACAAGATTTACAATACCCCACCCCATTTGGACAACATGAAACATAAAAAATTCAAAGATCCCAACACAAAACACCAAAAATAATACAAGACAGACAATAACCCAAACACCTAGTACCACATGAAGCATGCAAAATCCAAAGACACAACCCAAAACACCAAAAATAATACAAGATTTACAATACCCAACCCCATTTGGACAACATGAAACATAAAAAATTCAAAGATCCCAACACAAAACACCAAAAATAATACAAGACAGACAATAACCCAAACACCTAGTACCACATGAAGCATGCAAAATTCAAAGACACAACACAAAACACAAAAAATAATACAAGATTTACAATACCCAACCCCATTTGGACAACATGAAACATAAAAAATTCAAAGATCCCAACACAAAACACCAAAAATAATACAAGACAGACAATAACCCAAACACATAGTACCACATGAAGCATGCAAAATTCAAAGACACAACCCAAAACACCAAAAATAATACAAGATTTACAATACCCAACCCCATTTGGACAACATGAAACATAAAAAATTCAAAGATCCCCAACACAAAACACCAAAAATAATACAAGACAGACAATAACCCAAACACCTAGTACCACATGAAGCATGCAAAATTCAAAGACACAACCCAAAACACCAAAAATAATACAAGATTTACAATACCCAACCCCATTTGGACAACATGAAACATAAAAAATTCAAAGATCCCAACACAAAACACCAAAAATAATACAAGACAGACAATAACCCAAACACCTAGTACCACATGAAGCATGCAAAATTCAAAGACACAACACAAAACACAAAAAATAATACAAGATTTACAATACCCAACCCCATTTGGACAACATGAAACATAAAAAATTCAAAGATCCCAGCACAAAACACCAAAAATAATACAAGACAGACAATAACCCAAACACCTAGTACCACATGAAGCATGCAAAATTCAAAGACACAACACAAAACACAAAAAATAATACAAGATTTACAATACCCAACCCCATTTGGACAACATGAAACATAAAAAATTCAAAGATCCCAGCACAAAACACCAAAAATAATACAAGACAGACAATAACCCAAACACCTAGTACCACATGAAGCATGCAAAATTCAAAGACACAACACAAAACACCAAAAATAATACAAGACAGACAATAACCCAAACACCTAGTACCACATGAAGCATACAAAATTCAAAGACACAACACAAAACACCAAAAATAATACAAGATTTACAATCCCCAACCCCATTTGGACAACATGAAACATAAAAAATTCAAAGATCCCAACACAAAACACCAAAAATAATACAAGACAGACAATAACCCAAACACCTAGTACCACATGAAGCATACAAAATTCAAAGACACAACACAAAAACACAGAAAATAATACAAGATTTACAATACCCAACCCATTTGGACAACATGAAACATAAAAAATTCAAAGATCCCAACACAAAACACCAAAAATAATACAAGACAGACAATAACCCAAACACCTAGTACCACATGAAGCATGCAAAATTCAAAGACACAACCCAAAACACCAAAAATAATACAAGATTTACAATACCCAACCCCATTTGGACAACATGAAACATAAAAAATTCAAAGATCCCAACACAAAACACCAAAAACAATACAAGATTTACAATACCCAACCCATTTGGACAACATGAAACATAAAAAATTCAAAGATCCCAACACAAAACACCAAAAATAATACAAGACAGACAATAACCCAAACACCTAGTACCACATGAAGCATGCAAAATTCAAAGACACAACCCAAAACACCAAAAATAATACAAGATTTACAATACCCAACCCCATTTGGACAACATGAAACATAAAAAATTCAAAGATCCCAACACAAAACCCCAAAAATAATACAAGACAGACAATAACCCAAACACCTAGTACCACATGAAGCATGCAAAATTCAAAGACACAACACAAAACACAAAAAATAATACAAGATTTACAATACCCAACCCCATTAGGACAACATGAACCATAAAAATTCAAAGTCACAACACAAAACACCAAAAATAATACAAGACAGACAATAACCCCAACACATTAGTACCACATGAAGCATACAATATTCAAAGACACAACACAAAACACCAAAAATAATACAAGACAGACAATAAACCATACACCTTAGGACACCATGAAACATAAAAATTCAAAAACACAAAAAATTGAAAAGTATAGAGTTAAAGATCTATAAGGAGACTATTTGGTTACCAACTCTCCATGATTTAGCTGGGGGGAGGGTCACCTGAACCCTCTCAAAGACCATCGGTAGCCCCCGGACCAATGCTTGAAGACTAGGTGACTGAAATCAGGGCATAAATGGTATTGCAGTTGTAAATATGTATATAGAAATTGACCACTAGGGGGGATATCCTTGACTTACCCAAGAATTACATTCAAGGACCACTGGTGGTCCCCAGACCAATGATTGAAAAACATTTCCCTAGATGACTGAGATCACATCAGGGCATAAATGGTATTGCAGTGTAAATATTTATATAGAGATTGAACACTAGGGGGGGTATCATTGATTTTTCACAAGAATTACATTCAAGGACCATTGGTGGTCCCCAGACTATTGATTGAAAAACATTGCCCTAGATGACTGAGATCACATCAGGGCATAGTAGGTATTGCAGTGTAAATATTTATATATAGAGATTGACCACTAGGTGGAATCACCCATCCCACTGTCAATGTATGTAGGGAATTTAAGGAATCCATGGAATGTTATTACTAACTTGATTAATTTATGCATACAATTCACTTCAAAGAGTGGAGCCCCCACCTCTGTGATTATCTAATTTGCATGTCTGGCACCTGGCATTCCACAAAGGGGGGAGCCCATCCCCCCAACCCACCCCCGCTCTTCATTTAATTTGCATGTCGCACCTGGCACCTGGTTAGAGCCCATCCCCCCCTTGTTTATCTAATTTGCATGTCTGGCACCTGGTTAGAACCCATCCCCCCACCCCACCCCCGCTTCATTTAATTTGCATGTCTGGCCCATGGCAATCCACAAAGACTGGGAGCCCATCCCCCCACCTCACCCCCAGGGACAAACAAACAAATTTACATTTGTTTGTTTTTCACACCTTCGAGTCAGCATCTCTGCTGGCTTTTGGGGAGGCATGTCACAAGGAGAAGCAGGGAGAGAGAGAGATGAGATCAGCTAATCACACACACATCATGCATTTTATAAATAACCTATTATTAGTTTTTATTATTATTTAATTATAAACTATTATATGCTAATTATATTTATGGATATTTATATTTTATGATATTTATTGGTTATGGATATTTTATGATTTATGATTATGCTAATTATATCTATGGAATTCATGGAATGTTTAATTACTAATTTGCATAATTAATTATGCAAATTATGCATTAATTGCTCACTAGCGCCACCAGTGGCCAAAAAAGGTACCGAACATACATCATATAAGACTACTAGTGTGTGCAAATCTTTGAATATATATTCTTTCACAGCGAACGTTTTTAACTCAAATATTTGCTTCTGTGGGTCAAAATAGTTTGAGATGGGGGTCGGCGACCAAATATATACAATTGTGGGGCTTCTTCTTGACATGAATTTATTTTGAGAACCACTGACATAGAAACAGTTTTTTCAAAAATCATTTGTAGAATCTGGTCTCAGGTGCCCGTGGTTACTTACATTGTGACAATATTTGTACATTTGGGGGCGTTTGTTTCATTGCAGGGAGCGTGTCGGTGGTGGAGCTGAAGAGGAGCACGGTGATGCAGCGTCTGGCCGGCTGGATGCCCACAGCCATGCGTGGGGAGCAGAGCCCCGGAGACCTGGCGCTCAGCCTGGCCGCCCGGGAGTACGAGGACGACACCTTCATCTTCGCCCTCTGCCAGGATCACAAGCTACGCGTCTGGTCCTACAGGGTATGGCCGATGCGCACACACACCAATAAACAAACAAAAACTACCAGGTTAGACACCTGGGGCCTATTTCACGAATCTTGGATTAACTAATCCAGGATATAGGCCAAAACCAGGCTTTTTAAATCCTGATCTTTACAGCCTGGTTTATTCCGTTCCACTAAAGCCAAGCGAGGCTCAGAATTGGCGGATTTGGCGAGCCGGGATCAGCAAGCCTGGCTTAATAGACAGTCTGGCTTGTTGTCTCTAGACCCATTCTGTGGATCAAAGATTTACTGATCCTTCTTCTTCATGGGGTATTAAGGCAGTTTGCATCCTTAATAGTTGCATTACAGCCCCCTTCTGTATATCTCATTATCTTTACTAATCTATTCAAGACCAACTGATACAAGGATTTAAGCTTCTAAAATAAATACTGCTGCTGTAATTAAAGAGAGAACATACTCTCAATAGTGGATAGACTGAATGATTAACTACCCCAAAAATATAGTTTACATTTTACCACTACTATTAACTTAAAACAGAATTCTTAATATTGTAAGCATAATGATATTGTCGCATTGTGACATTTGGCCATAACTCCCTCCTCTGAGGGAGCTACCTTTGGGAAAGGGGGTTGTTTTCCAGACAGGGGCCAGACTGGTGAGGTTCATAGGTTCATGGGTTCATTTAGCATGCCAAAGTTTGTGCTATTGCCATTGAGAATGCATTGGGCGTTTAAGTTAAATAACTCAGAAACTACAAAACATTTCAAAGTAAAAAGTTCCAGCATGTGTTTCCACAGTAAGCTGAATTTTACAAAGTGTGAATGGAGTTTCTAGGTGAAAGTGATTTTTTGAAGTGCCACTATCTGCCTATAAATGTCTCAAATTTGAAAGCACTATATTTCTAAAACTATGAAACATTTCAAAGATTCCTTTTCAGGCACACATGTCCACCGTAGGATGAACCTAAATAGGTTTGAATGGGGTTTCTAGGTGTAAGTATGTAGGACTAGTAGTGGGTGAAACGTTACAATATGTTGTAAAACAATGAGTAATGGTAATATTTAGTGGTTTTCACTTTTACAAAGAATAATAATAATAATATAATATAATAATTATTCTTAACCGTGCACTTGCACGACAGCAAACCTATTCATGGGGAACATTCACCAAAAGCAGCTGATCTACAAGCTCACAAGCTGTCATGATGTTGTGCAGCCTATATATTTTGGTTATTTGATTTTATATAGTGCTTAAATTAGTCCTTTAATGCAGACCGATACAAATAAGGCAACATAAACCCATAATAATTGAATAAATCTGGAAAACATTGGTTTGTGATCAGTTTGACTGCTTAATGAACAGTAAAGACATCAGGATTAGGTTAAACCTGGCTGTTAGCCTGGTCCGGAGCAGGCTAAGTCCAAAGCATAAATTTCCATGGTAACTAATGTAGCATCACTTTCATGAAACCGAATCAAGCCTCAACATATCCAGGTTAACTGGTTAAGTTAATCTGGCAAGATCAACCAGCTTTCATGAAACCGGTTAAGCACTGATCCAGGATATATTAAGCCAGGATATGTGTTAAAGCCCGGCTTAATCTCTAATCCAAGTTTCGTGAAATAGGCCCCTGGTAAGGTTTGCTTGTTTTAATGAATATCATGTAGTAATATTGTCTCCTCCATGCAGGTCCAGGCCTGTCTCCTGGAGGTGGACATGTTGGAGTACATGCCAGCCTGTAAGGGGGTGAAGCAGGTGGCGGGTCAGGGCCACAAGCTGCGTCTGTCCTTCAGCGACACCAGCGCAGAGCTGTGTCTGGCCGTCTACCTGGCCGTGCCTCACAGAGGACAGTTCACCGTGCTGCAGCTGGCCAGGGCGGACAACCGCTGCAGCCTGGAGCACATCTCCTCCCTCTTCACCACGCAGGTACGCTGTTGTTCTGTTTCATACCTACTGACCGCCAGAGTGGGCGGTGTTTTCAATTTCAACACCTCCTGGATATTCATCGCTCGCACGCGTATAGGTTGAATGTAGCCTGGGCACCGTTCCATTTCAGGTTCATGAACCGGTCGGGAGCGGATGATATCGCTACGTCATGTTGTAGTATTGTTTCGTAGTCAGCAATCCTCCGGAACTTCTTTTTCCCTCAAACCGATTTTTCTCAATAAAAGCTATAGGCTACGAGAGCTTTTATTGTTATTCTTCCGGTTTGAGGGAAAAGGTAGTTCCGTTTGATTGTTCTTGCCTGATGACTACAAAACAATACTACAACATGACGTAACGATATCATCCGCTCCCCCGACCGGATCATATGGCAGTTTTGGAACAGAGACCAGGCTTTCCTCCGAGCTGGAAAGCCTGGTGAGGCGAGGTTAGGTTGAATGTTAATGCCAACGTTGTCACTCATGACCACCTGTGGGGCAGGTACAGTGTTGATTTCGTTGACTAATGCTATGGCGAAAAACTTTCATCGACATGAGACTATGACTAAAACTAAAAGCTAAATGTGCTGCCAAAATCCAAACTGCACGTAATGCGGCCACAGGTAGTAGTCCACAGATGTCACTGTTTATTTAACCTGTCCATTTGGTTACATTTGTACATTACTCTTGTATTAGCCAACTAACTAACTATTCCATCATTTCTGAATGCTATATTATAGAGTCTGGAACTACACCTCCTGTAATCCGAGCAAGGAAGCTGCCATTTCGGTTCCCGGAAATATATTTTATAATATCTTCTAAAATATATATATCCATCCATAACCCATAATATCCATCTAAGCAGCAAGCTATACCTGTATATGCTTACATTTATTTGATTTAGGATAAATCTGCGCGACTGTAAAGACAAAACAGAAGTGGTGAGGAGGCTTCACTTCCGGTGTATCACTCGCTCATGATCAGAGCTTCCGTTCTACAGGCTGTGTGATGGAAGTGTTTGAAAACAGTCTGGCAACGCCAGACAAATGTGTACATACAGGCCGGGTATCAAAGTGGGCACTCACTGATCAGGCCGTTTTGTGCCCGTGTGCCCTTACCACGTTGTCCCTTCCTGACTGACCGTCTGTCTCTTCATAAACAGGAGACATTGGTGGACTTCGCTTTGACCTCCACTGACATCTGGGCTCTGTGGGTGGACGATGCAAACACCACCGTAGTCAAATACATCAACTACGAACAGTAAGTTTGAACTTGGAGTCGAAACAGCGGTATAAACATATTTTGTACCAGGCATTGTGAGTTTTTCAGGCATAGTGTCGGGTCCCAGAGTATAACAAGTGTTTTGTGTGTTCAGTAACACAGCAGGTCAGTGGAACCAGGTCTTTGTTCAACCACCACCAGAGGAAGAAGTCCATATCGGAGTGGACCAAGATCCCAGGGTAAGCAAGCCCTGGTACCACCACCACCTCACGTACAATTTACAATTGGGCTCTGATCTACAAGCTCGTAGCGCGGTACTGAGTGCCGTGCTACGAGCTTACGAGAATGGTGAAATGTAGCGCAAATCTTTGAACTCTTTGCTTCCCTGCAACAACAACAACATATTTTCAGATTCTGGGGGTACTTGACGTGAAAATGGTTAACGACTTGCAGTAAGCATTGTAACCACTGTTGAGATATCCACTGTTATCTTCACTGTTATAACCTGAGTTTTATTAACACTAGGGACCCTTTTCCGCCAGGGTTGAACCGGTTCAGTTACTTTCCCCCCCGCATAATATTGAACCAGTTCAGATTAGAACCCTAAAAGTTGGTTCAGAACTGGAACATAAAAAAATGGCCACCGGTTCCGTGAAAGCACCCACGGTTCCGATAATCTAGAATGGAACCAGTTCTAGTAGAACCAAAGTTATTTTGGTGGAAAAGGGGCCTAAATGGACTACTAGATCCTAATCCCACCTGAGCTTTGCCCCCTCAGCCTTCCTCTTAAATATAGAAAATACCAAATGTTTGTGTTTTAAAGCGGTCATCAGGCCTGTGCACGTTTTAGTAGTATTTAATTTATTTTTTCAGGAGACTTATCTGGAGGTGCTCTTCTCCCCTCTGCGCTTCACGGCCTCCGCCATCGTCAAAGCACTGCAGGTAAAAAGACTGAAGAGATATTATACGCTATATTGTTAAAAGATTTTCTTCACTCTTCAGATTGTTCACACTTGTAGGATGAATGGTGCTAGTTCGACAAGAACAGAATGTTTTAGGCCTATGTTTGTGTTAAGTTGTACTAAACCACAAAAGAACACATGAACAATCAATTAATAATTGTGCAATTAATCAATTGTTAAATATAAGGGATCCCGATGGTAATTCCGACGGAGCATTAGTCCGACACGCGGGAACAGCGGTCGGACTAGTGCTCGAACATGTGCTGCTCCCGTGCTTGCGGTTATGGTTAGGTTAGGGTTTGAGGTATAGGTTGTCGGTCTAATGACTGTCGGACCAATAATAGTGTCGGAACTAAAGCCTGTACCTGTTGAATAAACCTTTACAGTGATGTAAATAGGTTTTCAATGTAATGAGTCCCGGGATGCAGGGATGGTCTTTTAGATGAGTCCCAGGGACATTTTATGAGTCCCACTTCATCGACGTTAGGAGTCATATTTAGCCATTTTTACAAATTGCAGCATTTAACTTCCATTTCATTTTATATGGTTATGTTGTGGTTATATTCATGTAGAAAACAGAAAAATAAATGATTAATTATTACTAAAGCTTGCAAAATAAACTAGAATTAAAAACGGTACAGTAGTGCATCCCGTGGACGCAGAGGTTGTTGTTTTATTGCGTCCCTAAATTAGGCTGCTTTTTTTTAGGTGCAAAATGCACCCTTTTTTAATGTCTGCCTTTTACATTTTGTACACATTCACCCCATTCTGTCCAAAGCAGAATGTGTGTGTTATTTGTGTCTGTCAAACTAATGTACTATACCCGGCGTTCCAGATCTACAGACGAGGCTCGGAGAGAATCCTGGACGTGTCCTGGGATAAGCTGAAGAGAGACGTCACCATAGCCGTGGAGAACGAGGTACCGCTCAGTCTGCTGTCTCCTCTTCTTCTCATATTGAATCACATATTGAGTTACATATTCATTATGTTGTTGTTGCCATATTTATAATATAAAAAAAACAATCGCACATATACGTATAACCCTCCCCTCTGTGTCTTCTTCTAGCTGCAGAGCAGTGTGACAGAGTTCGAGTTCTCCCAGGAGGAGTACCGTCAACTCCAGGTGGAGTTCTGGTCGCGCTTCTACGCCTGCTGTCTGCAGTACCAGGAGGCTCTGTCCATGCCCCTGGGCCTCACCGTCAGCCCCCAGACCTCTATGGTCTGCCTGCTGAAGAAGGTACGTTGGTTGAAGAGGTGGTCCTATAATCGAAAAGGTCATTGGCTCGTTCCTGTTGAGCCAGACACCTCGCCTGTTGACAGTTCTACTGCGTAACCCGCGTTCCCCGCTATTTAATCCATGTGTCGGTGCTGCGTAATACACTAAACCCGCTATATGTGTTTAATTCGCCGTTTTTTAATAATTAAAAAGAAAGGGCGGATTTGTCGTGGACCTGGTGACGAGGCCGTCGCGCTATGATGACGAAATCTGAAATCAAGCCATGCTCTGGGCTGCTAGGGCTTCTGGGAAAATGAGTTCAGTTCAAGTGAATGGCTGGTTTGTTTGGACTACAACATGCTGTGCATGCTGTGTTCATTTCGCGAATTGTGAATGAAGGAACTGGGGTTTTGTTGCAGGGTTTCGTGTCCTTCCTCTTGCCATGTTTTGCGGTGGACCACCTGTACCTCTCCAACGACAAGTATCTCTTCTCAGAGGACGACACTCCCATAACTGAAGGTAACTCTTAATAGCTTAACCCATTCTGAATGGGAACCCATTTTGGTGTTAGCATCATGTTATGCTTTAGCTATTGAAAAATAGCAGATCTACAAGCTCATAGCGCGCCACCGAGTGGCGCGCTACGAGCTTGTAAGTCTGCTATTTTTGAAAAATCGAAGAACGACTGACATTTTTAGAATCTGATCTCAGGTCAGAATGGGTTAATCAGACCAGTGTGTGTCCAGTGGAAACCTCGTATGAATCTGATCTCAGGTCAGAATGGATTAATAGCTTAACCAGTAACCATTGGGCTGGTGCTGAAAAAAAATGACCACTTTAGTTTTGTTGTAATACTTCTATCCAAATAATCCATTCTACAAGCGCGTTCCTCACACCCTCCTGTCCCGTCCTGTCCCGTCCCGTCCTGACTCTCCTAGACGCAGAGCTGGGCCACGACGTGGTGCAGCTGGTGCAGTGCCTGCGTCTGCTGAGCGACGCCGTGACCGGAGACATGGCCTACGAGATGGAGCAGGCCCTGGAACACCTGCAGTCTCCTGAGAGGGCCGCAGAGCTGGTCCTGGACAACCTGCTGGCCACTGACATGTCAGTATGGAGGGACTGACGCACCACCTTGACCAATAGGGTTTGGGATGGGGAGACGAAGAGACATTTATTTAAAAGCCTCGTGGAGTTTTTACCCATAGCATTTAGGCTGATCTTGTTAGAAATAGGATGTAAGCTCAATTGCACAAATCAAAAGGTTAGATCATCTGCTGTCGCCTCACAGCTAGAAGATGTGCCTGATGGAGGGGAAAGGAACTGTGTCGGAATAACGTGTTCCTTCAACGCGCTATGGCCGACCGGTGAAACTCTCCCGTCAGGAGAAAAGAAGCAGCTTGGACTCCTCATGCATAGAAGGAAGCATGAGGTCAGTTCATTGCCCCCCTCTGGTTGGCAGAGGAAGTGTAGCGCCCAGGATTACATTAGATAATTGACACTGGGTGAACAAATGGGCTGCCAAATCCTGGGATAAATTAGGGTAAAAGTTATATAATCTGTGTTCAAGTGGGCTCTGCCTGGCCTGCCTGCTAATGCCTGCTCTATAGTGATAAGTGTCACCCGTTCTGTGTTAATGTCTCTACAGTGACAATGTGATAAGTGACATCCAGGACAAACTGCAGAACGTTCGGAACCCGGTGTCGGCCATGTTTGTCCTGGCGAGCCAGATGGACCTAGAGACAGATACAGAGGGCGCCGGGGAGCCCCTACCACCAGGTACCTTGAAGTTTTATTCCAGTGGAATAAAACTGCATATACAGTGGAAAATATTTAATTAAAGGACAACTTTGGGGGGTTTTTTTCAACAAAGGTTCATGTTTTAGGTTATTATTAACCTGTATTTCCTCCTGTCTGCTCCTCTGGTCTCCTGACAGCAGGTCACAGCAGCCAGAACGTTCGGATCAGCCTGTCCCAGCTGTACGGCAGCAGCACGGCTGTGAGCGTCATCTGTCAGGCTGTGTGTCACATGGCCATGACCAGAGCTCTGTTCTGTAGAGACCTGCTCATCCTTCAGAAACTCTACCTCCACCTGGGAGACAACGTGAGTAGACTGACCGTTAACGCACGCACGCTCTCATGCACGCACGCATGCATCCACCTGTAGGCTCTGTTTCTAGATCCCCCTGGGGTCTTAATTAATTCCCTGCAATTCTATTCGGCTTATAACTTAACTAAAATGTGTTATGCTACAGGGAATGAATAGACAAACTCCTGATGCCAAACTATGCTTCAATATATATGCTAAATTAAAATGTATGTTCAATAAATATATATTCTATATTCATTCTAAGAGTTGTCTTGACTGAAATCACATTTATTTATCACCTAATTGTACACCTTTTTGTGAAACCTTTCTAGTCTAGCACCACAGTGGCTGGTGGATCTAAAAACTTATTTCCTTGGCTATTCAAATGATGTTAGTTCTCTGCCAGTGTGTTGAGTAGTAGTAAATAATGCTGGCAAATTCTCATAATTTCATTGTATGAATCCTGTGTGTGTACGTGCGTATTCAGATGATTCCGGGAGGTGGTGCACAGCTCCTGCAGCTCCAACAGGACCAGATCCCTCGCATCTCTCAGCTCCTCTCCTCCTACCATCTTCTCAAGAACATCAGCCAGAGCCTGGCCTCCTCCATCCCCATGGACACCATGTAGGAACACACAGATAACTACAGATGTTCTTTTTACAATTTGGAAAGAATTGACAATTTAACATTGAGGTGCCCACAATTCCTGCATCCGGATTAAGTGTTAAATGTAAGTTAGTCTCGCGTTACCAGACTGTTGCCTCCGTGATTTCCAAACGCTTCATCATACAGTCTGAGCCAATGGAAGAGCTGTCATGAGTAAAATATGAAGCGGAAGTGGAGCCTCCTCGCCACTTCCGTTTCGTCTTCACAGTCGCGCACATTTATTCTAATATAAATAGAAAACATCTAAGCATATATAGCTTGTTGCTTAGCAGAAAAGGAAATAAAAAAATAAGCTCTAAAGATATTTAAAAAATATATTTTCGTGAACGGAAATGGCTGCTTCCTTACTCGGCTCATGGGGGCTGTAATCCCAGACTATATAGCATTCCTGAGATTGTGGAATAGTTGTCTGGCTCCGCGAGACTAAATATAAGTTGTGTTTTTCCTTCAGAGACGCCAACCTGCAGCACCTCTCCGTCCTGGAGCTGTCGGACTCTCCGGCCCTGTCCACCTCAGGCTCAGGTAGGTCATGGACACACCTAGACAACACTCACTGGAGCACAAACATTCATGTGTGTGTTTATCAGTATGTCGGGCACTTGCCTGTCCTTCTCCTGCACACACCTCGCCTGTAGCTTGCTCTATAATGCTACTGGTTTCAATAAATCCGTCCCTCCTCTCTCCCTCGTCAGTGCTGAGTCCTCAGACGGTGGTGGAGCTCTTCTACCAGACTGTGGCCAGGAAGGCCATCATCTCCCAGATCTACAGCCAGCAGCAGAGCCCCATGGCTCTGAGCAACGCCCTGCTGCACTGGCCCCACATCGTGTCCAACATCGTCAACCTGCTGGCACAGTTCCTGTATCCTTCAGTACCACTGTTGATTTTGACAGCAATCTTTTAGGTTTTTAGGTTCTTTAGTCATAGTCTCTTGAATAGTTTTCATTTGCATACGCCTGCAAGGTCATCGAGGCTAGTGCAAGTGCTACAGCTAAGAGTGAAGAGGTGAGTTTTCAGACTGCGGTGTAAGATTGGGAGTGAGTGCAGTTCTGATTTGCGATGGGAAGGTTTTGGAGCCAGGAGGGAGAAGAGTGAGGCGTGTGGACCGTTTCTTTTTTCTTCACATAAGTTATGGATTTGCAGCTTTCAAGCATTCTATACATGCTGATATATATATATATAATATATATATAGGTTGTGTTCTGCATTAACCCATTCTGAACGGGAACCCATTTTGGTGTCAGCATTATGTTATGCTTTAGCTATTGAAAAATAGCAGATCTACAAGCTCATAGCGCGCCACCGAGTGGCGTGCTACGAGCTTGTAGGTCTGCTATTTTTGAAAAATCGAAGAACGACTGACATTCTTAGAATCTGATCTCAGGTCAGAATGGGTTTAATCAGAACAGTGTGTGTCCAGTGGAAACCTCGTATGAATCTGATCTCAGGTCAGAATGGGTTAACAATATAAACCTTAACCAGTGACCTTCCCAGATGGCCCAATAACCCGGGATTCCAGTTCCCTGAATGTCTGATGGCCAACTGCCAATACGCACAGCTACAGGTTAGACCAACCTTTCATTTTAGGTTTTGGCTAAATCTCATCAAATGTTGGTCCGTGGCTCAAATGCTGAATAAATGATGGACCTTTATATGAAATGGGTTGAAAACCACTGGGTTAATGTGCCTGTGTGTGTGTGTGTGTGTGTGTGTGTGTGTGTGTGTGTGTGTGTGTGTGTGTGTGTTTAGGAGTATGTGAGGCTGATCCAGCCATGGTGTCAGATGAACGTGGGCTCCAGTCGCTTCATGCTGGGACAGTGCTACCTGGCCAACGGAGAGGGCCACAAGGTTAGTAGTAATTCAGCTTTCATCTGACATCACAACGTCACATTTCACACCCCTGCTGTATGATGTTGGCTTGTCGTTCTATTCTTAGATTAGTTCTGTTTTCTCACAGTAAAACGTTGTCCCGGCGATACTTCTGTTGTAGTCTCATTGAACAATCACAATTATTATATTTTATGTGTTATATATCCAAGATATTGGAGTCTGCAGGAACCTTATTACTAGCTGATATTCTGAATGCATGTTCTCTTCAAAGGCTTTGCAGTGCTTCCAGGAAGCATCGACGGAGGTGGAGAAGGAGGACTTTCTCATCAGACTGTCTGGAACTGAGGATGAGGAGGCTGCTTCCACGCCCAGGTTACAATACTACAACAAGGTACATTCACAGATTTAAACCATTTTGAAAATCGTAGGAATACCGACATATCGTCCGAATTTTGTCATTATCGGTCAACATCGGTATTGGCAAATAAAAGTGACATTGCCCCGATGGCAGTAGCCGATGTTCCTGTTGTTGATAAAGCATACATTTTGCATTGGCTATGTTGGTGCGCTGGTTATCTTCAGCCAACAAGCTGTAGATTCTGTTTCCCTGGCACAAAAGGGGTAAATAAACATATGTTGGTCAATGGTTCAGTATGGGCTAAATGTCGGTATCAGACATCACTGCGTCCCTACTATAATAATGATGATGATGATATGCCCAAACAGGAATACTGTTGATGATCATAAGTGAAGCAAATTGAAAGTGTGTGGTTGTTTGTCCAGGTGCTGAGGTTGCTGGAGGATATGGGACTACCAGAGCTGATCATCCAGTTGGCCACCATGGCCATAACGGAGGCTGCAAATGATGTCAGGAGCCAGGTAGGCAGACCGTTAACACCCTGCCAGCGATGTGAGCGAGCAAACGATGAAATATCATTAGAATACGTGTTTTTCCGACAAGATTGTCCTGATGTCGTCCACCCCTCCTACTGTATATTCGCTCGCAGAGTCTCTATTTGAACGAGGTTTCGCTGCCTCAAACACTTTTATTGGTAGAGATCTACACGCTACTATGTATTGGGTCAGGCTTCGTCACAACGCAATGGCTGACGTCCGTATCGGGACAGGTTTTTTTTGCGTGATATCAGAGTCCATTTGGACCCATGGTGGTCCCTGAACCCGACGATGAGAACCCTGGCGTTCCGTTGGAGATTACTCTAAATGAGTAAAACAACTCGGTCTTCTAAAGGTCTAAAATGGAACACGGTGACTGTGCTGGAACACATAAATCGCCGTCACAGTTAAATTATGCTCCTATAATACAAAATCTCAGACATAATCATAATGAAAGTATTGCAATTAATCCTGCAATGTATCTACATATATTTGAGATCCCAGGTAAAGTACGTTTGTCTCTGTCTCTCTCTCTCTCTCTCTCTAGGCTGCTCTGTGGACCCGTATCTTCAAACACCATCTAGACCTGGGACACAACCGCCAGTCTTATGAAGCCCTCACCCAGAACCCTGACGCCAGCAGGTACTGACACGCACGCACACATTCCATAAAAAATGCACACCGTCTGCCCTTGCAATATGAACACTTTATTAGGCAACGTTTCGGTCAAAGAGATGTATGTTGACGTTGTAACCTTTCTGTCCTCTCCATCCAGGCAGTTGGACTGCCTGCGGCAGCTGGTGGTGGTTCTGTGCGAGCGTTCCCAGCTCCATGACCTGGTCCAGTTCTCCTACGTCAACCTCCATGACGAGGTACCGTACCATACCATACCGTACCGCACCTCCTCCTGGTTGATGCCTACTACTCTACCGTCTGTGTGCTGGTTTACTGGAGTGGCCTCTGGAACCAGTGTTGTTTTTGGCAGCACATTTCTGTTTTAGTTTTAGTCACAGTCTCTTGAATAGTTTACATTTTAGTTTGAGTTACATTTGTGTCACCTGGAATGTTTTAGTGTTTAGTCTAGTTCATTTCAACCATTATTTTATACTGTAGCTGTTGAAAGATAGCAGATCTACAAGCTCATAGCGTGGCACAGAGTGCCGTGCTACGAGCTCTTAAGATGTACAGTACATAAATGAGAGTAATGCCAGGTCTCAACGTTTCTACTCCTGCTTCTCCGTCTGCTTGACGGCTCCAAAGGTTATTTCATTCCACATTCCATTACAAGACGGTTCCAAACGAGTAATTCCAAGGAACTTTGACAGATGAAATTACCTCTCATTAATCAGACTAAATAAATTGAACTTGACATTTTTCTTTTGACAGTGTGTACAGTCGCACGTACACACAAATGGCAGTTTAAAACATGTAAATGAGGGAAAGTTGCATTGTCTCTAGCACAGGGGTTCTCAATGTTTTTTGGCTGGGGGAAACCCGGAAATGCTTTGGCCATGTCTCGCGACTTGTGTGAGAATCGTGATCACGATTCTTGTGGAAGAAAATCGAGATTCACATTTGAGCAAGAATCATGCAGCACTACATAGAATAAAATGTAGGGGCACTACATTCTACACTGTGCGTGTGTGGACGTAAACTTGGCATCGGTGCAGCTCATGGCAGCGTAGCAGAGTTTTAATTAAAAACGCATCAGTACTCTGACATGTAGTTCATGTTGGAAGAACACTCGGTGGACCTGATCTCGCTTACTCTTTGCTATCCGTGTTTCAACGTGATAATTATTATCGATATTTATTTATAGACTGATGCCGAACTTTAAAACATACACCTATGTTTCCATTGTTCAAATGTGTGTGTGTGTGTGTGTGTGTGTGTGTGTGTGTGTGTGTGTGTGTGTGTGTGTGTGTGTGTGCCTCTGTGTGTGCAACAGGTGGTCAGTATCATTGAGTCCAGAGCCAGGGCAGTGGATCTCATGTCCCACAACTATTATGAGCTGCTGTACGCCTTCCACATCAACAGACACAACTACAGGAAAGGTAGAAAGCCAAGTCCATTTGTTCAGACAACTCTCATCCCCTCAGCTCTTCAAGCTGCTTCCCTCTGGCATTCGCCTAAAGGTTCCAGGGGCCAAAAGCAACAGGTATAAGTTCTCCTTCGTGCCGGTGTCTATCCAGGCTCTAAATACCGATAGGAGGAGGTAACTTGTCACCTGACTCACTTGTAGGAATTCTTTACACAACTGTTTCTGAAAATGTTTCAATGTTACACTGATACCTTGAACTGCCATCCTGTTTTATTGTTCCATGTGTACCATGTGCTTTTTTACTGTGTTTTATGTGATTCATGTTACCTGCCTGTGTTATGCCTTGCTGTAAACCAAATCGCCCCTCAGGGACAAACAAATAAATGAACGTGAACCTGAGGTATTCCTGTAGTTGGAAGTGTTATCACGACTGCAACTCCCTCTCACATACTCTTACACCCACACATACATTACAGCTAATTTCACATGAATTTATCTCGTGTTGTATAACCGACTCGTCTGGATACGTCCCATTTCCTAGCATGCAATCGCTGTGGAAAATTCAGGGCGGACACTCTAACCACAAGGCCACTGAGCTGGTTGCCGTAGTTGTGTGTGTGTGTTGCAGCGGGCACGGTGATGTTGGAGTACGCCGTGCGTCTGGGTGTCTGAGCAGACCTTTTGTTGTGTGTGTTGCAGCGGGTACGGTGATGTTTGAGTACGGCATGCGTCTGGGCAGGGAGGTGAGGACACAGCAAGGCCTCCAGAAGCAGGTCAACTGTTACCTGGCCTCCCTCAACTGTCTGCGCCTCATCAGATCCGAATACGCATGGATCGTCCAGCCCGCCTCTGGAGCCGTGGTATGGATGAAAACACACACACACACACACACACACACACACACACACACACACACACACACACACGCACAGCCCAGTTACATTGTGTATGTGAGAACTGGTCACCTGGATGTCATGTTTCCATCTCTGCTGATTACAGCTGGAGCTGATAAATACTTGCTTACTGCATGTCATTTGTCCCGAGAATGAGTGCCCTTTAACACAAAATAAAGAAGTAAAAATGTTAGCGTTATTTTTGCCCTGCTACCGTGTATGACACAGAACTTTAAAATGTATATACTTAACTGTGTATATATTCTTTTAATTAACACAGTATGAACGACCAGGAGCATCGCCAAAGAGGAACTGCGATGGAGAGTTTGCAAATGATCCAGGTATGGTCATCAAACCTTAGCAACACCATGAACCTAGTCTCAAATGATCCAGGTATGGTCATCAAACCTTAGCAACACCATGAACCTAGTCTCAAATGATCCAGGTATGGTCATCAAACCTTAGCAACACCATAAACCTAGTCTCAAATGATCCAGGTATGGTCATCAAACCTTAGCAACACCATGAACCTAGTCTCCAGGTATGGTCATCAAACCTTAGCAACACCATAAACCTAGTCTCAAATGATCCAGGTATGGTCATCAAACCTTAGCAACACCATGAACCTAGTCTCGTGTAGCCAGACAACTATTCCACAATCTCCAAATGCTATATAGAGTCTGGAACTACTACACCTCCCGAAATCTTTTAAAATATATTTGCAATTTATTATTTTATTTCCATTTCTGCTAAGCCGCAAGCTGTATATGTATGTATGCTTAAATAAATGTGTGCTCCTGTAAAGAAGAAACGGAAGTGGGGAGGAGGTTTCCACTCCCTAACGAATATCAGAGCTAAACCACGCTTCCGTTAACTATATGTTAGAGGTGTGTTTGTTTTTACCACCCTCAGTGAGGCGTGAGAGGGACATCTTAAGCCCATCACACACCGGGTGCGCAGCGACGCGCCACAGGCGTTGCCGCGCGGCAACGCCTGGAAAATAGAACAGTGGCGTATCGGAGCGTCAGGCGAGGCGTGAACGTGCGTCGGACGCCGCCGGTGTGGGATAGGTTCATTGAAAATAACGCGCAGCATTCGCAGACGGTGTGTGTAGCCCTTTATAGAGGTGTGTCTGTTTTTACCGGTCCCTCAGTGAGGCGTCAGATAGACATCTTGGAGCTGAAGGACCTGGAGAAGGAGTACAGCCTCGCCCGCTGTCGACTCACCCTGGCCCAGCACCACCCGCCCTCCGCCGCCATCGCAGGTACCCCAGCTGTCTGCTTTGTCCCCTCAGAAGTAGACCAATCCCCTCTCATGACGCTACATGCACAAGTTACAACATCACGAAACGGAACCCACGTCATCAACATGGCACTAGGCCTGATGTCAAAATAAATAAATAAATGTTTTCTAAATCCTGACAGTTTTCTGAAATAGTATGTTTCTATATTAGTGGTGCTCAATATTTCATGGCAAGGACCCCAAAAATATTCTGTAATTGGCCGCTGACCCCAATCTGAAAATATGTAGCAGAAGCTAATATTTGAGTTAAAAACATCCACTCTGTCATGCCTGGAGAATGCCATTTCTCAAGCCCCTGGAGGTTGTTTTTAGGCTTTCTCCTTTTATTGACCTTGTGTATCATTTTTAAATCTTTTTCTATGTGAAAATAAACAAACCAACCTTTTACAGGCAGTGCCTCTGCTGTGGAGATGGTGGCCCTTCTGGTCCAGACAGGGCTGTTCGACTGTGCACTTTCTCTCTGCAAGACCTTCAAGCTGACCCTCACTCCTGTCTTTGAGGGACTGGCCTTTAAGTAAGTCTCTTGTTCCATTTAATGTACTATGCATCTTATTTTGTGTTGAGCCACACACCTGAGTCAAGGGAAATGCCTGGAACTCTTCACACTGCATTAACCTGGGTAGCAGCATTTGAAAAAAACAAATGCACGTACACTTGGAAATAGCACAATATTATTGTGTACTTGTTTTTGCGTGGATGAATGCACATGTGGAATGTGGGTGTGAAGTGAAGTGTTCACTGAGTCGCCCTCCTCTTGTGGCTTGTGGTTTCTTTCTGTTCCCTTACGTCGTGCTCCAGATGTATCAAGCTTCAGTACGGAGGAGAGGAGTGTCAAAATGAAACCTGGAACTGGCTGGCTGCCAACCAGCTGTCGACAATCATCAGCACCAAAGAATCAAGGTTTGTTTTGTTTCTGCATTGGTTTCCACAGTAGACTACCTTTTACTACTCCGGTTTTGTCAGGAGTCTTAACCGTCTCCTTGTGATCTATTACAAATAGATCTGCCTTTCTTGAGTCTTTCTTGGCCTGGTTTCCATCCTGATTTGCTGCGTTCCGTCATTGGTTTTGTCACATCGCTACTCGGTCTGGCCAGCCTCCTGTTCCGTAGCCACGTTGTTGCTGATACTTTTATCAGCCAGGGCCTCTCTGTCCATGCTTTTCTCACTGTTGAAAGAAATAGCGCGAGTTTGAGACTTAAGATTAAAACCTACGGTAAAGTAAACACTAATTTCACAGCAGTAGCTGTGTGGGGTGAGTTTAGTGAATGATAAGGGGACGTTGCAGGACAACAGCAGTAGCTGTGTGGGGTGAGTTTAGTGAATGATAAGGGGACGTTGCAGGGCAACAGCAGTAGCTGTGTGGGGTGAGTTTAGTGAATGATAAGGGGACGTTGCAGGGCAACAGCAGTAGCTGTGTGGGGTGAGTTTAGTGAATGATAAGGGGACGTTGCAACTTGCAGGACAACAGCAGTAGCTGTGGGGTGAGTTTAGTGAATGATAAGGGGACGTTGCAGGACAACAGCAGTTGCTGTGGGGTGAGTTTAGTGAATAATAAGGGGACGCCGCAGCCTCGCAGGACAACAGCAGTAGCTGTGGGGTGAGTTTAGTGAATGATAAGGGGACGTTGCAGGGCAACAGCAGTAGCTGTAGGGTGAGTGAATGATAAGGGGACACGTTGCAGGACAACAGCAGTAGCTGTAGGGTGAGTGAATGATAAGGGGACACGTTGCAGGACAACAGCAGTAGCTGTGTGGGGTGAGTTTAGTAAATGATAAGGGGACGTCGCAGGACAACAGCAGTAGCGCATTTGATACGACGTCAAACTGGTTGTTTTTGTCCCAACCCGCACCACAGACAAATCGGAAGCATCGGGTCGAGTCTTTCTTGCCATTTGAGTAACTTTATCCTCTGCCTCTCTGTAGTGCCACCGACGAGGCGTGGAGGTTGAGTAACTTTATCCTCTGCCTCTCTGTAGTGCCACCGACGAGGCGTGGAGGTTGAGTAACTTTATCCTCTGCCTCTCTGTAGTGCCACCGACGAGGCGTGGAGGTTGAGTAACTTTATCCTCTGCCTCTCTGTAGTGCCACCGACGAGGCGTGGAGGTTGCTGGAGTCCTACCTGGAGAGACACTCGTCTCCCAACGCCCAGCACCACCGCTGTGTCATCAACAAGCTCCTCTCTCACGCTGTCCCCCTGCCTGATTGGCTGATCAATGCATACAAGGTGAATGGGATTGGGCAAGGGGTATGATTTTTATTCATATTTTAGTACACAATTGAGTGTTCTCAAAAAGGCTAAGACTAAAAGGCCATTCACACTGAGCACTATAATTTACTGCATGCTTCTATGTATTGTGTTTAGTCTGTAGTTGCTGAACATTACGGCTTAAAGACATCATCAAAGTCTCTCTCTTTGTAGCAAAAACATAAGAGTAACTAAAATGAATAGGACAGCCAACTAGTGCTGCACGATTCTTGCTCAAATTTAGAAATGTGATCACGTAGGTTGTCTTGAGTGTCGTTCTCCTGTTGTCTGAACTGTTTATTGACCATGTATTTAAAAACATTTACAGAGAGTGGATTCAGCTGCTCTGCTGCGACTCTACCTGAACTATGACCTCCTGGTGGAGGCGGCCGAGCTGGTGTTGGAGTTGGTGGACGCTCTTCTGGGGAAGGGCCACCAGTACTTTGGAATAGAGGTACGCTTGATTTGTACTCTTGAACGTGTAAAGCCCTTCAAATCTATAAACTTTAAAAAATTCAATGACAAAGGAAACGGAAGTAATCATTACTTAGAAATGTATCTTGGCAGATAATGTGGTTTATAGTGTCCTGACAATAGTATTATCTGGTTTGTCATCTGCACATAAAACGGTGTGACATGGTTAATACCTTGTTCCCACCATGACTTCCTGTAATGCTGGGTGTTTGTTTCTACAGAAGCCCCTCTCAGCCACAGTGTAATGCTGGGTGTTTGTCTCTACAGAAGCCCCTCTCAGTAATAATGTAATGCTGGGTGTCTGTCTCTACAGAAGCCCCTCTCAGCCACAGCTCCAGCAGTATGGCTGCCGTACACGGCCATAGACCAGCTCCTCCAAGCGCTGAACGAGACGCAGACCAACGCCGGCGTACGTCTGACATACTTTCTGTACATTAAAAACAATAATTGTTCAATTCTGTACATAGAAATAAAACTATATCAAACATCTATAGTACATAATAGATGGGTAAATGCAACTGAAAAGTAATACAATTAATTCTGGATCCGGTTTATTTGGGTGTTGCTGTGTGCAACCAGGAACAAGTTCTTTATAGTTATGTTTCACTAATTTTCTTTTTTAATTATATCATTGACTTCTCCTCCCAGCTCTACAACACGCTGAGGGACAAACTGGACGGATACCACAAGCTGGTGGAACAGACGAGCAGACGGAAAATCCTGGCTCTATAGACCCTCCCCGACCCCCACTGCCCCCCCCCCCCCTGTCCTTGTACAGTGACTTCTGATGAAGATGCTCTTTAGTGACATCGAAAAGGAAGATAACTAAATATTTTTGTAGCGTTATATTTAAAAGGAAAGACATTTCAAAAGTTCACTTTATGGGTGGAATGTGTTGCCCTTATTTCATCTAATCTAAGGGGACTCAACTGCGATTGAAAGCCTTATCTGTGCATTTATATGGTTTAAGATTTGTAAATATTGTCTATGTGCACATGGTTAAGAAGTAAAAGGGTGTTTTTCACTCTATAATTATGTATTCTTTTTTATAGAATTACATTGTTCTTTTTTTGTACTCGTACGTGACCTTTTACAAACAGGTTTGTTGTAAATTGTGCAAATGCAATTAAAGGATTTCGTTCCATGTCTGCGTTGATTGAAATGAAGTCTTTGCTAGTGTGATGGTTAGATTGATTGATTCAAGACTTGCTGCAGAGGTGTTAATTTAGACCTCAGAGGTGTTAATTTAGACCTCAACCAAAGTGATTTCTGGCTGATGAGAACTGGAGACTTCTCGAGCAGACCCTTCGCTTCGAACCGTTGCTAAGGTGGGTATAGTCCGGCAGATGGGGTGGACGGATGGGAAATTTGGTATATAGTCTTTTTTTTATTTGTTTAAAATATTGTCAATATACATACATTCGCACTGACTTGGAACTCCCAGGGGAAGCGGAAGAGAGGGCGGCCTAGGAACACCTGGAGGCGGGACACTGAGGCGGAGCTGAAGAGACAGGGAATCAGCTGGGGAGAGGCGGAAAGGAAAGCCCAAAACTGTGTTGGATGGAGAAGAGTCGTTGATGGCCTATGCTCCACTGGGAGCGATGGGAAGTAAGTACATACATTCGTGAATCCACTTGCTGACTGGCTGTCGCTATTGGGCAATTTTTTTAATAGGGGTTTCTTGTGACCCTACCATTTACATCCCATGCCAGGCAAAAATGTCAAACTTTCCTTTATGCTTTGTAACATGTCAAACTAGGGGGTTTTCATGCTTCTGAATCCATTCCAAGCATTAGTTTTGTACAAAAAAACACTTCTTGGGCTGAAAACATCAAACGTCATGCCAATTTTTTTAAATCTTGATTATGGCATACAGCTTTTTTTAAATCAAATGTCGACCATCTGAAAAGTATATGCATTAAATTCAAGTATGCAATCAATAAGTTGTCTGGGCTACTTTTGAACGAATTATTTCATCAATGCTGCATGGCATGATTGAGGTGATCAGTCTGTGACACTGTTGAGGTGTTATGTGGAAGCCCAGGTTCGCTTTGATAACAAGTACATTTTTATTGTTGAGTCTTATGTCTCACACCTTCCTCTTGACAATACAACCTGTTCTTGTTCAGGTCAGTTGGCAATGGCTGGTCAGTTAAGCACAGTAATGGTCACTACAGTACTAGTAGTCTTGGCACTGTGGGCAGCTCAGCAGCTCTCATCCATCTCTGGCAGCAACACCCTAGCTCCTACAAAGTGCTTGTCACGGTTGAGTGTCCCAAGTTCAAATTATGATTGTTTTGGGGGGGTCATGGCCTGAAATGGTTGAGAACCAACCACTTGGTAACCTCGCTTCACCAGGCTTTCCACTTGGTAGCCTACACCACGGATGGACTGGCCACAGGACGTACCAGGCATACTGTATGCCCCGTGGGCCGACCCTCTGGTGGGCCAAATGTTAAATTAGTTGTCTATCATTTATGTTGTACTGTAAATGTGGTGGTGTGTTAAGGGCTTGTTTTTCCAAGTATTTATATGGGCCTCGACCCGAAAAGTATTCTGCACTGGTTGTGGTGGGCCAGTCTGGGACAAATTCTGCAAAAATGTCTGGGCCGAATCTTTGTCTCAGTCCAGCCCCTACACCAGTGCACCACGTCCTACAACCTAGCAACCACCTGTTTTACCACTTCTCATGCTTCTAAAGATGAATCCCTCTCAAAGCTTCGATGCCGTTTACATATTTATGTGAAGATCAGTCTGTCGCCGTCTTGGTAAACTTACTGTACAGTATATAACTATGTTTACAGGAAAAGTGGGCACTACATTTTGGATCACCAATGTTACGCAAATTGAGGTGCCCATCCACTCTTCATATAGATAGCCTAGTCTATCTATCCAAAATATCCAAAATACATGTTCAATATGATTGAACATTTTGTCCAATATTTCTAACCTGACTCAGCCAGATGGGGGCGGTATTGAGGTCACAGGAGTGAAGCAAACTTCTTTCAATGATCTGGCGGAGTCAGCTTATTGTAATATTTCTGTCTGCAATTGCACCTAGGCTACATCCAATCATTTGTGCATAAACAAGAATTTGAAGGGTATTCTGATAACATTGATGTGCATAGGTAAAGTTGTTCACAATCACAGACCTTTATTTATTTTTAACATTTTGGACAAAATAGTACATTTTACATTGAGGTGTCCACTTCTTTTTTTCACTTCAGTTTGCAGAATTACAGTACATTTCAAGCACAAACTCAATACAAAGACTGTTAACTGTGAGTGGACGACCCAATTAAGCATTACACTTGTTTACAACAGGGTCCACCTTGTTCAATTCATCAAAATATTTAGAAACGTACAAATAGACACTTCTATTTCTATATAGTTAAAGAACAGAACAGGAATTCATCATCTTGTATATGCGCGCTGGCTTGGCCAGGTTTGACCCTTAGTTATTTGACTACGTTCGTTTCTCTTAAAGGACTACATTCCCCATAAATCCACGGAGACTAAGATGTTTCCAGCCAATGGTAAGAGTTTACCTGAATGCACAAAATTTTAAACGTTTCAGTTTGGTGGTGTTTGCTGTTTTGGGAGTTACAGTATTTATACAAGACTTACAGTATTACAAGTGTATTATATTACGATTCGCCCTCAGGTTAGAATAACTCGTCTTGGTTGTTTTAAATATGATTAGTGTGCATTTGTGTGTGGGGTGTGTCGTGTTACTCGTGCATAAACAATATTATTAGTGTCTACTGTTAGCATTAACTGGCTAGTTGTAAACATGATATGCTGCGTAGTAAAATAAGGTGTTATTATTTACCTGTTAACTAGATTTTACGTTACTTACACTAACGTATGTTTTGCCGATCCTAGCCCAGCTGCACCTTAGAGTATACCATATATGACTATATGAAATGAGTGGTGCAACTGGTGGAACACCTCCCTCAGGCACCCAGGCAGAAGTAGTCGGTGGACCCCTCTCCCTCCATCTGGCCTTCGGCAAACCCTGTATAGCAGGCCATCCCCCGGTATATCCTTCTCTGCTAGGAAGACCAGTAACCAGAGTTCCTCCTCGGGTTGTGTCGGCAGCCACAGAGGAGGAGCTGGTCGTCTCACCAAAGATCCAACCGTTCTCTCTGGAAGATATACCTGAAGATCATGAAACCAAAGAAACTGATGAGTGCTGGCAGTTTGGGCAGTCCAACTCTGGAGTTGTTCCACACGCCCTCCATGTCTAGAATCAGACGGCCATCGGCCTTACCGACCCCCGTCAACAGGAGGATGTCTGGTATCCCACCATGTATGACCCCTAATAAGAGTTTAGCTGGGTTTAACTTTTGCAGGCCATCCCCGGTATATCCTTCTCTGCTAGGAAGACCAGTAAACCACAGTCCTCCTCGGGTTGTGTCGGCAGCTGGCTTTTTAAGGATGAAGTCTGAACTGATGATTTTGAAGTTGCTTTATTCATAGATCAACGTAGAACTGGGACAGAAATAGAATAAAATACATCAATCAATAAATAAATCACTACAATATAATCCATAAACAGTTCCAATCTCAGGCACAAAATACATTTTCCATGCATCACTAAAGTACATTACACAATACATAAACAGCCTTCTGCATACATTTTCACAATAATACCAATAACAGTGCAAGCAATTCAATAAAATACCTTGTCCCCCTTTCCAGCTAGGTGCTATATTCTCATTCATCAGTTCGTTCCATGGTTAGTTGGCATTTGACAGTTCCTTTGGCCTTCCTTTCCTTAGCCATCCACATAACCAACAAACTTCAGCCACACCATTTGTGTACTGTCTGTTCCAAGCCTTCTCTGTACTGAGGCAGCATTTCCTTGTTTTTAACCCCAGACAGTGCCACAGCTGAGCTGAGTCCCAATCATCTGATGCTCATCAGCTGTGATCAGTTGTTGGCACAATGTCTTCAAATGAATAAACTTCCTGTTCAATGCCTCACAACACTGTGACTATATACTAAACAATAAAAGTATTACCTGTGTGTGTTACAGTGATCATGGGATGTAAGAAAGAGAGTTACTCTCAACCTGTGGAGGGCAGCAATGTGCCGATAAGGCATGCAGTCTGCCGGAAACCTACAAGAAGAAGAAGAAGAAGAAAAATATAAATCCACGGAGACTTCCGGTACGATGTTTCCAGCCAATGGTAAGAGAGAGTTTACCTGAATGCACAAAATTTGAAACGTTTCAGTTTGGTGGAGTTTGCTGTTTTGGGAGTTACAGTATTTATACAAGACTTACAGTATTACAAGTGTAACGAGTCGTCCTCAGGTTAGAATAACTCCTCTTGGTTGTTTTAAAATATGATTAGTGTGTATTTGTGTGTGTGGGGGAGTCGTGTTACTCGTGCATAAACAATATTAGCGTCGTTAGCATTAACTGGCTAGTTGTAAACATTATATGCTGCGTTTGCCGAGCCTAGCCCAGCTGCACAGAGTACTGAGAGTAGTCTGTACTAGAGTTGTAAAACTGACGTGGGCTGCATGGTTAGCTAGCCCTACAAGCAGAACCCAATGGTACTGAAGTTTCTGACATTTTTTAGACTCAGCCCGGTTCGGTTCGGATTGGGCTGACCCCAGGGGGTTCCGAGAGGGGCTACATGGTTAGCCATAACGCTCCACGCTTCTGGTTTGTGGACATAAATAAATACTTTTCTCTTATTAACCTTTCTTTTCTTTTGTCTCTTCTAAATCAGCACTTTAAATTGCACTGTTCGAGGATGGATCCCCTTTCTGACGCCGGTTGGTAACGTTTTGATTGATTTATTGAAATTTGTTAGCCATGGTTCACATGACGCTCGTACTGATAATCATGACAGTCATGTTTCAGGGCTGGACAATTGTATGAACAGTTTGCAGAATGGGTACAGTTCAAGGAAGGCATACAGGTCAATGTATACAAAAACTGCTAAGAGGATAAAACCAGAAAAATGCACTAAGACTGACTTGTTTACAAGGCTCGTCCATTTTCAATTCATCAGAACATTTAAAGACATACAAATGAATTTCCAAACTGATTGTGTAAAATTGTATAATCGGCAACTCCTTTCTCTGGCAGTCTAAAACAACTTGAGCTTTCTTTTTCTTCAAGATTTCTATACATTGGCGGAGGAGAAGTTTGATTTTGATGTTTCACTGTCGCCTGCGAGGTTAGTGTCGTTGAACCTTTCACATCATATGATACACCTTCATTTTTTGCTACCTGCATTTTTAGTCATGCGAGTCTTATATTATGCAAACTTTAAATGTGTGTTAATGTGACAATTCAATAACATCACATCTTCTCATATAAGCAAACAACGACACCTCATCCTGCAATGCATTAGTTTCAATACATAGCCGCCCTACTGTATCATTTGACTGTAAAAAGTATAGGATTTTACTTTTATTCCCATATGAAGACTAGATGTTCACAACTGCAACAAGAAATTAACTTTGGATCCATTTATAATTGGCCACAGTATGTGAGGCGGCAGCCCCTTTGTCTTTGGTTATTTTGTCACATAATGGAACATGCCAGCTCCCTGCCGCCAATCACCCAGGAATACTAAATCACTGTTGTCAAAATTAGGGATGTACCGTCGGTAGCAATTAGACATTTGGGCCGTTATCCGATAATTAATTGCTGTTATGGCAGATATACCGTAATCATTGTTGATATGATCTCATTCTGTATTAAAACATTATAATAATTTTGTCCATTCTGGGAAAAAGCCTTATGAACACTGACTTTGAAAAAAGCAATGCCTCTTTATTCCAAAACTGGGTATGCAGTGCACCGTTATTGAAATGTTGGCCCACATCCCAACATAAACGGCTTGAATGTAGTATTTTTATTTAAAAATGTTCCAACTTGTTGACTCTTTTGAAAGCGTCCCCAGAAAACATTAACAGATTTTGCAGCCTTCATCATCACAAAAGGCTTTTTCAGGATTTTCTTTTAAATTTAAATTACTTTTCAACATGATTATTATAAAATATCTGCTAAAACCGATATATAATTTCGATATCGATTCCATACCGATATTGCATTTTAAGGCCAATATCGGCTGATACCGATTTGATAAGCGATTAATTGCCCATCCCTATACCAAAGATGATTTCTCCTGTTTCCAGTTCCAGGGGAGATGAAGAAGGTGAGGATGATGTGTTTATGGGTCCAGTCACAGACAAGGAGAAGGGTATCTGTGCCGCGGTGGAATATCTGTCCAAGGACAGTGTCAGCAGTGGGCCTTCTTCTGTGGCTGAGGAGCAGATGGAGTGGAGTCCTCTCTCAGGAGATAACTTTGACAGAATGTGCGGTGAAGCCCAGAAACTAGCCACTCAGTTAAAGGAGGACCACACTGAACAGACGGACGGTACTGTGCCTGCTGAGAAGAGGGAAGACCATATGGCCGTTGACTTTGTGCACGACGCTGGGGCCAAACTGGACATGTTCAGCAAGCCATTCAATCCGGTTCTCAGTCCAATTAAACGGGAGACATTCTGTGTACAGGACAGTCCCATGAAACTGCTTCCGCCTGCCATTCAGAAACGTTTGCTGAAAGGCAGCAGCACTAGTAGTAGGAGCAGCGTTGGCTCTGGTGTGGGTGTCAACTCCACTCGGGCTCGTCTCAGCACCTCCTCCCGCTCCAGTCCTGCTTCTGGGTCGTCTACGACTAGGACGCAGCCCAAGATGACACTGCGAAGCAAGGCAGGCCTGGGCACCAGTGGGATTCTCCCCAGCAAGCGTGTAGTTCCGGCCACTTCACTGAAGACCGCAAATACTGCAGCAGTGCCTGCAGAAAAACCCTCCAGGATGGCTCCGCCAAGCAAAGTAAGTCCACTAACATGTCTTTGATGTCTGTTTCTGTTGCTACCACCAAGTAAAGGAGTACTTGTCTACTTGATATGGTAGTGCTGCACGATTCTTGCGCAAATGTGAATCTTGATTTTCCTCCACATGAATTGAGATCACGATTCTCATTTTTTCCATGAATACTTTTCTTTAGTCTGTAGTTGCTGAACATTACACTACACTTATGTGGCACCTGGAGTCAACTACTACTGTGGCTTTAAACGGGCAACATCAAAGTGCTTGACTTACACCTCTTAAAGTCTGTCTCTTAACATAAGAGTGACTAAAATTAATTGGACAGCCAACTAGTGCTGCATGAAGCACGATTCTTGGCACCAGTTTCATTCGTTTCGCTGGGTATCTCATGGTTTTCCTGATTTCACATTTGTAATGATGCCATCCCCTCATCATGTTGTTTTTTTCTAGGCTGGTTTGAGGCCACCTCTTCAGACGAGGGGAGCGGTAGACGGGAGAAGAAACACCTCCTCATCCTCTTCCTCCGTGTCTAGCCTCAACTCTGTGTCTAGCCTCAACTCTGTGTCGAGCCTCAACTCCTCTCTATCGAGCTATAACTGCAGTATGTCTGTTTCTCCTCCTATTGGGAAAGGTAAGGCCTCTCTCTCTCCATGGTACATATGGTTGAAAGAATCTTCTAAGTACCAGGGTTGTCCGAACCAATGGTCAATCTTAAAATAACATGCCGGTACTAAAGCAGTGGTTCCAGCAGTGGAAAAAGATATGCCATGGACCCCCCATAAGAGAAGATTGTTACGGCTCTAGCAGTGATTCTCAACCCATTTCATTTCAAGGACCCGGCCAGTTTGACATGCATATACTGGTAGTCTACGGACCCCCATTTATTGGCATTTCTATCTCTGGGACCCCCAATTTATATTGTAAAATCAATGTTAATGTAACTCAGAGTGTACAAATTGAACTATTTGGGTCCATTTGGAACTCCATCAAGGACCCCTGGGGTTTTCAGTTATGATGGGTTTCTCCGAAGTGCTTGCTTAGCAATGATGATGGCAAAAAGCACAGGAATTATACCTTATATTGAGACATTTGTGTAAATGTATAATTATATGTAAATCATGTTGTCTTTAATGCCATCTGGTGTTCAGCAACACAATATACATTCTTTGGCTTTAGTTTGAACATCTCTCTCATTACAGGAAATCTCAACACTTCTCTGAACAGAAGCAAGAATGTTTCCAGCACCCGCGCGCCAACTAAAACGAGCAGACCGGCGGCCGTTAACACGAGCAGACTGGCGGCCGTTAACACGAGCAGACTGGCGGCCGTTAACACGAGCAGACTGGCGGCCGTTAACACGAGTGCTGCCAAAACTGCCCAAACTCGCCGTTCCAGCACCACTAGTAGCAGAGCTGCTGAGTCTAAAGCCTCTGCTACGGCTGCTACGGCCGCCACCGTCAAAGGTGCGCGGCGGTCCATCTCTGTCCAGTCGCGGAAGCCGTCTGAGACGACAGACCCGACCAGACTTGCCAGCAGGTCCACGTCTGTGAAGAGAGCCGCACCGTGTACCCCCACCCAGTTCCATCAGAGCCCAACCAAACGAGCCATGGTGTCTAGCGTTTCCTCCTTGGCCCTCGGGCCACAATTTGGCGCGAGGGCCAAACCCGTGGCCCTCATCGCCCCTACTTCCACTAGTCGGCTGAAAGGCCCCAAGCCATCTGATGGTGAGTTTTATTGGTTAGTTTCACCCAGCACACCTTATCAAAATGAATGTATGAAACTAGATTTGGGCTAATATTTGATAATATTAATGTTTGAGGATACACCCCAAAATGTGTGCAGATTATTACTTTGTTTATACTGTAAAAATCATAGTTGAATGAATACATGCATAAGTTTGGTGATTTTGATTAGATAATCACATTCTCTCACACACGTGCGTGTGTGTGGAAGGTCTGAGACATAAGACTCAACAATACAAATGAACTTACGGCTGTTATCAAAGCAAACCTGGGCTTTCATAATACCTTAACAGTGCCACAGGCTGATCACCTCCATGCCACGCCCCATTGATGTTGTTCAAAAGTAGCCCAGACCAAGTATTGACTGCATACATATACTTTTCAGATGGTCAACATTTCTGGATAAAAAAATGTAGTGCTCGTAAAATATTCTAATATTTTGAAATAGGATTTTCATGAGCTGTATGCCATAATCAAGATTAAAACAAAAACAAGGTTTTAAATACTTTACTTTATGCGTAATGAATTGGGAATATATAAAAGTTTAACTTTTTGAATTATATTACGGGAGAACATGAATGAACATGAGCTGAATGAATTACCCGTACTTATCTGAACTTGTGTAATTAATGTCCTCGTGATGGATTCAATTGTGCCTTTTTCTCCATCGTAGTGGTTCACTCCCCAGACCCACTGAAGATCATGAAACCAAAGAAACTGATGAGTGCTGGCAGTTTTGGCAGGTATGTGTGAACCTTATGTTACACAAAATATATCCAAAAGTCAGATCTTTTTGTGCACAGCTGCATTCTGGGACCTTACCATTAGCTTTAGAAACGGGTAGATCCATTGGTACTCCTGAGGAGGACAGGGTGTGTCTAGTGTGTGATTTGAAAGAAATTGAAAATGAAATCCATTTTTTGTTTTACTGCTATATGAAGAATTAAGACATGGATTATTTTGTAAAATGACAACCATCTGTGACAATTTTTTCTGGTTAGAGGACTACGAAAAACGGGACTTTTGTTTTAGGAAAGGTATTTTTGCTTTAGTAGACTTTTTATGCAAAGCGTGGGAAAAAAGGAAGAATGTTTCGTTTGTGTAAAAAAAAAAAAAAGAGAAAAAAAACTGTTTCTTGTACACAATGCAATATTGAAGCAATGATCTGTATGGTGTGTCCTATAAGTCCATGTGGGTTGGGTGCATGACACAGAAATAATCTATCTATAATGTGCATATATACTTTATAAAAGCCCTTTATATCTTGTCTAATTAGATTAAAGTACCATCAAAATTATCCTCTCGTCTCCACTGACTTTTCCTTTCTTCCCAAAGTCCAACTCCGGAGGTGTTCCACACGCCCTCCATGTCTAGAATCGGACGTCCATCGGGCTTACCGACCCCCGTCAACAGGAGAATGTCTGGTATCCCATGTATGACTCCTAATAAGAGTTTAGCTGGGTTTAACTTTTGCAGGCCATCCCCTGGTATATCCATGTCTGCTAGGAAGACCAGTAACCAGAGGTGAGGTGATAACCTGGGCCTCATGTGTGAGTGTTGTGTTGGATTGGTATTGCTTGCAACTTAAAAAATACCTGACCGCCAGTGGATTTCACTGAGTTAAGCATTATTATGAATATTAATGGTATACTTTATTTGTAGAGCAGGTTTCCAAAGTTACAAAATGTAGTAGAAAATAAATAAAATTGATGACTAATAACAATCTGCAATTTATATAGTGCTTTTCTAAGTAGTTAAAGGGGAGGGGACAAGAACATTTTAACTTTATTCAGGAAACTTCAAATGAAAAATAATTAAAGAAATAAATAAAACGATAACAAGTTCAAATCAAAGTCAACTCTCTCTCTCTCTGCAGTCCTCCTCGGGTTGAGTCGGCAGCCTCAGAGGAGGAGATGGTCGTCTCACCAAAGATCCAACCGTTCTCTCTGGAAGATGCTGATCCAGCAGCTCAACAGATGGAAACGCAAAATGAAGCCATGACTTGTGTGACTGGACAGGTAAGACCAAGCAAGGGTTCTGAAAATCTCTTGAATGTGTTTGACACATACCTGCATGAATTATCTTTACTTCCCAAGAATGTGCTTGAATTTTGAACAACACATGCAGGATGGATGATTATTATTTATTGGTTACATTAAATTTATTTTATTGTGACCTCAAAAACATAGCTTTGTTATTCGTAGCAGAGATGTTTAGATTTTTTTGAATTGGAAGATATTTTAGTGCTGACTGCAAAGTGCTTCAGTTTGACTTTTGAACACTTGAACAAATCCTGTCCGCAGCGCCCTGATGAGAACCAGGAGCCTGATCCGCAGTGCCCAGAGGTGCTTGAGCACCCTGATGAGAATCAGGAGCCTGATCTGCAGGGCCCAGAGGTGCTTGAGCACCCTGATGAGAACCGGGAGCCTGATCTGCAGGGCCCAGAGGTGGTTGAGAACCAGGAGCCTGATCCGCAGGGCCCAGAGGTGGTTGAGAACCAGGAGCCTCATCCGCAGGGCCCAGAGGTGGTTGAGAACCGGGAGCCTGATCTGCAGGGCCCAGAGGTGGTTGAGAACCGGGAGCCTGATCTGCAGGGCCCAGAGCTGGTCGAGCACCAGGAGCCTGATCTGCAGGGCCCAGAGGTGCTTGAGCACCCTGATGAGAACCGGGAGCCTGAGCCAAGTGGAAACCTGAGGAAACGTCCCTCCACTGAGGAAGTGATCTCTGAAGACCATGAAACCAAGACACAGGAAGGCGTTGAGGTACCTGGAAAACCTCATTCCATATTTGAGTCATGCTATAGAATGTTGGCGTCTGCCTGTTCTACTACATTTTCGTCTCCCGTGGCGGCGTGGGGCTGGCATCTAAGGGCCATGGCCTCCCACGCAAATATTTAGTTTTCCTAATGTATGCATGTCTTGCCCAGATTTTGCTGGTGGATGTCCCGGCTTCTGAACCTGAGGGTAAACCGGATAAACACCTCATTGACCTTTCCAATACCCCAGACCTGATCCGGCCACTGCGGCCTATCGCACTCAACGTTGGTCGTGAGAAAGAGGTGAGGAAAATACATGTGCCTGGAGAGAACTGTTACTTGTAAAAAATGATTTTTATTTATCTTTCATCTGTATTTTGTAGAGACCCAATCTGGGTCAGCAATTGAAAACTGAGGTTGCACCCATTTGTGTCCGTCCCCTGAGATCTTGTCTACAAGTTGACATTTTGGCCTAAGGGAGGCACTAGAGGCACCTCTTGAAACCCCCCAAGCCTTCTCAGTGGCCGCCCCTTCACTTTGAAACTCACTCCCAACTCACATCAGAGCTGCACCCACCTTCGGCATGTTTGGTTCAAAAAAACGCACTCAAAACCCACCTTTTCAGACATGCTTTCCTAGGCCTACATAAATATACCCTTGCCTTAGTTTTTAGTTTTTTTAACTAGTTTCATTTCCTAATTAAGTTGTTTTTATTCTAGTTGTCCTGTAATGCTTTACAGGACTTTGAGTACCTTGAAAAGCACTATATAAATCACTATGTATTTGTATTATTATTTTTATTATTATTAGAGGAAAGTACCTTGACTCTGCCATATGGGGGCGGTATTGATGTACAAGTTCACAACACGATGTGAAGCAAGCATCTGGCAGCATCAGGGCTCATTCTCTGCGTAGGATGACATTTCACAGCAAATGCGCTCTGTGTCCATAACCGTAGTCCTGGGTTTCCAGAAGATGTTACTCATGAACTGTTCTGGTTCATTTTCCGGCGTGAGATTTTAACTGTAAAGACCTAATGAAGGTGTCATTCATTCATGTGTTTCACATTGACGTGACTTTGTTTTTACTTTTCTCTGAACAGTTGATTGATCTGAGCTCTCCCCTGATCAAGTGGAGTCCAGAAGGCAAGAAGGAGAAAGCTGTGAAAGAAGCTCCACTTGTAAACATCTCCTTCTGATCAGACCCGGTCCTTCTGATCAGACCTGGTCTAACAGTATAGCATCTCCATGTGTCTATAAACGATACACCTGGTCCAACAGTATAGCATCTCCGTGTGTCTATAAACGATACACCTGTGTACACACCTGTACTTAAAGTGTACTTTGTTTTAACCTATTAAGACCGGTAGTGTCATTTTAGATTTTAACTATATACTGTTTAAATGTGTCAATAAAAAAGGCATGTATACAAGCTATGAGCTTGTACTTTAGAAAAATCGTGAGAATTTATGCAAATCTTAGAATATATATGATTTTTCTGTATCTCAAATACCGGTACATATAATCTTAGGGGTTCTTGACATGCAAATGTTTGAGAAGCACTAGCAACAAATTTTTGGTGTGATTTCTTTCTTTTTTTTTTTAACTGTTGAAAGACAATTGTGGAATGGGCCTCAGATCTTAATGGTTAACCCATTATGGCCTGAGGTCCATTCCACAATTAGTTTGTGCAATTGTCTGTTTTGGGAAGTTTTTCAGGAATAATTTAATTGATCAGTTTGCTGCTGTTTGTGTTTTGTAAATATCTTGAGTTAAAATGTGCATGAAAAGAATCGAGGGAAATAAAAGTTGTGATTATGTAATGTACCTGTACTGTATGATGGTTCCATTTTGTTTGGGTGAATGCAGTAGAGTTGTGCGAATCCAGAGATATTAATTTGATGATATAATTTATGAGAAAGCGCTATTCTAGGAACAAAGGGAACTTTAATGGTGTGCCATCATGACGCCAGAAAATCCACTGAATTAATATAACCACTTTAAGGCTTATTTCAAATCTAGTAAAAATAGCAGTCACTGCATTGCAATCTTTTACAGTATGATTGTGTTGTGTGCTTGTAGATCTGTTATTGTAAGGGGGGGGGGGGGTAGATTTCAATACAGCAATGCATTGATATAAATTTACTAGTAATTTGTGCTTTTGAATGCTTATGGCCTTTTTAAAAGCATACGTGTACTTTTGAATACTTGAGTCAAGTGTTGGGGTTCCTTACTTTGTCGACCACTGATCTAAAACCATTATTGGGAGGCTGTGAAATGACCAAAAGAGGTCCAACCATGTACGTATGTTTATAAGTTGTATTGTATTACCATGCTCACTATACTGTACATGGTGCTGCTTTAAGAAATACATACTTGTATTTTACTGCTAATATTTTGTTTTCCTAATATATGCATGTCTTGCCCAGATTATGCTGGTGGATCTCCCGGCTTCTGAACCCGAGGGTAAACCGGATAAACACCTCATTGACCTGTCCAATACCCCAGACCTGATCCGGCCACTCAAACCCTGGTGGTGAGAAAGAGGTGAGGAAAATACATGTGCCTGGAGAGAACTGTCACTTGTTATCATTGCTATGTCATCTTGTAAGAATAATGTTTAATGTAGGGATGTGCCAATGAGACATTTTGGCCGATATATCAATATAATTAATTGCTGTTATGGCCGATTACTGATGTCGATATGATCTCATTCTGTATTGAAAATGTTGTCCATTCTGAAAAATACATGTAACAGGCTATCTGCGCTGCAGGCTTAGGCAACTCAGATGTAACCTTTATATTTAATATTGTGAGCTTGTAGATCTGTTCAAGCTGTTATTTTGGGCTTGTTTATCTGTAAAGACATTAATTAATCGGTCTGATTGATTAATCGAACCGATGCTGATTAATCTAAAAACTACTCAAATCGGCAGATACCGATGTGTTTGCCATCACTAGTTTATTGTTTATCTGTATTTTGTAAACAAAAGCGAAAAGTATATTGTTAAACCGGCCCAGGATTTTTGTGATGTCTTGTCAGCATTTGAAAACTTTGTCATGAGGTTTTGCACCCATTTGTTTTTTGAGATCTTGTGCACAAGTTGACATTTTTTGGCCTAATGGAGGCACTGGAAGAGGAAAGACCCATGGGGGCAAAGTCAGGGATCATTCTCTGAAGAGCATGACATTTCACAACAAATGAGCTCTGTGTGCATAACTGTAGTCCCTGGGGTTCTGTACTTTACCGACCCCTGATGAAAACTTTATTGGGAGCCTTCGAAATGAGGAAGAGAGGGTCCAACCGTCCAACCATGTAGGCCTACGTACGTTTAGTTATTGGCATTGGCATGACATGCATTATCTTATGGATGCATACAATTAAAACATATTCAATGTTAATGTGAATCTAATTTATCCAGCCTAATTCAGTAAACTTCAACCCTCTGGGCATCTATTTATTCCATGGATGCTTTGTGGATGGTTCGTCTCACACAAAGAACTACTACCGACAGGTGGCAGTATAGAGGCACTCATCTACATAAAGTTGAGGTGCTGCTTGGGGATGGATGGAGGGAGGGGGGGGGGTGCTGCTGCTACTCACTAGCAGCAACAGAAGAAAGAGTTTAGTCCCATCATTTCAACAGCACTATATAGCCATGGAGATGGCGAATGCTGCGTCGAGGAGCAGAGAGAAAGTTGCCGAGCAGACTTTATAGGTGTTAATCTTTTAGTGAGAGGGAGCCAGCCGGCTGGGATATCATGAGTTTCAGCTGGTCCAACAACCATGGATGTACAAATGCTTTGGATTTGGATTATTTGCGTTTCGTTCGTGGTGCACGTTCCGTTATTCATCGGGGGCTTTGACCTGCACGTCTCGGACACGCTGCAGCCCGGATTCATCCTGGCGAACGCGTCCGTCGGACCCGGGTGGATTTATAACGTGGAGAGGGCGATGACCCCGCGGTACGTGCGCCGCTTCATAGACGTCAAGAGGAAAGAAGGAGCCGTGTTTCTCTCGGGGAAAGTGGACTGCGCGCGTCTGCCGAGGAACCCCGTCCCGCTGTACGTGCAGCTCCGGTCCATAACGTCGGACAACTTCATCTTGATACACTTCAAGACGTTCCTGCACGGACAGAACTGTTTCATCAAGTACAAGAGAAAGCGCGTCAAGCGCGAACACGACATATACATGAATATCCGCTCGAGACTGGTGCCGTCCCCCTGTCTCTCCACGGGGATTTTGGTCATCAGCCTTTATAAACATTTGCCACATTTCACTCACACGAACGACTTCCACTCGTCGTGTGAGTCGGGGGGCCACACGATAAGTTTCGACAGGGGCATTTTTAATCCAAACTGCCTCGGTTCCGATCTCAGGGGAGAGTTAGACGTGGTCTGCAAGGTGCAAAACTCACTGAACCCCTCGACGGTGCGCCTGAAACTGCGTCCCCCGCCTCCCCTCAGTCAAGACGAGGGAAGCGTTACGGGTGTCGTGGACTCCTCGGGGGACTTGGATTACTGGGGTAAGCGTGACAGGAGGGCCGCCGCCGCGGCCAACACGGGTCCCCAGTTCCAGCTGCCCAACTACCAGGTGTCCGTCCCCGAGAACGAGCCCGCGGGGACGCGCGTCATCACGCTCAGAGCGCTCGACCCGGACGCCGGCGATGCCGGCAGAGTGGACTACGACATGGAGGCCCTGTTCGACCACAGGTCAAACGACTACTTTCAGATCAGCCTGGAGACGGGCACCATCACGACGCTGCAGCCGTTGGACCGGGAAGTCAAGGACACGCACGTGTTCAAAGTCATCGCCACGGACCATGGCAAGCCCAGGAGGTCGGCCACGGCCTATCTCACCATCACCGTCAGTGACACCAACGACCATTCGCCCGCGTTCGAGCAGAATGTATACAGGGTCAGCATCAGGGAGAATGTGGAGGTGGGCTTCGAAGTGCTCACCATCAGGGCCACGGACGGGGACGCTCCTTCCAACGCCAACATGATATACAAGATTGTCAACGAGGAGGAGGGGGACAATGTCGGTTTTGAGATTGACCCCCGGAACGGCCTGGTCAGGATCAGAGTGAGGCCGGACAGAGAGACCACGTCTGCGTATCAGCTGATCGTGGAGGCCAACGACCAGGGCAGAGACCCGGGCCCTCGCAGCGCCACGGCCACGGTGCACATCACCGTGGAGGACGAGAACGACAACTACCCTCAGTTCTGTGAGAAGAGGTACGTGGTCCAGGTGCTGGAGAGCATCGCGGTGAACACCCAGGTGGCCCAGGTGAAAGCCACCGACAGGGACCAGGGCAACAACGCAAAGGTCCATTATAGCATCATCAGCGGCAATGTGAAAGGCCAGTTCTATATCCACTCCCCTACAGGGGTCATCGATGTCACCAACCCTCTGGATTATGAGACCATACGCGAGTATAACTTGCGTATAAAAGCACAGGACGGGGGCAGGCCGCCGCTAATAAACGGCACAGGGATGGTGGTGGTTCAGGTGGTGGACGTCAACGACAATGCCCCCATGTTTGTCAGCACGCCCTTCCAGGCCTCCGTGTTGGAGAGCGTGGCCGTCGGTTACTCCATCATCCACATTCAGGCCATCGATGCCGACTCTGGGGACAACTCCCATCTGGAGTACAAGCTCACCGGCACGGGCCCTGGCTTCCCTTTCACCATCAACAACAACACTGGGTGGATTACGGTCTGCGTGGAGCTGGACAGGGAGACGACTGAGTTTTACACCTTTGGCGTGGAAGCAGTGGATCACGGGATTCCCGCCATGTCGTCCTCCGCCAGCGTGAGTGTGACGGTTCTCGACGTGAACGACAATGTTCCCACGTTCACCCGGAAACTGTACAACTTGAAGATCAACGAGGACGCCCCCGCGGGAACCAGCGTGCTGGCGCTCACCGCCGTCGACCGAGACGCCAACAGCGTCGTGACCTATCAGATCTCCAGTGGCAACACGAGGAACAGGTTCTCCATCACGAGCCAGAGCGCGGGGGGCCTCATCACGCTGGCACTGCCGCTGGACTACAAGCAGGAGCGCCAGTACGTCCTCACGGTGACGGCTTCGGACGGCACGCGTCAGGACACGGCCCAGGTGCACATCAACGTCACAGACGCCAACACGCACCGGCCCGTCTTTCAGAGCGCCAGCTACCACGTGATGTTCAGCGAGGACCGCCCCGTGGGCTCCACCGTGGTTCTGATCAGCGCCACGGACGAAGACACAGGAGAGAACGCGCGCATCACTTATGTGATGGAGGACAACGTGCCGCAGTTCAAGATCAACCCCGACACCGGTGCCGTAACCACGCAGATAGAAATCGATTACGAGGACCAGGCGTCCTACACGCTCGCCATCATCGCCAGTGACAATGGCATCCCTCAGAAATCCGACACCACATATGTAGAGATCATTGTTCTGGACGCCAACGACAATGCGCCACACTTTCTCCGTGACCTATACCAGGCGACTGTTTTTGAAGATGCTCCAGTCTACACAAGTGTTCTCCACATTTCCGCCTCTGACCGGGACTCCGGGTCCAACGGCAGAATCAGCTTCACCTTTCAAGGTGGGGATGATGGAGATGGGGATTTTTTCATTGAGCCGTACTCTGGTATAATCAGAACAGCCAGGAAAATAGACAGGGAAAATGTGCCCTTGTACAACCTCAAGGCCTTTGCCGTGGACAAGGGTGTCCCGCCGCTCAAAGCAACAGTAGATATCCAGGTGTCTGTACTGGACATCAACGACAACGCTCCAGTGTTCGAAAAGGATGAGATGTATGTGTACGTGGCGGAGAACAGCCCTGTGGGTTCCATCGTAGCTCGCATCACCGCCACGGATCCTGACGAGGGGACCAACGCGCAGATCCTCTTCCAAATTGTGGAGGGAAACGTTCCGGAAGTCTTTCAGCTGGACATGTTCAACGGGGACCTCGTGGCTCTCGCGGACTTGGACTACGAGGCAAAAATGGAATACACCATCATCGTTCAGGCGACCTCTGCTCCTCTGGTGAGCCGGGCGGTCGTGCACATCCGCCTGCTGGATGTCAACGACAACGACCCGGTCCTACGGGACTTTGAGATCATCTTCAACAACTATGTCACCAACAGGTCCAACAGCTTCCCCGCAGGTGTGATCGGACAGGTCCCGGCTCAGGATCCAGACGTGTCCGACGTGCTGCATTACAGTTTCGTGGAGGGCAACGAGCTCAGTCTTCTGCTTCTCAACCCAGACACCGGCGAGCTCAAACTCAGCAGAGACCTCGACAACAACAGGCCTCTCGAGGCGGCCATGAAGATAAAAGTCACCGGTAAGTCCCTCACTAAATCGATGCAGAGTACTTCCTTTGACATTTATGCGTGTGGTTTCTGTATAGCTCCTTAAGTTGGTCATATTTCATGTGAATAGGGCACTGTGGCCCATTTGCTGCAGCAACACTTCACTCTCATAGTCCTCAAAGTGGTTCTTTAGATTTAAGACATGTATATGGCTTGCTCCTGTGTCTGAAGTCAGTTGCATTCAGGCGATCTTGTAAAGAGCATGCCTTTAAATACCGTGGCGACGATTGATGACTAGGAGCAAATGACCACCACATTGCCCACTGATGCTTGCTTGGTAACCATTGCCAGATCTATTGTTCTTGTCCATTGATGGTTACCGTGACATGATTCGTTTTTTTTTTTAAAGTAGCGGGGGATTTGTTAACCGTAAGAGCAAAAGTAGCAGATTTACACGTATCTCAGCTTGTAGATCAGCATTTTATTTTTATTCTTAAAAAGAAATTAGGACATATTTTGGAATTGTTTTGGACAATTCTGACACATAAAAATAGGGAGGGATTCCAGGGTTGATGTGGTTACCTTACTTACATAAATATTTATTTATATAAGGCAGTCTACATTTCCCCAACGGACCAGAGGCAGTGATAAAGCATATTGGATTTGATTTATTTAGCAGCTACTCTTCCTGGGGTCTCAATCACATCATCAAAGAACAACATATTTAATATGTATTACATGTCATACACCATGCAATTGCATACAACACAACACAAACACTGACTCACATTATCAAAGAACAACATATTTCATATTTATTACATGTCATACACCATGCATACAACACAACACAAACACTGACTCACGACCCGGCTAATACATTTGACAGCTCTACAGTACATTTTAATCTTCAACATTTATATAAAATATAAATATTATATCATAGTGGCCAGGGATATATAGTTTAAAAAGCAGGTGGCTTGCGCACATCCAGTTCTTGGCTGGTGCTGGACGAAGGTAGATACATACAGTGAAGAAGTGGTCCGCACACAGGCTTTGCTCCAACAGTGTTTATTTGTGTTAAAAACACCATTTTAAATTAGGAACGGCCTTCATCAGGCCTTCATCAGGTGGTGGTGAAGGCCGTTCACGGCCGGAACGTTGTGTGTGTTGGAGCAAGGCCTGTGTGCGGACCACTTCTTCACTGCAGGGACATATAGCTCATTTATCTCCTTTACATCTCTTGAGTGAAGTGAAGTGTAACTTTTTCTTAATATCTACACATATATCTCCATCAACCACCAGAGAAGGTGGTATCAAAAGCAGAGACATGTATACCCAGACGGCGCCCCTACAGTGGACTCTTCTTTCTGTGGCTGGTTACTTAGCACGATAAAGGTGGCACAGCATGGGTTAAACTCCCTCAGTGTTGGTATAACTCAGAGTATCGGTGTTAAAAAGATTAAAATGAAGTGTTAGTTCTATGTTGTGATAGTACTCTCTCTTGCTACAGTATAGAGCGTTTGTTCAGTAACCATGTCTCTCCAGCTACAACGGAAATGAGAAATGAACAGAAAATGTATTTTCAGGACGGCATACCAAAGTTATCCAATCAGGATAGAGAAGTTAACCCATTTGGACCTGACATCGAAATAAAAAAAGGGACTTGTTCTGTCCCTCTAAATCCTGTCTTCTAAATCCTGACGGTTTTCTGAAAATCACATGTTTCTATATCAGTGGTTCTCAATATTTCATGTCAAGGACCACACAAATTATATGTAATTGGCCACCGACCCCCATCTGAAAATAAAAAATATGTTGTTCCAGGGACCAACCCAGAAGCAAAGATTTGAGTTAAAAACGTTTGCTCTGAAAGAATATAGGCTATATTCAAAGATTTTCGCTACATTTTCACGATTAAAAAAACCCCAAAAAGAGCTTGTAGATCTGCTATTTTTCAATAGCTATAAGTATAACAGAATGCTTAAAACACCAAAAGGGGAGAACGCAGTCAGGATTTTAAGTGATGACACAGAAGAAATGAGCAGACAAAATTGCACCTGGAACACTATAAAAATGTAGCTGATAAATGGCTACTTTCTACTTATTGGCTGAAACTTTGTCACCTACCTGAAAAGGTACAGTACTTTGTGTTTATTACAGAGCTGAAGAGACAGGGAGACCCCTGTTATTGAACAAACACTATAGCAGTGACCGTCATTTATTCAGCATTTGAGCCACGAACCACATGGTCTATGGTCTAATATAATGTAATAAATGGATGTGATCAGATGCAGGAGTTTTCACGACTCATCTAACTGTAACTAGGTCCGTCACCTTGCCCCCCCGCCCCTCCCACCCCTCACTGGTGCGAAAGTGGGTAGTAAAAACAGGGACATATCCATGACATCAGAGACACTGGGCTCACTGCTAAATCTAAAATATCTAAAACCACATATTACACACACAAAGACCCCCAGGAAAGTCTTCTAAACGTCATTAAAATATTATTTCTTTTTCAAAAAGGGTGAAGTGTCCCTTTAATGATTTTTCTGGATTTGGAGGCTTGGCCTTCACACATTTAGAATTCACAATGCAATATTAGGCCTATTTGGCTGAAAGGAGTGCTGTAAATTATTACTTTATGTTTTCATAAGTTCAGCAGCCAAAACACTTCAGGATTGGACAAGTGATACATTTATCAATCAAAACGGACACAACACTATAGAAACCTAGACGCTAGGAAAATATCTAAAGTCATTTGAGTTAACCAGATGTTCAATTTGACGCCTACATCGTATAAGCACGCGCCTTACAAAAAAGTTGCCCCGAGCAAGGTCTTATATCTTCGTTATGAAAGAGTGATTGATTAGCCTACAATGTCAGAGAGAAATTCCCCGTAAATCAAAACCTCTTGTTGCTTTATCGCACTACAGTGAAATTTGCAACATGCATCAGCTTGCTAACACTTGGCGCTAATTTCTGTGTCTGGGAAGAGTTTCAGAATAATACAGCAAATACAGTATTTACACAGGTAGTCCTATCTATCCCTCGCACGCACGCATGCATGCACGCCCCGGTGCACAGCACAGATTACTCTCACTTGCCGGCATATCGTTCATACTGTGTGTCCTGTGAACTCTTCTGCACTGGACTTCGTCAGTTGGCTGTCGTGTCTGCCTGACTCCCAGTTCAAAGACGTTTTGCCGACACTCATCTAGATTTGCTTGAGTTTTGTTTTTTGGCCTTTAAGCGCTCCCATTCTTTCCACTTTAATTGAATTAGGTGTACATGCTTGGCTCAGAATAGTTGGCGGGTTCTCAGTGTTTGGCCCCTATTAGACCCATTGCCACTTGTTATTGAATTTGTGGGAATTAAACCAGCCTCATGGTCTGCTGCTCAGAACATGGCCATCGGACACAGACGCGCACAGATGCTTTCATCTTGTGCAGGTTTTGGAAAGAGCTCGAAGGCCAATCGTTCATGTTGTTCCAGTGGCATACAGTATAGACCTCCAATCATAGCATGTTTATTTTGTGTTTTGTCCTGAGGGGAAACATTTAGAAATCTGATTACCATCCAGAAATGGATCCGTTTGTCTCAAGTTGGCTTCCATAACTTGGGGGAGTGCCTCTTTTTGTGCACCAGTGGACTCCTAGCATGCCCAATCGCATTGCAGATTAGATAACTGTCAGGATTTCATTCGCTTTTTTTTGCAAAGCAGGCCATGATCTGAATGATTTCAATGAAAACCAATAAAGCTTATGCCAGTCATGTTTTGTCTTGTGATGCGGTTTTGAGAGGGAGTGGATGAGGGGAGGGAGTGCCTGAGGTGAGGGAAACTTCTGAGAGTTTCACCTTTTGGATTAGAGGCATTCAGATGTAGTTATAGTTTGTTTATGTAATAATATCACTGGAGTATATGCAGGCTAATCATTTGATTCTGTATAATACGAGTTATAAAGTATAAACACATGTGCTTGTCTTATGATGATTGTTCTTGCCGAATGGGATTCGGATGAAAACAACCAGATACAACTAACAACTAGGGGGAAAAAAAGCACAGTTTGGGTGTCAGCCCCTTTCCTACATGAAAGCCCCCCCCATACCCCCGACACTAGTGTTTTCTATTTTAGTTTTAGTCATAGTCTCTTGAATAGTTTTAATTTAGTTTTAGTCACAGGGATGTTTTAGTGTTAGTCTAGTTTTAGTCGACTAAATGTCACAAGATTTTAGTCGACTAAATCTATAGTTGATTTTGTCAAACAAAATGTATTTTGTTGGGCCTTGATGGTGTTGTAATTCTTTCACTAGCTGAACATAGCCAATCTGCAAGCTTGCAACGCGTGTCACAGTGCGGTTGTGAACTTGTAGATCGGCTATTTTCAGCATGCAACCAATTGTAAAATGACTTATACTGGATCTCTTGTCCACTAGTCCCTTCCTAACATTTTAGTCTAGTTTGTATTTGCTGACGAAAAAAAAGTAGTCGACGAACATTTTTTGTCGATGAAAACAACACTGAATGGTGCAGATCTTTGTATCTCACTGGCTCTACCTGCGTGCCCTTATGGCCAAAATATTTGGCAAATTCTTTCAGAAAGTTTCTGAGAGAACTGAAAGTAGCGTAAGTTACTTCAGTTCAAGGGAACAGTCCCATGACTGATTTATGTGGCAAGTTTGGAGGCAAATGGACAACTGTTCTGCTGTGAGAAGCACTGCAGCATGGACAAAACACACAGAATCCAGCACTTTGAAAAAAAACACATTAGTGGAAATGGCGGCACAGCAAAATGAAAATTCAAGAGTTCAGCCAGGCTACAGTGGACATTTCTTTATTGTCCTCCAGCTAATTGGTTTCGGCCCAGCCTTCCTCAGAGCAAGTTAAAAAGTATTTGGGCTACACGCCTCTTTTTTTGTATTCTATACCAGTGGTTTTCGTCCCTTTTAGTCTAGTTTTTATTTGTTGACGAAATTGTCGATATATTTAGTCTTAGTTTTAGTCGTCATATCTTAGTTTTCATTTAGTTTCCATTTAGTTTTCGTCAGTGACTACGTTTTAGCGTAGATTTAGCCTCTCAGACCCAAAACATGGGATATTTTGTTTATTGTTGGATAAGAATTTGTCCACAATGCTGTATATTGATGTGGTACCATAGGACAGGGGTTCTCAACGTTTTTGGACGGGGACCCCCGGAAATGCTTTGGCCATGTCTTGTGCGACTCGTTTAATTTGCTCAGAGGAAAGTGTAGTATTTCCCAACGAGGCGACCAAGAGGAAGCACACCTACTCCGTATATTCACACAAAAATAACCCTTTTCTGATTGTAGTCAGAAGATATTTATTTTTTGTGACTCGGATATTAACCCATAAGTGACTCACCACAAATTAATGTGTTGCCGCAACTTCAACAAGCCACTGTAACCTTTTATTGCAGTGAAATTACATCACAGACGACAGTGATTCATGTCCTGATTCATGTCCTGTGTCAATCACTTTCACTGTGTAACAGCTGTTCGTGGACATTTGACTATTGCATATCTGTTGTGGGTACATCTCTTTGGAGGATGCTTCGTAGCCCACGGCCTATACATCCTTACACCAGTGGTTCCCAAAGTGGGGTCCTTGAGGGAGTTCCAGGGCGTCCACAGCTAAATGATAGTTTTGAACCAAATGGGCCCTTATGAGTCTGTAACTCTGAGAGTGTACAAATGCAACCAAATTGACCCCCATTTGGTTCCATTTGTACACTCTCAGAGTTACATTAACATTGATTTTACAATATAAATGGGGGGTCAGAGAGCTAGAAATGCCATTAAATGTAGACTAATGCATGTCAAACTGGGGGTCCTTGAAATTAAACGCGCTGAGAATCACTGCTAGAGCTGTAAAAATCTTCTCTTATGGGGGTCCCTGCAGGCATATATTTTCAAATGGGGGTCCGCGGGGCTAATTAGTGTCAATTTGGGGGTCCTTGACATGAAAACGTTTAGGAACCACTGCCTTACTCCACAGACAGTATTTGTAGCTAACGACATAAGACTGTTTAAGTTACTGTAAACTTGCGCACTACCCGAGCGATGATGAGGGCAACCTGCCAAACTTCACGCCTCATAATAATTACCCGTTTCATGTTCCAACGGGTCCGCTAAGTTGTTAGAGACTGTAAAGAGTGCTTTTTGAGGGACGTGCCGTGCCCTCACTCTCTGGTGACACGACGGAGCACAGCAGCACATGTGCTGCTCGTCAACTCTTGACATGTGCCGTGTCAGCCACTTTTAAGCTACTTGATGCCATAATTGCGGTTTTCACATTTTTACAGACATCCAAACCCATTTTGTTGGTGGCCCTAAAGGCAAGGTCACAAACTACCAAACTATTTTGACAACTTCTGGGAATGGGGAATGCTTGAGAATATATAGGTTTGAGAACATTTGACTCTCTCAGAAGAGTCTTTTATTTCTTTATTTTGTATAGTATGCTAGACGACTGGTGCTGCTAAACCGTTTCTACATCCTGCTCAGTTGAAATTCATTTCCCTTGCCCTGACCCCCCTTTGACACAACTGGTAACTGGAATTTTTTGCTTTGGTAGAATTCCTGTGTCTGTATAGAAGAATGTTTAGAAGGAGGCTGTCACAGTCTTATCCCAAAGAGTCCCGGAGAAGGAATCGGCCCAAAGTAAAGAGGGGGGCGGTGTTAGAACGATTTTGGGGGTGGGGGTGGTAAAAAAAAAAAAACCCAGATTCTGAGAGGGTTTGGCGATTGCTGGGGTGTCACTATGGCAACACAGACCAGTCCTCCACTATGGGGGCCGTTCTTAAGAGGAAGGACCCCGAGAAAAGTTGGGGTATGCTGGGGGGGACTGGTGGTGGTTTGGAGGGGTGGAAGGGGGGGGTAGTAGAACCCTTTAGAATCAGGACACCAGGGGAGGTTGGGAGGGCCTTTGTCCCCATGCAGATTTCTGTCACACTCAAACAATGCTGTTTGTGTCTCACAGACCCAGTGAAGACGCTGCCGGGAAAATGGGGTTAGCTGTTTCTTTTATAATTATGTTCTGGGCCGGAGCAGACAAGGATCTGCAGACATGATGGGGTTCGATCTGTCAAAACAGGGATTCATCGTAGCGCACACGTTTATAGAACATAACACACATAATAGGCCTGGCAGGTTTTGATCTCAGCATCGCTTCATCCTGTAAGATGTTTAATTTGTTAACATGATTGAGTTGGTTTTCAGCTCCATATATACAGTATATATAATAGCTGTACAACCTTACACAGATGAATTCTTTCCAAAAGGATTTGCAAAAATGTTTCCTGAAACTCCTTTATCTCTCCTTTACTCAGACAATGGATTTGCCTTATTATTGGGGAATAGATATAGGATGTCCCTTTGAATTGTGTTTTTTGCTATTGTTCCCTGTCGACGTTGGTCAAAAGCTCAGGGCATTGCTACCCGCTCACCGGAGAGACATTGGTCATAAGCTCAGGGCATTGCTACCCGCTCACCGGAGAGAGAGTTTTACCTTCAAATGACATAAAGGTTGTCGTGGGATACGAAAAGAATGGTTGAAATCTGAGGCAGAAAGCATTTCTCACTTTGGAGGTCTTTTCTGTGAGATTACACCAATACACAGAGGCCAATGGGGCATATCCCGCTACTGGAACATAAGCTTCTAACCCCCAAATTCCTCAAATCAAATACATTGTGTGTGAAAGAATGGTTTATTCCATTCCAAAGGCATTTGAATGGATTTTCTCTCTCTCTCTCTCACTAGGATTTCAAAAATGTTTTCCTTTAATTGCTAGATTTGACTGTTAAATACCAAAGAAATCAAGGCAAAAATGAAAAATCTGGATATCTGGTCCATTCTCTCTTTCAAGTCCCGGTAATGATTATAGTTGTTTTAGCAGGAGTCATACAGTCATACAGTAGCTGAAGAATTAAATGCTGACAGTAGCCCAACCGCCCCGCCACATTTAATTGTAGTACAAATTCTTTCGACTCACGGAAATCCCCAAACAGATTGTTCAATTCACTGAATATATGATCCATTTGTCACTTGGTATTTCTTTCAACAATCATACTTATCATGATTTATGTACTCCCAGCGCCTACCCTACCAGAACTGTCAAATTAAAAGAGAACCCAGTCATTTGTTATAAAAGTATGTCTAGATTCTACAGCTCTCTGTCTGTGCCACCTTTCAGAAAGCCCCCATTTACACCAGCTGTCACTGACATGAAACAGTTGTCAGGACAGCAAATATAAGCAATTCTTATTCAAGGGAACTTTATCCTTATTGGTTATTGCATACTTGGCACCCCCTCCCCCGTTTTTTATAGTGGGCACAGTGTGATCCATTTTCACTGTTATTTCAACTCAGTTTTTGTCCTTTTGCCTTGTGATGTTTTAGTGGAAAAGTTTATAAATTAAAATAAAATTGTTAATAATAATGAGCTAGCCCATGCTACGCTCTCTATTAACAGATAAGATCTTTATTGTCACTGTATGAGACATACAACGAAATTCCGTTATATAACGGTATCAACAGAGAGAACACAAAGACAAAGACAAACACTGATGGGGCAACTTCATGGCATAAAACTGTTAGTCCGTCATAGTCCAGTCAAGTCATCATTTATACCTCTAAATTAAAGGTAAAAAAGTCCCCTTTATATCTTATTTTGACCCTGGCATGGATTTCCCTGCGCCAGGCTGCTCCTCTAATCTAACCACGTGCATGTGAAATGAAAACTCGACCAAAAGTTGAAAACCTTTGTCTGCCCACCAACCCACAACCCCTCTCCTCCCCCCCCCTCCTCCTCTTTTTCTAGCATCTCTCGCATTGCTCTCCGCAGCGGAGACTCCGCTGTGCGCTGACTACTGTTTACAGAAGTGAAACAGAAGGACAATCTTTAGAGTTTATTGTTCTGGGGAAATGTTGACAGTTGTCTCTCTTGACAGGCTGGGAAAAGGCACATGTTAGAGCTCTGCTTCGTGCCCAGTGAAGTGTGTGCACTCTGGAAAGGAAGACTGGCATAATAACCGTTCTCCTTCCCAGAAGTCTTTGTGCAAATGGCAGGACACTGGACACTGTCCAAGTGATTATTTCGGGGTCAGCAACCGGCACCAGCCATGGTCTTGCCCGGGCCATTAGTGTGCTGTCCCGGGGAGGGGGTTACTTGACAAAGTCAAATATCAGTTTAGAAGTTGTTTCTGACAAATCTTTATCCCCCAACATGCCGGAGGTTTGAACTGGAGCACCTTGTCTTTATACTGAACCTGTGCCTGTTTCCGTAATGGGAGGAAAAAAGGAGTGTAATTTGATTACCTCCAATGTATTTGTTCTCTTCTATAGGGTCCAGTGGGTAGGATGCTGTGAAGTGAATCCACCTAATGAGACTTTGTGAAAAACAGCCATGAAAGAGACCATTGAATGTCGACAGACGTTAAATATTCATTCACCAATTACTGCAGGACAGATTGAATTTTTTGATGTGTGGTGTTTGTCAGTGTGAGGTATGTTTTTAACTTTGCCAATAAGGTGTTCGTAGGTCAGGTCTTGAACTTTTCTTTTTTCTTTTGATTTCTTTTTGTGGCTTTTTCTGATAGGTTGAAAGTAGACTGACAGGAAATGGGGAGAGAGATGGGGTGGGGGGGGAGAGACACGTGGCGAAGGCCGTCGGGATCAGGAGTTGAACCCGCGGCACGCCGTCAGGCTGGCTCAGCCAACCCGGACGGTTGAGCCCGGGCCAGGTTGAGTCCGGGCCAGGTCTTGAACTTTTGAACTGAAATCTGAACTTTACTGCTAAGGCGTTCCATGAACAAACGCAAATACCTCATTAAAATGTGTTGCTATTCTGGTCATGTGGAGAGAGAGACCCACCCACTGAATAACACACAACAATTGGAGGTCTAGAGTCTTACCATACCAGACTAGGTCAATCTGAACCACTTTAAGCCCAACAATATCATATTTCGGCATATGACGAATAGTGAAAATATCTTTATCTACAAGCTTACAAGTCACCTACAGTGCATCTAGCAGCTAGATGTCCTATGTACAATGCAAGAGTCAGATATGTAACACACATCCTCCATTCCTGGTGCTCAGACAAACTGTTAAAATAGACCACGCAGAAAAAAAGCAAGGGCTCGCAACTCGTTATAGTAGCGAGTCCATGCTTTGTTCTTTTTGCTTTTTTCTACTATGCAACACACGCTTTTAGATCAGCTATTTTCCACATTTTTAATGTGATTACGTGTTGGCAGTAAAAGGCCATCCGCGCCCCAGCATGATATTTTAACTAACTTGATAACTATAATAAGTTATAACTATAATTAATTATGTGAGTATATCCACATTCCACACTGATGATGTTGTCATAGTTGTGGTGTGCAGTCTGCCATCTCTTGAGAGTTTTTAAACGACATATTGATAGTTTTTAGTTGTAGAACTGTGGATAGCCTGTTTGGTTATCCAACCTGTCTCTTTATTTTGGAAGATTGGACTTGCTGCCTCATTTAGGAGAGAGAGAGATACTACCAGGGGAACAAAGAGATATTTAAAAGTAAACTAACGTTGACATTTAACCCCTAGGGCGCTAACCTTCCCGGCATATCATCATTCTAGCCATCCTGCTCAAACGCTCACTGTTTCCACTGACTTCTGGCATGTTCTTTGAAGCTCCTGGTAGAGTTGTTTCTCAGTCACACACTATTTATGAAAAAAGACGGCTTCAGATAAGAGAGAGAGATTAGGACTTGGCACTTTACAGTCTCTCCTCAGTAGCCTTAGCCTTTAGTGACGTCATAATCACTTGATGTGTTTGCCTTGGCCAAAGGGCTGTTTGTTTTCTTTAATCCCGTTAATTTTTACAAACCCTTGACTCTGAAGGCATTAAAAAGTAATATTATATTCAAGTAATATTACTAATAATATTTTTCTGAAAATAGACTCATGTCAGCATTTCATATGCTGACATGAGTCTATTTTCTGTCATGTCATATGCTGACATGACAATAGCTGCTCGCTATCGGGCAGATATTGTTGCTGATGTTCTCGTGCCAAAGCAAATGACACCCACTGTGTTTCTAACTGGCACTGATATTCCAGCTGTGAACACTGGCACACATTTATATCTAAGAGGTGCTTCTAACTGGCACTGATATTCCAGCTGTGAACACTGGCACACATTTATATCTAAGAGATGCTCTTCAGCTCATTTAGCTCACTTTGGGTTGCAGGTCCAAAATGTTTTTGTCAGAATATAATGACAATGGAATCTTGCCTTTTAGATGTTGGATTTTGATGTATTGAAAATATAGTTAAAAGCAGCCATTTGTCTTCCTGAATTTCCTTTGAAAATAGTACATGGTGCATATATTATAGCGCCTTCATCCAAAGCTCTTTACAATGTGCATTTACTGTCGCCCATTCAAAGCGAAGGTAGAGGAATCCATCGAGGGCAACAACCTGCTCATGGAGTCCCGTACGACCTCCTGAGCCAGACACTAGTTCAAATGCTGGGGTTCAAGTGCAGGATTATCAGCCATATCACAAATTGCCTGATGACGGCAGGGATATTTCACTTTCAAAAAGGTTTTGGTCATTTCATTGTCTACTCAGGCTTATGTGAACACCACAGACAGTTTTTAAGTTGCTCGATTCAATATTTAGATGTTTTAGCTGCCCTGCCTCTTTGATAAGGTGTTGACTATATCACAATTATAGTAGGGTTATAATATATAGGATACTTGAGGCATGATAAACCATAGGCTTAGGTAGCTTAGCGGCTTTTCAGGGCCAAGTGGGCTGCTTTGGGCAATAAGCCCAATAAGAGTAAATAGATTAGAGTCCGGCCCATATATCATGTTTTTGCCAATATATATACAGCCATTAGTAGACTTTTCTAACTAACAACATTAGTATTAGTATTGGCAATAATTATTATTATTCTTTTGTAAAATGACAACCATCTGTGTTAACTTTTTTTGGTTAGAGGACTACGAAAAACTGGAATTTTGCTTTAGGAAAGGTATTTTTGCTTTAGCAAAAGCGTGGGAAAAAGGCAGAATGTTTTGTTTGTGTGAAAAGAAAAAGAAAAAAAATGTGTTTTTTGTACAGCAATATTGAAGCAATGATTTGTATGGTGTGCCTGTGCCATCAAAGTGGTTAAAAACATACATTTCCGTTCACATTTGTATTTATTTACATTTACTTGTTTGATTGTTCACGGTTGTGTAAATAAGATTGAATGTTCTTTTCATTCATTGAGGTTTAATTTATGTCACATAATAGACTCTCCAAAATCACGATCGGCATCAGATCCAAAAATGTGTCATCAGTTGGTCTCTTAAAGAGAAGCGGGGTGTCGGGGTGGTGCGTTTGATTTGTTGATTGAATTGCCCACGTTTAACCCATTTGGACCTGGGAACGATTCTACAAATGTCTTCTAAATTCTGACAGTTTTCTGAAAAAAACCCCCATGTTTATTGTTTTCTATGTCGGTCGTTCTCAAACATTTTCATGTCCAGGACCCTCAAGATTATTATGTAATTGGTCACCGACCCCCATCTGAAAATATGTTGTTCCAGGAAAAAAAAAACCCCACCACCACCAGAAGCAAAGATTTGAGTTAAAAACGTTGGCTTTGACTTTGAATATATTCAAAGACTTGCGCCACATTTTCACGATTTAAAAAAAATAGCAGACCTACTAGCTTGTAGATCTGCTATTTTTCAATAGCTAAAGCATAACATAATGCTATAAACACCAAAAGGGTTTCCCGTCCAGAATTGGTTAAAGAGAAGCTGGGCGTTGTGGAGGTGTGTTTGATTTGTTGAGTGAATTGCCCAGGTTTAATTTTAGGCCTGCATACATGTGGAGGAGTGTCACGGGAGTAGAAGTGCTGTTCTCATATTTAAGCCCACAGCGTAATGAAATACTCTGACAAAGCTCAAGGTTGGTGTAATTATGGTGTTTATCAACGACATGAACACAGAAAAGCTCTCCTTTGTTCCAAATCCTTTCTGTGTCTTGGCACTCTGTTGCCTTTGTACAGGCAGCTGCTGCTTGAGACCATGTGCACTCCGTGTGCGTGCGTGCGCGTGCATGCGCGTGCGCGTGTGTGTGTGTGTGTGTGTGCGTGTGTGTGTGTGTGTGTGTGTGTGAGTGTGTTACTCCCAAGCATTTGATTTCCCGTGACCTTGTTCTTGTTTTTAAACCAGTATATTGTTTGATTTTCATGCTAACCTTAGTTTGCTTATAATTGTGCTTTTATTGCCTGTAATTTTCTTTTTGCTGTGTTCTCTCTATCTGTCGTGTTGATGAAATGTCTGTACAGCACTTTGGTACAATGGGATTTTTTATAAAATGTGCTTTATAAATTGTGTGTGTCTGCGTGTGTGCGCCTGTGTATGGGTCCACTACTGCGATGCCTGTGTGCCCTCATGCACATCATTTCCTTGTGTGTCACAACTATGCTTGTCTATATTTACTGCATTTCTGTGTATACAATATACAGTACGTATATATAGAGATATCCATGAATCCTTCAACATGTACCCACTGAGGCACTCCTTTTAGTCTGTTTCTTGTAGAGTTGTTGACCCGAGAAAGGCTATAACTCTACAAAGACATCATGTGAACAACTCAACTTTTATATTTTCTATTAGTTTAGTCGTCCGGCACCTCATCAAATCAGGTGTGCATCACCTATTTTGCATCTGTAATCCTAGAAAACGAGCGATGTGGGTTGTGTGCATAACACACATTTGTAAAAAAAAAAAAGAATAAAACGCACCACCCTAAAGCTGTAATGGTCTTCCTCTGTTCCGTCCCCTCCCTCCCAGACGGCGTCCACCACGTGGTGGCCCTGTGCACGCTGCGCGTCGCCATCATCACCGACGACATGCTCGCCAGCAGCATCACAGTGCGCCTGGAGAACATGTCCCAGGAGCGCTTCCTGTCCCCGCTCCTGTCCCTCTTCGTGGACGGCGTGGCCGCCGTCCTCTCCATCGGCCGCCGCGGCGTCTTCGTCTTCAACGTCCAGAACGACACCACCGTCGAGGGAAGCATCCTCAACGTCACCTTCTCCGCCCTGCGGCCGCCGCGGACGCCCACCACGCCCAACGAGCAGGGCGTGTTCGGAGGCTCCTCCCTCGACCGTTTCTTCCCCTCGGAGGCCCTCCAGGAGCAGGTCTATCTGAACCGCACGCTGCTCGCCAGCGTGTCCACGCAGAGCGTGCTGCCCTTCGACGACAACATCTGCCTCCGGGAGCCCTGCGAGAACTACATGAAGTGCGTGTCGGTGCTGCGCTTCGACAGCACGGCGCCGTTCGTGGTGTCCGACACCATGCTGTTCAGGCCCATCCACCCGGTGGCCGGGCTGAGGTGCCGCTGCCCCGCGGGCTTCACGGGGGACTACTGCGAGACGGAGATCGACCTGTGCTACTCCTCGCCCTGCCAGAACCAGGGGAAGTGTCGCAGCAGCGAGGGAGGCTACACCTGCGAATGTCTGGAGAACTTCACCGGTGAGTGCATGATGCAGTTTATTTTTGACTTCTCCATCTAATAATAATTAGGGATGTCCAGATTTTTTCACTTCCGATCCGATCCCGATGCCTCAATGTCTGTGTTAGCCGATACTGAATACCGATACCAGTGTAGTGATCTCATGTTGTGTTTATAGCTATCTAGCTATATATCTGGTGTTGTGTTTATAGCCATCTAGCTATATATCTGGTGTTGTGTTTATAGCAGACTCCTCACTCAAATGTGCACTTGCAGTTTGGGCAACTCTAAAGCAAGCTCCACATGTCCCAACATTTTATTTACCTGCCATAGTGTCAACGCCTTACCCCTGTGTGGGATCTGTGGTTAGACTGGCATAGTGTCAACGCCTTACCCCTGTGTCGGATCTGTGGTACCGATATGACCCGATATGACAAATAAGGGCCGATCCGATACGTTTCCCCATACCGATACAGTATCGGGACATCTCTAATAATAATGAATAATGAATTGCATTTTTATAGCGCTTTTCCATGTGCTCAAAGTGCTTTACAATGGTTCAAGGGATCATTGGACGACCTGCTCTACTTCCTGAGCCACTCTCTCTCTCAGATGTGTGTTTCACGTTCATTATCCGTCAAAAAACTAAAAGGAAAGACTAATGTTACAAACAAAGTAAGAATAAATGACAGATAAACAAGAAAGTATACATGGAGATGTATAGTATAGTTTTATGTTCAGTCCACTCTTGTACCCAACTCTGTATTCTCCCCAAATATTGCCTAAGGAAGGAGTCTTCAGACCCGTTAGATCTGAATTCGTTTTGATGTAGTTCTGAACAAACTATACCATCCATGAAACACTCACTCCTCACAGAGAGCTGTCACATACTGATTTCACGCATCGTTTCTGTCTGCTACTCAGTGTGTTTCTGTTTCCAGCCATATTAATCCATTCAGGGCGGGAACCCCTTATTACGTTATACTTTAGCTTGTAGCTTGAACTTGTATGTCTATTTTTGAAAAATCGTGAAAGTGTGGTGCAAATCTTTGAATATTATATTCTTTCAGTGCGAAAGTTTTTAACTCATATCTTTGCTTCTGGGGGAGTCCCTGGAACAACATATTTGCAGATGGGGGTCCGCGGCCAAATACAGATAATTCTGGGGGTCGTTGACATGGAAAGGTTGGGAACCACTGACAGAAAACGTTTAGGATTTAGGATCGATGTCAGGTCTAAATGGGTTAAAGGCTAGGCCTTGAGCCAAAGGTGTATTCCCACTGACAGGACCATTAGCTGCTAATCAAACCCTGGCCTTCTGGCCTTTGAACACTACCTTGCTCCAGGATACCTAAGAGTCATAATAGAAGGCGCTGAAGGTTGGACTGACAGTCACACTCTCAGGTTTCTCACACTTGGATGGAAAGAGGAAGATCTCTGAACCCGACCGGAGATGATCCATCTCACCGTCACTTAGGTCCACATGCAGGAGTTTAGAATTCTGGGCTGTGGAGGAAATCATAGATAATCTCTTTATCCAGCAATTTGTGTAACTAGATATACGGTGTATATGCTGTATACGGGAACGTAGGATGTAAAGAAGCAAAAGTACATATGGAAATAGTTTAATCTGGCCAAAGTGACAGCATAATTCATTGGGGTAAATCATTTTATTTAATTCTTTTTTTATTTTTAACATATCTGGGCCATATTTTTGCTTTTATTAATAGAGGCAAGTGGAGACAGACAGGAAGCGAGGGGAGAGACAGGCCAATGACAGCAAAGTTTGTCAGGAACGGGACTTGAACCCACGATGCGCCGGCAGGCTGCATTATAGGAGCCTAGTTGCTGGGGCGCCTTGTGGGGCGGCTGTGGCTCAGGAGGTAGAGCAGGTCGTCCATTGATCCCTGGGTCGGCAGTTCGAATCCCGGCTCCTCCTCCTGTCCACATGTCGAAGTGTCCTTGGGCAAGACACTGAACCCTACATTGCCTCCAATGAGTCGGTTGGTGTGAGCTCACCACCATTGGTGTGTGAATGTGTGAAGCGCGGACGCTGGCGTCGACTGTTCGCCGCTTCACCTCCCAATGTATGAATGAATGAAACACTGTAAAGCGCTTTGAGCACTTGGAAAAGCGCTATAAGAATGCAATTCCTTAGGTGCCCGGACCGCTAGGCTGGCCTGGGCCAGGCTAAATCATTTCTAGAACACTCAGAGCCTCTAAGACCACCATGGATTTACCATGCTTAGCTGTATGGCCAGTTGACCGCACGCACTATACTAATCTTCAGATTGACGATCAGATTAAATCTAAATATCAAAGGTAGATTGTAGTATATATTCAATTGCGTAATACTATAGGCCAGCATTTTGTCAGTTCAAGTCTCTTGTTAGCTGTAGTTGTGAGACAGCTGAAGATGTAGGGCAGTGGGGGACACCCCTGGTAGTTGACCAGTGCAATGACCATGTAAATTACGTAATTACAATCAGTTTGAACGCGCCATGCAATGCATGCAGTCCCACCTCTCTGCCTCCGCTTGCTTTGCTGTTGAATCAATGGGGGAAAAAAACCCCGAAAGAAATGGTAGTGTGGAAAAAAGCTTCATCAGTAGTCTTGACATGATAATGACAGCATCCAGAGAACATTTTTGTTCTCTGGCGGGGCGTTCAGTGGGACCAGAGCTGTGCTAAAAGACCACCATGGACGGGGCAGAGGAACACGTCATTGTGCCTCTGTCAGTATGAAACAAGCTGCTCCGTTCCAAACTTTGAACAGCGATCAGTTCGGGTCAACGAACAATAAAACCCACCACAACCATCCCTGTTTTGACATACTGGTTGCGGGCATGCGGGGGTGGGTGGGGGTGAGGGGGGGTGGGTGTACACAGACCCCCCACCTCTTTCTGTTCCTCCTCTTTTAGCTGATTCAGACCTTCGCTGATTCAGAGAAGCTTGCAGGGCATGTATTGTACAGTATGTATACAGTAATGGGATTGAACTTGCGAGAAGTGAGAAAAAATGTCTGTCATCGACGTCTTTCCCGGAAGGTGGGAGGAGCAATCCGTCAGTCTCACAGAGGAAGTTTGACTCTTCAAAAAGATGAGTTATAAAGAAGCGTTTAGAACGTTTGGAACGCCGCCAGGGAAAGCACATTTTTGTGGTGCAGAGCTGCATTAAAGAGGAGTGATAATGATGAATAACACGATGATTATTGCTTCAGTAAGAGACCTGTTTGGAATGTTACTATCAACATTGCTGCTATGTTTAATGTTTATTGAGATCGATAAGAAAAAAATATATAAATACACACAAAGCCACACACCGTTGCAGGCTGCAGCAGTTGGCTGGCACAGATCATAAATCACTTCCACAATCACTTACACCTTGAAGACATTCAAATAGGGGGCATTTTGCATCCGAAAACGCAGTTTATAGTTAAGGGACGCAATAAAACGACCTCTGCATCCACAGGATGCACTACTGTATACTACTGTATTGTGGTTTTTTTCTAGTTTATTTTGCTAGCTTTAGTTATAATAATAATTTCTTCTTGTTTTCTACATGAATACAACTTGAAATGGGAGTTAACCCATTCTGGACGGGAACCCGTTTGGTGTTTTAACTAATCATTATGTTATACTTTAGCTATTGAAAAATAGCAGATCTACAAGCTCGACCTACGAGCTTCAGGAAAATGCAGCACAAATATTTGAATATAATATTCTTTCAGAAGACTTTTTATTTATTTCGACGTCAGGCCTAAATGTAAATGCTGCAATTTGTTAAAATGGCAAAATATGACTCCTAAACGTCATTGAAGTGGGACTCATAAAATGTCCCTGGGACTCCTCTAAAAGCCCATCCCTGCATCCCGGGACTCATTACATTGAAAACCTATATTCACATCACTGGTTCTCCTCCTGTGTGTCTAGGGGAGCGCTGTGAGGTGAACTCCCGTTCCGGACGCTGCGTCCCGGGCGTGTGCAAGAACGGCGCCCGGTGTGTGGACCTGCTGGTGGGGGGGTTCATGTGCCAGTGTCCCCCCGGAGAGTTCCAGAAGCCCTACTGCCAGATGACCACCCGCAGCTTCCCGGGGCAGTCCTTCGTCACCTTCAGAGGGCTCCGGCAGAGGTTTCACTTCACCGTCTCGTTCAGGTAAAGACTATAAAGGCGGAGCTTTATAGTACAGAATGAAGGACCGGTGCTTCAGTAGGCAGGAACTGGGGGTGGCAATGAAGGACCGGGAAGTCTGGTGTAGCATTGTGGAATCCATGATCTCGACCGCGGTCGAAAAATGATGATGATGATAGTGCAGTACATACTATAGTTAAAGCGATATTTCACTTAAAAAATAAAATGTTGGGTCATTGTATCGTCTATTCAGACCTTTTGGAGCACTTTACAGTATGTTGCTTGATTCAGTATTTAGATATTTGATATTCATATTACCAGACACGCCCCCTTCCTTAACTTGTAGACGGGCGGTTTTGGGAGGGACGTGTTCACGTTATTTTAAATGGTGCATTTATATAGCGCTTTCATCCAAAGCGTTTTACATAGATTGTGCATTACATTCACCCATTCACACACCGATGGCGGAGGAAACCATACAAGGCAGTAAAGGCACCAACCTACACATCAGGAGCAATTAGTTGGTTCAGAGTCTTGTTCAAGGATACTTCGACACTAACTTCTTGGGGAGCCCGGGTTCGAACTGGGAATCTCTCGGTTCCCATCCGGCCACTCTACCCCATAGCCACTGCTGCCTCTGTGGAAGGTTGTAGTGTTAATTGCTCTTTAATTGTAGTGCTGAAGAATTATGTGCCTGCCTGACGACATTGCAGCTGGAGCGCCGCTGTACAATTAAAGTGCTATGTGTAGAATAAGGCATTTTTCGTTGCACACACACACACACACACACACGGTACACCTGGACCGGGTAAATGATTGAGACGTCTATCCACACCCAAATGATAGCATCAGATCACGTTGTAATGCGACTGATCGCTTTTGTTATAAACAGGAATGCTGTTTCCATCGTAACACTGATAAACACCCGCTATGCGGTAATTGGGCCTTTTGTCAGGCAAGCCAGACGTGTCGAGGCAGATCGACTGCCGCTGTGTGTGTGTGTGCGTGCATGCGTGCGTGTGTGTGTGTGTGTGCAAGTGAGAGAGAGAGAGTGAAACCCTGCGTTCATCAAACAACTGCTCAGGAAGGAAATGGGTCTCTCAGGCACCTGACGGTCCTGACCACCCACAGGATACCCTTATCAACCCCCTGCTGGGGGCACAAACATCCAAAACTATTTCCCCTTTGGGTTATCTTCTCATGAGGAGTCGTTTCACTTTACCCACTGCTCTGTATTTGGCCGCAGTAAGTTTGCACGTAAGTTTTCCCTTCATTGTCAATGGCGTTTATTAAACAAACATTGAACTAAAGACAAACATTAAACCTGTATATAGGAGGGGCTTAAAATCAATGTCTCAAAAGTACGGATATTGCTGAATTGTGTTGCTAGATCCCGCTGATGGACTACACCTGTGGAAATATAAATCTCTAAATGTTTCTAATGGTCGTAGCTTTAGCAGTGGCTGGTCAGACTGACCAGCTGGTCTGCTTAATGTCTGCTTAATGGCCATCTCACATTTCCTGGAAAAAAGGAGAAAATCTAAGGAAAACAGGAAATGATGCGCCCTAGGTGTTTTGCATTGCCGGTGGTGGTTTCCTGCAGAGCTGCCCTCCGTGCCATATGCCACCTGAACCCTCGCCGGTGCCGGCCGGTATCACTCCATGGCATGCACTCCTAATTGACGTGGGTTCAAGTCCCAAAGCACCGTCCCCCATGGTTCTAATTCTGTCCCGTACGCCAGCCTCCGTCTCTCAGTTTCCAAATTCCCTTTAATTCAGATTTCCTGATTTCCATTGTTTTCCTTTGTCCCGTTTTCCATTTCGTCTCTCATTTCCCCTCATGAAAATGGTTTTACTACGACTGTATACGGTAACACAGCACCTCCCGTGATTCATAATGGCAACTACATCTACGTATTAAGAAACTAATACTATGAAAGGGATGTATAAATTACAATGTATGTGAAGACATATTTCTCAACATATTTTATTTGTCAGTGCCACCAAGAATCACTTAATTTGCCATTCAAGTTGATATGGTGACAGGGTTATAGTATATAACCTAGTTATAGTATAAATGGCTTCAAGACTTAGGCCTTACTACAAAATATATATATAACATAATTTTTTATCAAATTGAAGCTTTTAACAGGGAGTTCATTTTAACTGATTATTTTTTAACTTTTGATTTTAACTTTTGACATGTCTGACATTCCATGTCATGCATAAGCAGAGGTTCAGTTGGTGCCAACAATGTGTAGTCGACCATCCCCTTAGAAAAATAAATTAAACAAACAATTATCTAGTATTTTCCATCTCTAATTTGCTCTTTAAAATATTTTAGAGATAGTGGCAACCCGATAGCTGAATGGTTAAGGCGCATAGTTACCATTAGCTGTGTGTCATTCCACTGATCTCTGTCCGGCCTTATGTCTCTCTCACTGTGCTCGCTATATCGGAATCAAGCAGAAAGATAATATTACAGTGTTGTACTACTGTATAAATCATCTCCAGTTATTAATAATAGTGTCTCTGCCATCTCCAGGTTTGCGACCAGAGAGTGGAACGGCCTGCTGTTGTACAACGGGAGGTTCAACGAGAAACACGACTTCATCGCTATAGAGATCATTGAGGAGCAGGTTCAGCTCACCTTCTCAGCAGGTGAGGCAATCATTTAATTAATCTAGTTTTAACTGAACTTAAACTCTTGGATGAGTTTGAATGAGCGTGGATGAGTTGATCAAGCCACCATGTTAATGTGTGGCTAAAGGTGTTTTGTTAAAATGTTAAAGCGCTATTTTCTGATGGTAAGCATTGCTATGAAATGTGTGTTCAGTAACATGGGTCTCCCTGTCTCTCCTATATTCATAAATGTGTGTTCAGTAACATGGGTCTCCCTGTCTCTCCTATATTCATAAATGTGTGTTCAGTAACATGGGTCTCCCTGTCTCTCCTATATTCATAAATGTGTGTTCAGTAACATGGGTCTCCCTGTCTCTCCTATATTCATAAATGTGTGTTCAGTAACATGGGTCTCCCTGTCTCTCCTATATTCATAAATGTGTGTTCAGTAACATGGGTCTCCCTGTCTCTCTCCAGCTCTTTATAATCAGAAAATACAGGTTTTCCCATTTTGTTTCTTGGTCATCAATTCCAATTTCACTTTGTTTATCCTGTACCCTGTGTGACTTCTCTCTCCTGATTGAATACAATTGGCATCCCGACCTGAAAAAACAATAATTACTATCAGAATGTAGAGCTATGGCCTGGGCCGTGGCACCTTGGATGGTAGCCCGGCAAGTCTGGCAGTGTGCCTTCACTGCATGTCACTCCCCCATCTCTCTCCCCCATTTCCTGTCAGCCTACTGTCTCTCCTACTGTCTCTCCGCAAAAGAAAACATAAAAAAAGAAAAGAATGTAGAGCTATTTAACACTTACTTTAACACAACGATATCACTACCAGTTTAAATGGAGCCAGACAAGTTCCATTAGCATGACATTGTCCACAGTGTTTTCTCCTCTGAACACAGACAGACAACTCCTTGTCCATGGAATGTGGGATCTCGTTAGGGAGTTAAATTATGGTCTACGAGAGAGGTCAAGAGGTCATGCAGCGTGGCCTCAGATACCTGGGAAAAAAATGTCTAAACACTGAAGCGCTGCAGTATTTTACAGTCTGTTGGGTCCGGGAGGGTCTTGTAAATAATCATTAACCGACCAGCAGGCACTCAATAACCGTTGTGTGTTTGATGGATGAGTAACTTTGATATTAAAGAGCCCCTTGGGGGTCAAATTGAAAAAAAAGTGGTTTAGCCTGAGTGAACAATTCAAGGTTTAGAAAAACAGAAACATGTTGTGTAGACAGTAGACTAGAGGCCTGGTGTGAACCGTATACGTCTGTACAAGGTTTAAATCTGGGAGGAATGAAGTTAAAGGAACTACTGTAAAATAATACAGTAGTCAGCTCTAACTGAAACACTGTGATGTAATAGATTAACAATGTTTTGGAATGGTAATTTATTAGTTAAGGACATTTCAGAAAGGTTATTATTCCCATCTACCACCTGAACATATTACTTTAACAGAATATATCCAAAATGTCGACAGATTATGGACTATATGCACCTCCAAGGGAGGAACCAGTTAACCGTGCGAACGACACGGAGTCGATAAAACAATTTCCCTTTTCCTCTTCCCTCTTTTCAGGAGAGACCAAAACCACCGTATCGCCCTTTGTTCTGGGAGGGGTCAGTGATGGCCGCTGGCACACGGTGACGCTCCGCTACTACAACAAGGTAAAAAAACACTTCCTGGACGATGGGATCTGTCTGTTGGCGTCACTGAAGAGTCTGTCAAACACAATGAACTTAGCTAAGGCATAGGGGGAGGGTTGGCGCTTGTGTGTGAGCGAGCGTGTGTGTGTGTGTACATACAGTAAGTGAAGATGGAGAGTGCAGCTCAGCTAATAGTTTCATTGTTTTCATTGCCAGCTGTTGCATGATGATCTATATATGCACATATGGGCATAATAAGCGGCCAGTTGACACTCCACCCCCACCCGTCCCCTCGACACACACACGCACGCGCGCAAACACACACACACACACACACACACACACACACACACACACACACACACACACACACACACACACACACACACACACACACACACACACACACACACACACACACACGCACGCACACACACACACCGTTGATCTGTCATAATTCGGGCAATGGTTGGTAAGATTAGGATGTCCCGAACAAAGGGACGAGTCCTCCTCAAAGCCCCTGGTCCAGTGGGGCCAAAGGTCACCAAAGTGGGGCAGCTCCAGCACCCTAAACCCCTCCACCTCCTCTTTGACTGACTTCAAGTTCAAGGGTTTGCCAGGGAGGGTATTTGCTGTTGCCATGGGAACAGACACGCCAGTGCTTGTTTTGGTGACTTGGTTGATGAGTGGGATTGTTGCTGTCATGTTGATGAACAGAAGAGAGAGAAAGAGAGACAGAGGGAGAGACACACAGAGAGAGAGAGGGAGAGAGTATTGCTGTCCTAATTGACCTATAGCTAAGCCCCTCCCCAAACTGCTATGGTCCAATCACAGCTAAGCATAACATGGTTTTTAGACAAACCTCTCCACCAATAGTTTTCCTATATGATAAAACATTGTTTTAAAAAAGAAATGTCACACACATGAATACTTTATTAGTCAAAAACAATTAAACAGCACGATTGTACTACATAGTAGCAGTGTTCTGTTCTCGCAGCCGTTGCTGTTTCGGGCAGAAACCTTCTGCAATCTCTGTTTTTATGATTTTTCATAAATTAAAGCCCTATGTTATACTAAACACAAAATAACGATTCTTTTCAGCAATCACAAGGTCTTGCTGTAATACTTTTCATACGTTCATCAGGAAAGTATGAAAAATATGAAAAAGATCTTGTGACTCAATAATACGTACGTAATGTATTCAGTGGAACAACAGGTGCTTTTCACCATTACCTGAAAATGATCCGTTTTAATTAAACATACAAGGATTCCCCGGGCCGGGCCGACAGCCACGACACTCAGACCATCCCTGATGGGTCGTCACGGTGACGTGAGCCCCTTTTTTTCTTCATACTTATCCCGTTGAAATGTTACTTTGATCACCCTTTGTGTTGCTTTCTTTTGGTCTGTCCTGAAGACGTATTGTGCACCGTCTCCCCCTCCCCTCCCCCCCACAGGGAGACAGAGAAACGCTGTCCTCCCCCCCCGCCCCCCCATGCTGCTTCATTCTCTGGGGGGGACAATGAGTAGCTTGGGGTTCTGCAACAGCAGCGCTCACTCATGCGTTAACATCATCATAAACTCCCTTCAGTTCAGCATAAACAGTACAGTGTACACAGTTGGTTTTCTTCTTCATAGAAGTTATGGTATTCAAGCCAAACATTTGTTTTTATTTTGTTTTTGACCAAATTTTTGCAGCACTTTTCACGAGAGGCACAATGTCCGGAGCTGTTTACTGTTAGCCTGGCTAATAACCCAGAGCTCATCTTCTTGCTCTGCAAGAAAGATGTATTGGCGCTGCTCTGCGCTTATGCGGGCCCTTTGTCTAAGACAAGACAGATAATAAAGAACCTTTAACCTTGACTATCAATCGGTCTGGCTTATTAGCCAGGCTAGCGTACTGTATGTCATTGTTTAGTTACCCTTTTCTTGTTTTTAGTTAGTTTTTCTTTCCTTTTTTTTTTACAATGACTTTTTCACATTCACTTGGGCACCGTTTCAATCTACTGGGCCCTTTTACTGTAACCCTCAGACGCAGGAAGATGGAACACCATTTGATTTATGAAGCTGTTTGTTTGGAATGTAGGAAAGACTCGTCTCCTTTCATCACTGTGACCCGCTGTGTCTTTCATTCTCCTCACATGACACCGACACTGATACGTACAATGAATACCAGTAGTCTTTAAAGGTAGGACAACAGATAAAGGAAAACTTCACATATCTACGTACATAGTAGTCCACAACAATATCAGTTTTTTTAACAAATTACTTGGAGGAAGTTCCTAGTTATACCACAGCCAGCGTATTGACTATACAAACTAGCTATATTTGAAATGCTCTGTAAGCATTAACTGTGAAACGTTACGTAATTAATATTGATGATATAAGTATCCTTGTACAGAGTTTGTGTGAGTTTACCATATAGGACTTCTTTCTCTGCTGTCAAAAACATTTTTTAATGTTGGGGCGGGACAGATTTGGCTACTCGGAAGTTTGAATTCTAAACTCATATTTATTATTTATGTTGTGTTAGATTTATTGTTTGAGAATGAGAATGCCAAATTATAGCAATATTTGAAATAACATCAATTAAAATGACCTATTGCCCTGAAAAAAGGAACACTACAATCCTGAGTGTTAATAAACTTCCGTAAGTAAGTGGCAGCATGTCCATTCTCTCTCCCAACAGAGAGAGGGAATTAAGGTGATAACTACAGTACATTAAACCATCATGGAGTCGGACTCGGGAACCAATTTTGGTACATTATATAATATATATATGTACAGTATATAGCAACATACAGTTTCTGTAATTTTTGAATAAATATTTGAAGGTTTTCAGAAAACTTAGATCAGTAATTAGAAGGCGTTTGTAGAATGAATTGTAGTGGAGTAAAAGTACATTGTTTGGCTCTGATATGTAGTGGAGTAGAAGTAACAGTATTGGAAATACAAATACCTCAAAACTCTACTTAAGTACAGTACTTAAGTAAATAATTACTTTACAGTGTAAAGTACACACCGCGTGTCATTATTAAACCACTATGTGTACTGACATGAATGTTGCCAAATAATAGCATTCCAGCTGTCAGCAGTGACAATGGTGAGACAGCTCTCGCTCATTGCCCTGGTCAAGTTTCACCCAATTAATCTAGTCAGGATGGCATCTGCAGAATGACGGCCACGTCGGGCCTATTGTATCAGTTCCCCCGATGACACATTTCCACTGCCCCGAGTCAGACTGTCTGACTGACCGTCGGAACAACATCAGATCAATCTCTCCCAGGAATGTTGTTTTGCTCTGAATGCATGCAAAGCATATAGCCTGGGTTTAGTTGTCTGTCCCCCAACATTATGTATGTAGTGACCATGAGGCACGTGCAGTCGTCGGGCACACACAGACATTTCCAAAGAAACCTGAACTTGAACGCAGCGTTTTGCGTTGAACTAATTTGTTTTTAGAAATCCATGTTATACAAGTCCGCATCTCCAGTAGATAAAGGGTGCTGGGTTGCGCCCCGAAAATAGCTGTTCTACAAGCTCTCAAGGCTTTGCAGCAGCAGCAGCACGACACGTTGTGAGCTTGTAGATCTGCTATTTTAGCTATTTTAGTCCAAAAGTGCCCTCTTACGGGATTTCAGCCCCTGTAGTCCAGTACATAAAGTAAAGAATTCCTCTTAGTTTGGACAAAATTGGATTATTTTGTTTCTCAACTGATTCTGACAGGACATTATGTCTACTAGCCGTAGCATGTGACGTTTCAAACTAGGGGGTTTTCATGATTCTGAATCCATTCCAAGCATTAGTTTTGCATGAAAAACACTCCTTGGACTAAATTTGGCCATAGCCACTTACCCAAATGTCCCCAAAATGTGCTGACCTCATCACATTTGTGATGATGGCTATGGACGCTTTTAGCCCAAGGAGTGTTTTTTGTGCAAAACTAATGCTTGGAATGGATTCAGAATCATGAAAACCCCCTAGTTTGATATAGTATTGAGCAGATTTGGGTAGATTTTTTATCCTGGCTAGTAGACTTTGGGCTCCATCTTGCGCCACCCCTTACCCCTTATCCCTAAACGTATTTGCCATTTTTTACTATTTTAAAACATTTAAAAATAGTTCAACTACAGCCAATCTACATCGACACGTTGTTAGCTTGTAGATCGGCTATTCGTACTATTTTAAAATGTTTTAAAATAGTAAAAAAAAAAAAGGCAAATAAGTTTAGGGATAAGGGGTAAGGGGTGGCGCAAGATCTAGGGCCATAATGTCCTGTCAGAATCAGGTGAGAAACAAAATAATCCAATTTTGTCCAACCTCTGCCATTTAAGTATTGGACTAATGCCTCTCTAATGCTCTCTGCACGTCCCCTGGTAGTGAGTAGTGACTGACTGTAGTCAGCAGGGAGTTGAAAGAAAGGTCTCGTCTCACATATTTCAAAGGGCAGCGGGTGTCGCGTTTGTTTTAAGCAACTCCTCAAGCAACATGACCTCACCATGAGACAGTGGCTGTCCTTTCAGCATTCGCTGTACCACTGACTGACAATGAACTTTGTACGTTACATGACAGGCGCTATGGGCCTACGAGACAGAGCACTGATGATTGAATTCCATGGTGTAGGCTTGCAAGAAAAGCTATGTATAGAATGTTTATGCTGCTTGGAATTCATAACTATTTTAAAATGACCGTATAGACTTTATCCTCAATGTTTGTAAACTATAAGGGTTTAATTCAGCATTATGAGGTGTTCGTTTGTGCCAGGAATCATTTAAAAATGCTTTTTTTTTGGGACACATTTTCTGTTTTTTGGGGGGGCAAGGATCTTATTTAGGAATAGGTCTATTCAATTCTATACCAATCTGGGAACCCATTGGCAACACAAAGGAAAAACAGCACCCTCTTAGTCTGTCTCGAGAGACTATTTAACTCAATATTTAGGGATTGGGTGAAATAACCCACAAAAAAGGTAAAAATGTAATTTCGAAAATGTCCACCCTAAACTTTTGATGTCCTCACAAGTATAGTATTACAATCGTCTGTCTGTGTGCGTGCGTGCGTGTGTGTGCGCGCGCGTGCGTCTTTGTATATGAGTTAGGCTGATCTTTGCTCAGATATCTTCGAGGACTACTCATGTTACCACTGTCAATTATTCTCCATCATGTTCATCATCATATTCCATCATTTGTTTGAAATCTATACCACAGAGAGTAGGCGGAACCCTGTAGGCTATCGGCCGTGTCTCGGCTGTCGGGAACAAAGTTAACATACGTTAACAGGACTTTCACTTGGCCATAGTCATGGGAGTAATGTATAGCTTTGAGACACCTCTCCTGTTCTGTCACTGTGGACAATGGGGCCAGCATGTAAGACTACGTCCTCCTGAGGCTAAAGTTAGCGAAAGATGCTCGTTGATGTTAGGTGTATAGATACTGCTAGGTTTACACAGATCTGTGGAGATGTGACAGGGATGCCACTGGAGTCAGCGCCAGGCTTTAGTCATGCAAGCGTACTTCATTACAGACCTGGAGGTATGGCACATGTCACTGAATAGAAAGGGTCAATGTAGCAGTGATTCAATACTGGTGCACTGGAGTGATAGAAGCCCTCGATTCTCACACGATTCTTTAAAGAAAACACTTTTTTATGCCTTTAGTGACACGCGGCAAAGGCCGGCGGGCTCGGGAGTCTGCTGGCTCGGCGGCTGGCTTGGCAGCCTAGGTGCCCAGACGATTGAGCTAACCGCCCGGGGTTTTGAGGACGGATTAATCGCATTAGAAATATTATTAGTGCTGATTAGACAGAGTTTTGTCAGAGCAGTAGCAACATTGGCTTAGGAATGGAACAAAAGCAATACAATTCAAAGAATAAATTACATTTTCCTGCTGTGGGGAAGGGATCGGTTATTATGGTGGCACTTGATAACTAGATGCATGTCCTCATGTTCACCTTGCTTACTGTAAGAGTGTAAGTAGTGTCTGCTAAATGCCTAAATTGTAATTGTAGTTGGTTCTGATGGTTTTGATCAATATAGCACTTCTGGCGATGGAAGTGGCCTTGATACAATCAATTCATTCTATAACTATAGTGACACTGGCCATGTCGTGTGTCCCCCCCCCCCCCGCCCCCCCCCCCCCCGAATACCAATTTTCCACTTCAGAAGTTCAGGGATAAACAGCGTCTCTGGATTACTGTGCTTTATGTCATCATAACTCATAATCCACTGTGACCCCAAATTACATTTACGGTTTGTACAGTAAAGTGATTAGCAAGGAAGGAACAGCTGTTCTCTTTGTCCCGTCCATTGAGGAGAATGCAGCCTGGTTCTGGTCTGCATAGAATTTAAGTTGTTCTGCTCTTTCTCGCAATCTTCACAATATTGTCCTTAAATCACCTGGCTGAATGCTTACTGATACTGTCAGCAGCACATACATTATGTTAAATGGCCACCCCATACATTTGACATTATATATGGTATCTTTCTTGTTCACTGATAGTGATAGTTGACAGTAAAGATTATTATTAAGTCATATTATTATGACTTTATGTAAGTGAAGCGCTCTGCAGGCAGCTTCATGGCTCTAGTGCAGAGGTTCCCAAACAATGGGTCTGGACCCAGAATGGGTTTAATATTGACCAAAACCAGAGCAGAACTCCCACCACGGGACTCGGGCAATCAATTAATACAGTTGCAACCACTATATTAATGGCAAGTACCGGTATTTCATACAGCTTAAGTTCAAAGAATCTGAACTATCCCTTTAAGGTTGATGGGCTAAAAGGTCTGTGAACTACTTTGTGAACTACTGTGATCCACTGCTCTAGTGCAGTGTTTCAGGGACAGTATTCAACAGAACAGCTAGAGCACATTCCCTTGTCTTGAACCACTGCTCCAGTGCAGCCAGTGTTCAACAGAACAGTTAGAGCATTCCCTTGTCTTGGTGCTGAGCCAAACTGCACAGAACAGTGACATCATTAGAAAGGACCAGGGTCACAGCTCACTACTGTAACGCTTATGCTGCGTTCGTTCGTTCACACAGGCAGATGCACAGATACTAAGATTCACAGCGTATATTTGTATTTTCTTTGTATCTTTGTATATTTTGTAGCAGCTACATAGTGTCGGATTTGCTTTGTAGCTTCACGTTGCTGTCTTCGAATATCTGCACGTATAGTGGAGTAAGCAATATGTCTATTAAAGTTAATGAATAGGCCTATTAGCTATGATTCATTGTTATCTGCAGTGTTGGGCAAGTTAAGCTACATGTAGCTGACCCAACACTGGTATCTGCCCATGTGAACGCAGCATTAGATACAGACCCTTAACCTGAAGAAGACCAGTGAAGTTCAAAAGTGTCTAATAAAGTTTGGAGCACTACAGATTACAGATTACAGAAGTGAGTTACGAGCCTGTCGTAAAAACCAAAACCAAACATCGGGTCCCTTCACACATGTATATTTGGGTCCCATGATGCAGGCCAGGGAGACCATGCACACATTTCTGTTTTGGGGTTTGGAGCTGAAAAAGTTTGTAAACCCTACTGCTTTAGTGGATTGGTTTGATCCTCACAACAGATGACCTCATGTGTCCACCAGCCAGCTATGGGTGCTGTGATGTCATAGCGTCCTCAGATAGACCCAGACTGAACATCCACCTGCCTCCTTATTGTATGTTACCCTGGAGAGAGATAAGGGCCCCGGGGGTGTCACATAAATACCTTTAAAATGTAAAAGACATTACATGGAGCTCTCCAGTGTTCACTGTGTGTCTGCCCACCACAGTCTCGCTTCCCTTAATCCAATTAGACATCAATGTGAAGGGATCTCCGATCCACAGAGCGATTAGCGGGCTCTTCACGCTGTGCCACTCGGCTCTCTGCGCCCAAACAAACCTCGCCTTATGCTGCTCCATGCTATTATGCAGCTGGGTCCCATCATGCAGCGGCATAATAAACCGCTCGGTCCAACCGATGAGGCTGGACTCTGATTGCTCCAGAAGCCTTTTGGAAACCACTTTCAACCTGGCATTTACTGTACATTTTGGGCATGTCAATATAGAGTGCCGCAGTCCCGCCCCCTTTCATGACAACGAGAGACCTGGAAAAGAATTCCCCTTTCATCTTCCTCATAGACTTATCTAAAAGTATTTATTTAAAGACGTTTATGCCACGGACAAAGCCAACTCGACACTTTTTGTTTTCTTTTTCTTCTTACAAATTATTTGATTTGCCCAAAACATTGTGTTCATTGTCATGATTTATCACAACTCGAGTTTGCTTTGTCTGCAGCGTAAACGTCTTTAAATAAATACTTTTTGAAAAGTCTATGGGGAAAATGAACGGGGAATTATTTTCCGGGACTCTCGAGGGGGCGGGACTGCTCTATAGGGGAAACGTTTAAAAAGAGATTTGAGAAAGAAAAAAAAGCTCACAGTAGTCAAAGCACATCACATTGTGACACGTTGGGAGCTTGTAGATCAGATAATTTTACTCTCTGTCATATGACAACGTATTTAGGGCTTAAGTGGTTAAAAGTGAACCTGTTTGGCATGTCATGGCAGGTCAGTGGGAAGCCATTGTACTACGGAGTCAGAGTATAAATTAGGCTTAACTTGTGTGTCTGCCACTGTCATTTGCCACTGTCTTTCCTCTGTCCTATCCTTGCTGTTGTGAAGCAGACATTGAACATGGTGAAATGATGTCTGCTGGCTATGTTTTCTTGTTTACTTTCCATAAGATAACCACTTAGACCCCTGCATACTTGTGTCCCCCAGGGGTCGATCCTTGGGCCACTCCTTTCTTTCCTAGACACACCAAGCGCTATTATCTATGCTCCACCCCTTAACCTTTATCCCTATAACTTATTTGCCATTTTGTACTATTTAAAAAAACCTTTTAAAATAGTTCAAATAGCTGATCTACAAGCTCACAACGTGCAGATGTAGATCGGCTATTTGAACTATTTTAAAATGATTAAAATGATATGCAGTCTCATGCGCCATTCTGTGAGAGGGTTATCTAATAGTCCAATAAACAGGCTGTACACTTAAAATCATGGATTCACAAGATCTGGCATTTATTGATTGCCCATAATTATCCCAAATTGAATGGTCATGTGATATACATATGAACAGCAAAGACACATATGAAAGCAGATACGACCTGTTACATCACGAATCAGATTCGATCATATCAGTCAAATCGGGGGCCCCTCGAAGCACAGTCCCGAGGTTTATCGGTCCTGGAGAATTCTGACGTGTCACTCCCTTTGTCCAACACTATATAGCAATCGCTCTGTCACTATGTGACCTTGCATTGGGCACAGCTCGGCTGCACACTCTTAAAGGAATGGTAACTGCTTAAAGGGTCTACTTTCCCCCATCAAGTCCATGTCTCACTAATGGAGCTCATTAAAACCTCTGGGGTCGTAAACATCTACATCCTCTTCTCTCCCTGAACACTGTTGTGGAGCAGTGGTGATTTCATCCTCTTCTCTCCCTGAACACTGTTGTGGAGCAGTGTTAATTTCATCCTCTTCTCTCCCTGAACACTGTTGTGGAGCAGTGTTGATTTCATCTTCTTCTCTTCGTCGACTAATACTATGACAAAGAATGTTCGTCGACTACCTTTTTTCACTGACGAAACCGAAACTAAATGAAAACTAAGCTATGATGACTAAAAACTAAGAGTAAATATATTGACAATTTCGTCAACAAATAAAAAGTAGACTAAAATGTTAGGAAGGAACTAGTGGACAAGAGATCCATTTTACATGTGGTTTGAATGCTGTAAATAGCCGATCTACGAGTGTAAAATGTGTAAAATCAGTCATTACGAAAGACATTTTAGTCGACTAAATCAACTGTAGATTTAGTCAACCTAAATCTTATGATATTTAGTCGACTAAAACTAGACCAACACGAGACCATTCCAGGTGACTAAAATGTGAAAATTAGCTGTCAAAATCAACACTGTTGACTAATCCTCCTCCTCCTAACACATCGCTTGGCCTTCCTCCTTTCCAGGCCAACATGGGCCGCCTCGGCACCCCCCACGGGCCCTCGGGGGACAAGGTGGCGGTTGTCGCTGTGGACGACTGTGACAGTGCCATGGCGATTCGCTTCGGTGGCCAGATTGGGAATTACTCTTGTGCGGCCCAGGGTACACAGACTGGACTGAAGAAGTGAGTTGTCTTTGCGTGTGTGTGTTGTGGTGCGTGTGTGGTGCGCGTGTGTGTGTGTGTGTGTGCTGCTCACAGGCATGTATGTACAGTATATATGAATCAATCCATGAATCCACTGTCTCGCTATTTTGTCTTTTTGGTTTCCCCTCTATCCCCTCTCTCTCTCTATGACGCCTTTTCCACCGGTTGGTTCCCAATGGGAACCGGTTCAGTTCTTTTTGGTTCTTAGTCCATGAGCCAGAGCTCCAAAATTGTTTATAGGATCAATATAATTAATATACGATAACCCTATTTCATATTTTCTATTCTTTGCATATTTCCTATATAATGCCTTGTTTGCATATTACATTTTTTTTAAATTTGTAATACAATAAATCATTGTCTTTGTGTAAGTAATCAATTGGGGAAGTGTCATGGTGTTAACAATCTAATATACCGGTAGGTATGGTTTTGCCCACTCAATTCATAATTAAGGCTCATGGACTAAGAACCACAAAGAACTGAACCAGTTCCCATTGTGGAAAAGAGGTCTCTGTTTATATTGCTCTGGATGCTTGTTGTTCATAATGAGCTCCTTAAATCCATGAGTCTCAATTCTTATGCAAATCTCCTATACAGTATATGACCTAATTTCTTATTCACATTTAAATGCTCTGTTTTGCTCTAACATAAATACTGTACAAAAGAGGGCATTATTTAACCCATTTAGACCTGAGCTCGATTATACAAATTCTAAATCCTTTCTATATCAGTGGTGCTCAACCTTGTTCATGTCAATGAATGTATTATGTATTTGGCCGCCTACCCCCATCTAAAAAATATGTTGTTCCAGGGACCTCCCCAGAAGCAAAGATGAGTTAAAAATGTTCGCTCTGAATATATTCAAACATTTGGGCCACATTTTCACGATAAAAAAAAAATAGCAATTTTTCAATAGCTAAAGTATAACATAATGCTTAAAACACCAAAATGGGTTAAATGTACCTGCTATGTCGGCAGTGGTCATTCAAAGAAACGGGGAGTTTTGTGATTAGAAAGACTGATCGCTATAGCGTGAACTTTCTTCGCGGGTGAGAGTATAAATAATCCTTCAATAAATCTAAAACAGTCTTGTAGAAAAACAAAAGGAAAAAGTACTTATTTTACACGGCAGAATTTAACCACTTGAACCCCCTATTACTTAGTGAACTAATACTCAGTTGACTGGGGTCGGCTCTGTACTTGATATGTTAATCTTTTTCCCTCAGTCAGTCCACACCAAATCTCTGAGCAGAAAATAGCCAATCTACAAGCTCTGTGTTGCGATGTATTGTGAGCTTTAGAGACGCCATTTTTAAGTACAACTTTGTTTTTTTTTCAACCGAGGTTGATTTGCTGCTTTCTTTCGTTTTAGCTTTTTTTGACAGTATATGTCAGTTTGTCACCTCCTTCTTCACACCAGTAGATTCCGTGATATTTTGTGGCCAGATGTAATTTCCTTGGGCTTAGTAGGACTATAGTACATTATATAAAAATAAATCGCCGTAAAATGTCGTAAAACAAATACACATTTAGCACCATGTTCGAATCCCCCCGCCCCCTGTCAAAAATTGCTAAAATGAAAGAACAAAAGAAAGCAGCGAATGAAAAAAAGATTAACACTCATCTTTTACTTTTTCTAATAACCTAAAACATGAACCTTGGTTGAAAAATACCAAAGTTGTCCTTAGTAGATAAGTAGATAAAGTAGATAAAAACAATGCCTGTGCTTTGCACCCTGCTCTGGTTCTCATCAGGGCCTTCGACTGTTGGCAGCTATAACTGGGCCAACTCACTCACTCACACTTATGTGTCATGGCCGACATGGACTAATGCGTTTGCAAATATAAATAAAAGCAGTACTTTAAAATCTAACAGACACATTTGGTTCCATTTGTACACTCTCAGAGTTAAGGGGGGTCCTTGCAAATAAAACGTTTGAAAACTACTTGCTCTAGTTGGACTCGTAATGTGCCATAGTAGTGCCGTAGTTTAGTAGTAAATATAAGTGTCCTACGTTAACATATTCTGGAGAAAACCGTTCAGTAATTCAGTAACGGATCAAATCTAAAATTTGCCACGGACAAGACCAAGTCTTTGATCCCCTGCCTTAAAGTTTAGATTGAATTTGATGTTTTTCTGCTCATGCCTTCAGGTCATTAGACCTGACTGGTCCACTGCTGCTTGGCGGTGTTCCCAACCTACCGGAAGATTTCCCAGTTACCAACAGGAACTTTGTGGGCTGCATGAAGGACCTGACCATCGACAGCCAGCCTGTGGACATGGCTAGCTTCATTGCTAACAATGGCACCTATGCGGGTATGAGACTCATCATTAAATACATACATTCTTTTCATCAAAGACAGAATGCATTGGAATCCTTTTCTTTGGTCTGCAAATTTCACCCTTTGGGGGGGAAAAAAAGCTGTGCTACTTTGAAAACCTTTTTTTGTTTGTTCATTGTCTTCACATGTAACCCTGGTATACAATAACTATTTTGGCAAATGAAAATACATAAATGTTTCAAAAATGTTTATTGGCAGTTGCAGATGAACAAGCTCACGACGACGACACTTTTTGTAAAGCTTGTAAATAATCGTTTTTTGGGGGGTATTTGTTGTTGACGAAGTATGCAGGGCTGAAGTGGTTCTTTTTAAATGTAGCCTCACACTGTACAATCTAAGTAGCTTTTAATATGATTGGGAGGCAGTTGACTGATTGTTTTCCATTTCCGTTGCACTCATAGGTTGTACAGCAAAGAAGGACTTCTGCTCCAACGTCGTGTGTCAAAACGCAGGAACGTGTGTCAATAAATGGGGCACCTACGCTTGTGACTGTCCACTGGGCTTTGGGGGCAAGAACTGTGAACAAGGTAAAAGAAAAGTGAATGTGCGTGTGACCACGTGTGTGGCTGTGTGTGTGTGTGTGTGTGTGTGTGTGTGTGTGTGTGTGTGTGTGTGTGCGTCCGCAAACGTGCATGCATTGCACGTCCGTGTCTGCCTGCCTCTGTCAAAAATGTTTTGGTTTGGAATAGATAATGTGCAGTATATGTGTCCATGCGTGTGTGTTTACAAGCGCACATGTGTGCGCATGTCATTGTATTTCACCACGTGCACTTTGTCAGACAAATACAGAATTCCAGTAATTCCCGCATGAAGCCCAGCTTGGAGGAAACAGACAGTAAATGCTAATGGGGTCATGTTTCCTGCCAATGAAAGAAACTCTCACATTCCTGCATTCCACAATAATAACACTGACCTTAAACCCTGCAGGAGTGCACAGGTTGTCTTGTCCATTAGACAATACTGCACTGTAAAAAATACTGTTGATATAATTCCTCTGCTTATTGTCGCCGATCGCTAACCCTGAAACTGGCCTCTGAAGTCAATCACTGTATGCTCAACAACATTTCCATTTCCATTCTGTTGTGAAATCTATCAGAAAGAATGAAATCAGATTAGAAGTAGCTCTACATTTTCCAAGAGCTTATAGTTTTAGCTTAACTCTGTGTTATTGATGATTGCAACCCATGATCAAAATGGCTTCCTTTGTATTGTAACGGATGCCGAGCTATTGGTGTGAACTGTATGTGTGCACATGCGTTTGGATTTTCTTTAGTATGATCCATATCCTCATGTGAAGAAATATAGAGCCTTATCAATCATTCATGACATGGATTTTGTGTGCATTGCATGGAAGGATATTATATAGGTACTGTATATCGAGGAAACACTTTATTTAGTGAGCAATTTCTGTATCGAGTCTTCACATCATCATCATTCATCATTTTTCGACCACGGTCGAGATCATGGATTTCACAATGCCATGCCAGACTTCCCGGTTCTTCATTGCCATCTCCAGTTCCTGCTTACTGATGCACGTGTCCCTAGTGATGACATCAGGGAACGACAGTTTTCTACCTCTGGTCTGCTTTGAGGCAGGACTCCAGAGAAGAAGGGACGATATAACCTCATTGTCAGCTCTGTAGCAGTGGCCGGCAAACTGTGTTCTTCTGGATCGGACTAGTGAAGAAACATGTGGAAGGTTGCCGTATATTAGATTAGTCGATGGGTGGCTCTTCTAAGACAGATTTTGCGCTCTCATTAGAAGGCGGGTGTAAGTGCCATCCAACCGTTTCTCTAGTTTCTCCATGTGTCGGAGCCATAGAGTAGAATCGGCTCAACGGTCGTCCTAAATATTTTTTACTTTTAATATAAGTTAACATCTTACTAAGCTGGGATGAACAGATCTTATGCATGTCATTGCAGGCTGACCAGGCCATGCCCTTCCTAGAGTCGTCACATTTGTAACTCATTCCTAGGACTATTTCAGGAATACATTAGTATTTCACAACTACTACAGTACTATATTATCGTTAACATAATGCTATATCTCATGTCTCAATCCTTCCTTCCTTGCCCTACACAGTCATGCCGTCCCCCCAGCACTTCAGCGGCCATGCTCTGGTGTGGTGGAGTGAGCCGGAGGTCACCATCGCCATCCCCTGGTACCTGGGGCTGATGTTCAGGACACGGCAGAGCTCTGGGACTCTCCTGCAGGCCAACGCCGGGGACTTCTCCAGGATACAGCTGCTGGTGAGCATCTGGAACATGTCTAATGATAATGGAATGTTAAAAAGCACCAAGGGAATAGAACAAAAGGCCTAACGATACATTACGACTGTGTTATAGCTACAGAACTGTATGTCAGGAGTATATGCTAAATAGACCTTCTGCTGTCTTCCTATTTCCCGCCCTCATTTTCTTACCATACCGCACACGGTTGTGGGTTGAAATTGTGCATCACACTGTACACCACTAGGGCAACCAGACTGCAGGCCTATTGTCACGTTGGCAATGTGAAGGGAAAGTGATAGAGAAAGTTAATAATACTTCATTTTTTAGCCAAATACCCTTTCATGGGTAAAGCGTAAATGTTTAACTTCACACAACAATTACACACTATTCATAAAAAAATATATGTCTATGATATATATGTCTTGCACTACAGGCTGGTATAGGAAAATGAAACATCTGGAAAACATTAAGAAATACCAGAGATGCTTTAAAGCAGCTCATGGGTTCTATAGTAGTGGACTCCCTGCAAAAGAAAAATGCACTGGGGAAATAAAGTATGAAACATTTTTCTCTCTCGTTCCCTTTCTATCTGTCTTCCTGTCTATCTCTCTCTCCTCTCATCTTGACTGGTTCTACCACTGATCTCATTTCCTCCCCTGACTGACGCTGACCTCTGTGTTGTTGTTGTTTGTCCAGCTGAGCAGCAGACACCTGCGTTTCCAGGTCTTCCTCGGGGTGAAGCGTGTGGCCGTGCTGGACTTCACCCAGGTGGGTCTATAAATACAACGTTATTGACCTGGAGTACTACAGTGTTTATAGGGCTGGACTTCACCCAGGTGGGTCTATAAATACAACGTTATTGACCTGGAGTACTACAGTGTTTATAGGGCTGGACTTCACCCAGGTGGGTCTATAAATACAACGTTATTGACCTGGAGTACTACAGTGTTTATAGGGCTGGACTTCACCCAGGTGGGTCTATAAATACAACGTTATTGACCTGGAGTACTACAGTGTTTATAGGGCTGGACTTCACCCAGGTGGGTCTATAAATACTACATTATTGACCACCCAGGTGTGTCTATAAATACAACATTATTGACCACCCAGGTGGGTCTATAAATACAACATTATTGACCACCCAGGTGTGTCTATAAATACAACATTATTGACCACCCAGGTGGGTCTATAAATACAACATTATTGACCTGGAGTACTACAGTGTTTATAGTTTCAATGTGCGAATATTCTACTGTTGGACAGATAGGATCTTGGTTTACTGATGATCCTAGATGACTATTTCTATGCATTTGATTTATTACCTTGTGTTGTCTTGCTTCTTGATGTCTTGCTTCTAAACCAAAATCGTTAACCCATTTAGGCCTGACGTTGAAATAAAAAAAATGTTGGCTCTGAAAGAATATATATTCAAAGATTTGTGCCGCATTTGTACGATTTTTCAAAAATAGCAGACCTACAAGCTTGTAGATCTGCTATTTTTCAATAGCTAACGTATAACATAATGCTTAGTTAACACCAAAAGGGGTTCCCGTCCAGAATGGGTTAAACCAGTGGATATGTTCTCGTTCCTGATTGTTTCTCTGATTTTTGTCCTGTAATGTCTACCGTTTTGTAATGTATGTCTTGTCTGTTTCTTCAACGGTGACGTCATGGACGAAAACAAATTTCAGTGCAAGCTGACAATAAAGTTGTATCGTATCGTTATTGCTTACTGTAAATCGCTCTGTATTAAGAGTGTCTGCTAAATTCCTGAATTGTAAATTAATTCTATCGATTTATTTTAATCGAATAATCGAGAAACTTTATATATATATATATATTTTTTTTTAGAATTGTTTAGTCATTTCTGTTCTGTTCTGTCAATAACATGTATTTATTTGATGGCCTGTTTTCCACCCCTAGGTGTGCGTCAACGATGGAGAATGGCACCATGTTCAGGTGGAGCTCAAGAGCATCAAAGATGGAAAGGACATCAAATACGTGGCCCGGGTGTCTCTTGACTATGGGATGTTCCAGGTATGTTTGCCACTATGTCTCTGGACTATGGGATGTTCCAGGTATGTTGAACACGTGTCTCTGGACTATGGGATGTTCCAGGTATGTTGAACACGGGTCTAGTCTGGACTATGGGATGTTCCAGGTATGTTGAACACGTGTCTCTGGACTATGGGATGTTCCAGGTATGTTGAACACGGGTCTAGTCTGGACTATGGGATGTTCCAGGTATGTTGAACACGTGTCTCTTGACTATGGGATGTTCCAGGTATGTTGAACACGTGTCTCTGGACTATGGGATGTTCCACGTATGTTGAACACGTGTCTCTTGACTATGGGATGTTCCAGGTATGTTGAACACGTGTCTCTTGACTATGGGATGTTCCAGGTATGTTGAACACGTGTCTCTCTGGACTATGGGATGTTCCAGGTATGTTGAACACGGGTCTCTTGACTATGGGATGTTCCAGGTATGTTGAACACGGGTCTCTTGACTATGGGATGTTCCAGGTATGTTGAACACGGGTGTCTCTCTGGACTATGGGATGTTCCAGGTATCTTGGCCAGCTAGAACAAAACGATAATATTATTCAGAGATCCTTGAGGGGGTCCCAGGGGATCCCCAGCTAAAGGAATAATAGTTAGGAGGAACCACATTGACCCTTACAGGTCTGTAAAAGTTATGGGGGTCGTGGAAAGGGAGGGGAGATATGAACTAAGAAGGAGAAATATAGACATGATAATTGATGGATTATGTGTGTATGGTCTATGTGTGTATATACTGTATGCATGCATGTGTTATATATATGTAGGCAAATAATACTGTGCTTGGAGGTATAAGAATGAATGTTTGAAGGTAAGTACTAAATAATGTTAATAATAATAATAATAATAATAATATGTGGCATGTTAGTGAAAGAAATGACATGTTTAACGGTGTTTTCTCCAGAGGTCGGTGGAGATCGGGAACGAGCTGCCCGGCCTGAGACTGAGGAGTCTGTTTGTAGGAGGTCTGATGAAGAAGGATGGCTCTGTGATGAGCGGACTGAAGGGCTGTATGCAGGTGAGGCTCAGAACTATGACTTCAATGTCTCCATTACTTCAAACTTTTGCCTCAATTTTGAATTTTATAATATAATAATAAAACAATGGTTCTCAATCTGACTACTCTATTAACCTACACGAGGAAGATGGAGTCTGTTAACTGCCCACACCTATATTCTGTGTTGTGTAACATAAAAAAGGGCTTATGTGGGGGTTAATACCGGTATTAATTTATTGTCCACGTGAGGATTTTCTATATTGTTCCTTCCATTCCCTTCCAATGCTTCCATCCTGCGTGTAGGGAGTGCGAATGGGCGAGACTTCCACCAAGCTGGCCAACGTCAACATGCTCCAGGGACAGAAGATCAGCGTAGAAGACGGCTGTGAGCTTCCCGACGCCTGCAGCCCCAGCGTGTGTCCGCTGCACAGCCGCTGCTCCGACAACTGGGGCTCCCATTCCTGTGTCTGTGACCCTGGTGAGTCTGTGGTCTGTCTGTGTGTCTGTGACCCTGGTGAGTCTGTGGACTGTCTGTGTCTGTGACCCTGGTGAGTCTGTGGTCTGTCTGTGTGTCTGTGACCCTGGTGAGTCTGTGGACTGTCTGTGTCTGTGACCCTGGTGAGTCTGTGGACTGTCTGTGTCTGTGGACTGTCTGTGTCTGTGACCCTGGTGAGTCTGTGGTCTGTCTGTGTGTCTGTGACCCTGGTGAGTCTGTGGTCTGTCTGTGTGTCTGTGACCCTGGTGAGTCTGTGGACTGTCTGTGTCTGTGACCCTGGTGAGTCTGTGGACTGTCTGTGTCTGTGGACTGTCTGTGTCTGTGACCCTGGTGAGTCTGTGGTCTGTCTGTGTGTCTGTGACCCTGGTGAGTCTGTGGTCTGTCTGTGTCTGTGACCCTGGTGAGTCTGTGGACTATCTGTGTCTGTGAGTATGTGGACTGTCTGTGTCTGTGACCCTGGTGAGTCTGTGGACTACTGTACTGTACGGTGCGGCGGATTCTTTGTGGTGGATTCTTTTCAATGAGGAGCTTTATCTGTGACAATGGGTTCTTGTGTTTTTTGACTTTAGGAATCCCTGTCTATTACATGCATCAGCCAGTATATTTTAATTTTTTAATTTCCATAAAGTACACCATGTATAGTACACACCCCTTCCATCCATCCATCCATCCATCTTCAACCGCTTATCCGTAGTCGAGAGCTCCAGACTTCCCTCTCCAGAGCAACATTAGTGACTTCCTCCTGGGGGGATCCATAGACCCAAGGCCAGTGAGTCGATGTAATCCCTCCATCTGCACCTTGGTCTACCCCGGGGTCTCCTCCCAGTGCGACGTGCATCGAGAACCTCCCTAGGGAGAAGCCTGAGAGGCATCCTAACCAGATGCCCGAACCACCTAAGCTGGCTCCTTTTCAGGCTAAGGTCCAAGGAGTGGCGACTCTACTCCGAGTCTCTCTCGTGTGACTGAACTTCTCACCCAATCTCTAAGGGAGATGCCAGCCACCTGTCTGAGAAAACTAATTTCGGCCGCTTGTATTCGCGACCTTATTCTTTCGGTCATGACACACCCCTTCCTCTCCTCCATTCCCCAGGGCACTTTGGCAGGGACTGTGTGGACGCGTGTCTCCTCAACCCCTGTCAGCACGTCTCCTCCTGCGTCCGCCAGCCCAGCTCTGCTCAAGGCTACAGCTGCCAATGTGGCGCCAGCTACTACGGAGAATACTGCCAGCAGAAGTCAGTTCCATTTCTTTCCATTTTTTATAGTATATTTACGTGTTTATTTCAATGCAGTGGGCAGCCAGCTCTGGAGTGTTTGTGAGGTCTTTCTGAACCCTTTTTGTGATTTTGAAGTTGATTTTGGGTTTTTTTTTTTTTCATCTGAAACATTTTCTAAATATGAAATTAGGCATACTTATACTGTACCATCTCTGCCTATTTGTTTTTGGTCAAAATGACCTCGACCCGCATCCAGACAGCCCATTGTTCAATTTAAAAGACAATGGGCTCCATTTCCATCACCGCTAAACCCCTTATCCCTAAACTTCTTTGCCTTTTTTTTACTATTTTGAAAAACATTTTTGAATAGTTCAACTAGCCAATCTACATTTTGTTTTGCAAAATGGTAAAAAAAAAAGGCAAAGAAGTTTAGGGATAAGGGGTTTAGCGGTGACGAAAATGGAGCCCAATGGCTCTACCCTGCTGAGCGTTTAGTTTAAAGCAGGGGGCGTTCCTGTGGCAGAGATCATCACCCTGGTGTCAATCTTCGCTCTGTAATCTTGCCACTTGACACACCTGACTGTGCTGAACAGCTTTGCTTGTTTTAAAGTTGACCCCGAGTCACGTTTTACAACGCGCTATAGAGACCATTTCCAGATGTTTTCTTTTATTTTTTGGTCGTGCAGATGTAAACCCGAGGATTGTGTTGGTTTATTGCGTTTTAGAGTAATTGCAAATTTAGCAATTCAGTATTTTTTCCATCACGGTGTAAAATGGAGTGCTATACTTGTGCGGTTGTTCTGGGCTAGGTTTAGGGTTAGTGTTTGAGATCAGGGTTAGGGTTATGAATTGATCCACAGAGTTGAGACACTTCACCAGGATAATTGATGGATACACAGCCTACTCTAGCCTACCATTTACGAGACAGCCCCTGACTAGTGACTACTTAGGCCCCATTTACACTGGCAGCCAAATCCAGCCTGAATCAGATCTGAGCCGCATCCAGATTGGAATCTGATTTGTTTAAATGAGTCATGTGACCATTTAAACCAATCAGATTTCAATCTTGATGTGGAACAGATCTGATTCAGGCTAGATTTTGTCTGCCAGTGTAAATGGGGCCTTTGGGGCAGGAGGTAGAGCAGGTCATCCAATGATCCGTGGGTCGGCAGTTCGTTCGAATCCCGGCTCCTCCTCCTGTCTACATGTTGAAGTGTCCTTGGGCAAGACACTGAACCCCACATTGCCTCCAATGAGTCGGTCGGTGCTAGCTCGCTACCATTGGTGTGTGAATGTGGGAAGTGAGGACGCTGGCGTCGACTGTTCGCCGCTTCACCTCCCAATGTATGAATGAATGGACCATTGTAAAGCGCTTTGAGCACTGTGGCGATCTGTTTGGAGCCACCGTTTTTTCAGCAACATTGCAACATTGAACCTGTCAACCCAACTTCACATGCACGCCCATACAGGCATACACACACACCTCCGTTGTCTCAACTCTCAACCACTGAGAAGACTCGCACACTCACGGCAAGCGACGCACGTAGAGTCTGGAACGTTCTGGAAGAGCGCTATCAAAATGCAATTAATTATTTACTTGTTCATTCTGCTGTCTGTGTGCCAGTGTGGGACTAATTCATGGATGTATTGCTTCCAGAGCTAACGTACCCTGTGCTTATTACTTCCAGAGCTAACGTGCCCTGTGCTTATTACTTCCAGAGCTAACGTACCCTGTGCTTATTACTTCCAGAGCTAACGTACCCTGTGCTTATTACTTCCAGAGCTAACGTACCCTGTGCTTATTACTTCCAGAGCTAACGTACCCTGTGCTTAATGCTTCCAGAGCTAACGTACCCTGTGCTTATTACTTCCAGAGCTAACGTGCCCTGTGCTTATTACTTCCAGAGCTAACGTGCCCTGTGCTTAATGCTTCCAGAGCTAACGTGCCCTGTGCTTATTACTTCCAGAGCTAACGTGCCCTGTGCTTATTACTTCCAGAGCTAACGTACCCTGTGCTTAATGCTTCCAGAGCTAACGTGCCCTGTGCTCGTGGATGGTGGGGGAACCCTATCTGTGGCCCGTGTAACTGTGACGTTACCAAAGGCTACTATCGGGATTGCAACAAGACCACGGGGGAGTGTCGTTGTAAGGTACAGTACTGTGTACAGTACACTGTTAAATGACATCACGTCATTCTCTGTACTAGCGCTGCATACGCACACTATGGAGTGCACAATACTGTACAACATTATCGCATCGATTCACCTTTTTCATTTAATTTTGAAACCCTGATTGGATTTATTTTTTATCCCATTTTAATTTCAACGACACCCAAATTAATGTATGTATTTGGCCAAGGACCCCTGTTTACATCCCAAAAGATTTTGTGCCATGTTTGTGTTTGTCGAAGAAAACTTTAGAAGAAAACAGTCCTTCTGCACACCTACAGTGGACATGTGCGTCGGTCGTCGGATAACTGTCTTCACTTACATAATTGTGGGCTCGCTACAGCGAGCACACACTAGTTATTGCCAGCCTATATTTATTCTTTATTTATTCCGCCGCTTTTTTTTGGCACCCTACTACTTCCACATACTTTATGCTAGAAATTTAGTTCAAACTTCAAACTGTTCAGCTCTTTGCAGTGATGGGTGCTTGTATTTTTATTTTTACAAAGTTTTATACTTTTTATACTTTTTAACTTTTTAACTTTTTTTTAACATCCTTTATAATGAGAGTCGATGGAAGAAAGGTCCCATTTTTCACAGTTAACTTTTTTGAGCTCTTATTACTCCGTCATACTTTCACTTTGAAACTTCATTCAAACTTTATAATGTTCATCTATCTTTGAACTTTCATTGGTGAAAAAGTTGTTTTGAAAAAGTTTATACTTTTTAAAATATTTAACTTTATTTATAGTTTTTGCCTCCCATAGACAATGAATGGGATTTATCTCTAAATCAACCTCACTTTTGCAGCCTCATTACTCTGGCATACTTTGTCGTAGAAACGTGATTTAAACTTTAGAACGCTCACACGACTCTGGACTTTTTCGTGGTTCAAACCGTATTCGAATACGTTAAACTGTTTTTCCGAAATCGCAGTTCAATCGCAGGCCGTTTCGCGTAATTAGTGCCATTTTAGAGTGCGGGCCTTCTTTGACTAGAGTGTGGAGACTGAAATTCTTTCCTTGAAAATTTACCAAACAAATTGTCGTCCCGGCCAAAGTATTCATTTTACACGCATGTTCTTTTGTCATTTTGTAGCCACACATGTCCTCTTTCACACAATGTGACCACCAAAGCACAGAGACATACAGAATGTGAACTACGGCCTTTTAAGTGACACAAAAACAGTCAATCTGCTCATTGACCTCCATTGTATAATTCTTACGAGGAAATTATCGCGCTGACAATTCTTAACTCGCTCTTATAACCACATTTTTAATCGTACCAACACCACAATCGCACATGGTGTACCTCAATATCTCAGGCCACTCACAGCGAAAAAAATATTTGCATTCGACTTTTACTTTTTGCGATAGAGCAATTTGTTCGGGCATAGTTTCCTCCATCCAGGACCATTGAAATCTCCCAGTCATAGTGCTGGCAAGTAGTAGAACTCTTTTTACTTCCACAGCTGAGACATATAAGGGCTTAATTACAGGGCTTGACATTAAAGTTACAAGATCTCAATGAGTTGCTCTGCGATACCTTGTGAGCTTGTAGGTCTGCTATTTGTGCAATTAGGCTAGACACAAGCAAGTGCACGCAGGCACGCACGCACGCACACACACACCCTGTCTTCCTATTGGCTGGCCTTTACACAGCTCTCGCAAGAGCACGCACGCACACACACACCCTGTCTTCCTATTGGCTGGCCTTTACACAGCTCTCGCAAGCGCACGCACGCACGCACGCACGCACGCACACACACACCCTGTCTTCCTATTGGCTGGCCTTTACACAGCTCTCGCAAGAGCACGCACGCACACACACACCCTGTCTTCCTATTGGCTGGCCTTTACACAGCTCTCGCAAGCGCACGCACGCACGCACGCAAAAAAAATGAAAACTTTTTTTTTTTTTTTTTTGATTTTTTTTTTTTAAAAATTAAAAAATGAAAAAAATTGATAAAAATTGAAAAAAATTGAAAAAAATGAAAAAAATGGAAAAAAATTGAAAAAAAATACAAAAATTGAAAAAATTTGAAAAAATTGAAAACTTAAAAAAAATAAATTACTTATTAAGAAAAAACTTCAACTTTTTTTTTTTACTTATTAAGAATAAACTTGAATTTTTTTTAATAACGTTTTTTTTTTTTTTACCTTTAAAGAAAAACTTTTAAAAACACTTCTACAACTTCCACATACTTTATTCCGCTTTATGCAGTTATTTATGCTTAAACTATAGTTTTTCCAAATGTTCATACTTTTTTAAACTTTTACTTCAGCTTTAATACATTTTCTACTTTTGTTTAAAATATGCTACAGTCCCGAAATTTTGATTATGGATTTAGACCACCAATGGGAACACTATTACTCCGGGCCCCGAGTTTCAAACTTGACACGGCAATAACTTTATACATTGCATTTTATGCGAGCCCACGCAGTTTCTACAGGAACTGCTTTCTAGTTAGATTTATTGAGCAACGTTTGGGTCGTTCAGATCTTCATCAGGCATCAGATGACTGATGAAGATAAGTGAAGACAGTGTGCGGGTTCCTTTTTTCTCTACTTTCTCTACTAAAATCCAAATCTGCAAAAATTACAGATAGGCTATTTTAAAATAGCCTAAGTATAGGCGTTAGAGTTGTTAAACTGTTCCTCATTTTTCTGTTCCACTTTGAGCACCACTGTAGTTGACAACTTCAACTTTATTATACAGTGTGTCGCATCGCATTTTAATGATTTTATATATCACTCATTCTTGAGATGAGGGACAAAAGTGGAAAAAACATGTCCCACACATAAGAGCCTTATTTTATGTAAAAAATAAATTAATTCATAAAAATAAAAGCACTTGCAAAGTTAAGTGTAATACAGTTGTGTATTATTATGCCCTTAATTTCATTATAATTGTTTTCATATTCCATCTGAATTAGTTAAAAGCAGGCCCTGTACCCAAAAAGGCCTGTATTTAGCCTGTCCCCAGCAAGTGGCCACAATTTCAAACTGCCAAAAAAGTGTCTAATACTGTCACAATCACATAAATATACATACTAAATTAAGCTTTTACATGTCAACTCCGTCTGCACATTTTTATGATCTTTGTTAAGAATTCAAAAATAATGTTTATTATTTTAGTTTAGGGGTTAGGTTTAGCTAACAAAATTAAGCAAAAACAAAATGGCTACATTGTACTAAAGAGGGTTAAGATGAAAACAAATGCCATTTGGTCAACTCCGTCAGACGTCAACTCCGTCAGATTTTGTGTCTGACGGAGTTGACGTGTATCTGACGGAGTTGACAAAAGTGTTCCTAAAACAATAAAATTATTGTTTTTGAATAATGGGCAGTATTCTAATTTGGCACACAGTTAGAGCATGCCTTAAGGAACATTTTTGGCTATGGGGCCATCACAGATTTGTCTCGTGGTGACCATGGCAGCCATATTACAAAAGAGCCGCCACCTGATGATATTTTACAATAACTCAAGTTCTACACCACCTAGGATCTTGATTCTGGTGACTAAGACCTCATTTTCAAGGATGAGGGATACAGTGGTACAATTTAGACTTTCCCTGTGACCATGGCAGCCATTTTTCAAAATGGCCGCCACCTGCTGTTATTTTACAATAACTCAAGTTCTACACCACCTAGGATCTTGATTCTGGTGACTAATCATACATTTTCAAGGATGTGGGGTACATTGGTAATATTTAGATTTGTCCTGTGACCATAGCAGCCATTTTTTTTTTCAAAATGGCCGCCACCTGCTGTTATTTTACAATAACTCAAGTTTTAGACCACCTAGGATCTTGATTTTGGCGACTAATCATACATTTTAAAAGATGAGAAATACAGTGGTACTATTTAGATTTGTCCTGTGACCATGGCAGCCATTGTTTTTCAAAATGACCACCAACCTGCTGTTATTTTACCAATAACTCAAGTTTTAGACCACCAAGGATCTTGATTCTGGCGACTAATCATTACATTTTCAAGGATGAACTTTCTCTGGGAGAGGTAAGGGCTTATTTCAGGTGCAGGTTGAGTTTCTACTGACAGGACATTAAAAGGAGGTGGGCTTTCTGGCCTTTGACTTGCCCCTTTCAGGTACAGATGCACAGTTTGACTTCACTGGCCACTGCAGGGAACTGTGGGGGAGAAACTTTGGTCTCTTGACACCCCGATTAGGTTCAGGGTTTTTTTTGGTGGAGACTTGCCTTTCATGACATCTTTGCTGCAGCAGTTGATCTCCTTACTGCCAGTGGTGGCACACTCTGGGTCTCTGGGGCATTGTATCTTGGTGGCCTCCTGCCAGTGTTTCTCCATCCTTCTCCTGAGCTCTGTGTTCTGGGGCTCTGTTATAGTCAACTTACATTGTCTTGGCTGGAGATTGCTTTCCTGCAGGGTCCAGCCCAGTCTTGTGCAGATGGCTGCTGGCCCACCTGGAGGCCCCAACCTCACTTGTTCGGTTGGTGTGATTAGGTGGGGTGGTCTTCCCCAATCAGGATGAGGGGTTTGACCCTTTCAAACGGCAGTCTGGCCAAGTGTCTGTATTTAGTTGTGAGTTTAGATACAGGATACGATTGCTCACCCAGCCCCAGGTGACATGAGGTGAAGGCTCCTTTGATTTGGTAACATTGCTTTGGTTGACATGCTGGGGACACAGAGAAAGACACTGATGCCTTCAGTGTCTGCACATCCTGCCTGATGGTCCTGAAGCCAAATCTTCTGTCTTCAGTCTTTCGCTCACTGTTCACTGTTCACCTCACCTAATTTAGCCCAAGGAGTTTGACCCCTAGTTTGGCCATAGACCCCCTAGTTTGGCCATAGCCACTTGCCCAAATGTGCCGACATGTGCTGACCTCATCACATCTGTGATGATGGCTATGGCCGTTTTTAGCCAACGTAGTGTTTTTTGTGCAAAACTAATGCTTGGAATGGATCCAGAATCATGAAAAGCCCCTAGTTTGACATGCCACATGCTACTTAAAGCATAATGAAATTTAGAACATTTAGCCTTATATTGGTTGTTGATGGTACCCAACTTTCAGCAGCTGTCAAACATGCCCCTAGGGTGGTCAAATAGAAACCAATGTGGGATATGTTAGTAGACACCTTTACAAACATTGGTGAAGAAAATTCTTGGTAAGAAATGTATTCACAGATTTTATATTATTCTGATAATATTCCCTGAGTAAATTGGTAAAATAATAGCAGGTCCACCATTTTTTTAAATGTCTACCATCCATGGTCACAGGATAAATCTAAATAGTACAACTGTATTCCTCACCCTTGAAAATGTATGATTAGTCACCAGAATCAAGATCCTAGGTGGTGTAGAACTTGAGTTATTGGGAAATAACAGAAAGTTGGCGGCCATTTTGAAAAATGTCTACCATGGTCACAGGACAAATCTAAATAGTACCAATGTATCCCACATCCTTGAAAATGTATGATTAGTCACCAGAATCAAGATCCTAGGTGGTGTAGAACTTGAGTTATTGGGAAATAACAGAAAGTTGGCGGCCATTTTGAAAAATGGCTGCCATGTTCACAGGGCAAATCTAAATAGTACCACTGTATTCCTCATCCTTGAAAATGTGGGATTAGTCACCAGAATCAAGATCCTAGGTGGTCTAGAACCTAAATCAGTTAAACTTGTCAACTCCGTCAGATGTTCGTCAACTCCGTCAGACGTTCGTCCCGTGATGTTTTTGTTAATTTCCAAAGAAATAGAAAATTCGCTGTCAAATCTTTTGTGCTTATGTATTGAAACACCAACTGAAATGATACGTAATGATGATTTTTTATTTTTTTTACATGGTTTTCATGTTATAATATTGAAAATAAAGGTTGAAATGACGGTTTTGAGAAATTGGATATTTCATAATAGTGTGATATTGGAACAAAATAATATTAAAAGATTTGTATTACTTAACTTGATTACTGAAAGCCATTATAAGATAACTGAGGACTTTATATTATTGTTGAAATGATAAAATTAAATTAAAAGGGATTTTAGTGTGTCTGACGGAGTTGACATGAATCAGGTATTAAGTGCATAAATGTCCCATTTTAGAAAGAAATGTTATGCGAAAAACCTGTTCCTTCTCAAGATTGGTAGTTGAGACCTGTGTCTACAAATACATCTATTTGATTTTAATGTATCTTAAAAATAAAAAAAATCCAGTTTGAAAAAAGTTTTGTCCCTTATCTCAAGAATGGGTGATATAGTGGCTAGCTTCTTTATACTCAATTTTCAATCTCGGGTGAATATAATATCACTTCTACAAGCTTATAGATTGGCAATTTTTGATGAAAAGATTTGATGTTGAGAGCATAGAAAAATGTTTCTATGCTGTTGCTTTCAAAATAAAGGCCTTTTTTCAGACGGGAAAGTGAGTCAAGTGACTGACACGCCTTTAGTAATTCATTTCATTGAGAGGCGTGCATGCATTTCAGACACGCAGAGAAGTTGAGGGCTGATTATACAAGCGTATTCTCACCGTCACGGGCACGTGGAATTGACGCATGCATGCTCTTTTGTGCGTGCGCCCGTGGGGCGACTAGACCTGGATTGTGGTGAGCTTTCTTTCCACGCTACGCTTCCGCGTCCCTCATGAGCAGACCTGTCGCTCCTATAGCCTCCTTTCCACGCTATGCGTCCCGCGCCCCTCATGAGCAGACCTGTTCTGATCCAGACCAGAACGCCTTCCTGCGTCACTTGCTGCCCCGTCATGAAAGAGCCTTTATGCACCAACCTCACCGAGGCAAATTCCTTCCCTGGCAATCAAATAATACATCATCTGATTCTACACTAATGTCGTATACCGGGGGCCTCGTTTCATCTGCTAATGCATCTCTGTGCTCCGTTTGGCAGGATAACTATTTCCGTCCCAAAGGGAGCGACACCTGCCACCCTTGTGAGTGTTTCCAGCTGGGCGCTCTGTCTCGTACCTGTGACCCCCACACGGGGCAGTGCCAGTGCAGGACGGGGGTCATCGGACGCCAGTGCAATCGCTGTGACAACCCTTATGCTGAGGTCACCTCCAATGGCTGCATTGGTAAGCTAGACATACTACTGCAGAATTAAACAAGCTGTCCCTCTTGTAAATGTCATCTTCTCTCTCACTGACTGGCTCGAATCCTCACTCACTCACTCACTCACTCACTCACTCACTCACTCACTCACTCACTCACTCACTCACCCACTCACTCACTCACTCACTCACTCACTCACTCACCCACTCACTCACTCACTCACCCACCCACCCACCCACCCACCCACCCACTTCCTTCACTGATTATTTCTCTCCCTCATTTCATTCGTGAATCCTTCTTTTCCCATCATTCAAAAAAAATGTTTTCCTTTTTCCTTCCTTCCTTCCTTCCTTCCTTCCTTCCTTCCCTCCTTCCTTTTCCACAGCCCTAATCAGCTTACATATTACGTTTGCTCTGTGTCTCTCTTCCAGTGGTGTACGAGGGCTGTCCTAAGGCCTTTGATGCAGGCGTCTGGTGGCCGAGAACCCAGTTCGGTCAACCTGCAGCCATGAAGTGTCCCAAAGGGTCCACTGGTAAGTGAACACAAAGTAAAGTTACCACTGAACTTAGCACTACCTCATGTTTGCTTGGCCCAGTGTGTCTCATTGATGTTTTTCGTCAATGAGCGAAGTGTACTTCTCCAGTTCTTTTTTTACTAATTAGAAATGATTCATTAATCCTCACCGCTTAGAAATAACCTTGTAGTTTGTCCACATAGACATGAAAAGGCCAACTCAGGCTCTGGGGCATGTGTATTGTGTGGCGGCTGCCATTTTGGTTTCCAATATGGTGGGTGGGGCACAGCACGCCAGCACGCTGCCACTCAAAGCAATTACGGGCCAATCACAGGAGCGCGTCTTTTCCGGGACTTGTCAGAATCTAGGGGTGCATTTGGAAATTCGCACTGAGAGCGCACAGGTGTGCCCTCTTGGTCGTTCATAGTATTCGAAAGCACCCTAGATTCTGACAGGAACGAGCTGTGGTTGGCCAGTGGTCACTTTGGCCCCATTTGCACTGGCAGACAAATCTAGCCTGAATCAGATCTGTGCCACATCAAGATTGAAATCTGATTGGTTTAAATGGTCACATGACTCATTTAAACAAATCAGATTTCAATCTGGATGTGGCTCAGATCTGATTCAGGCTGGATTTGGCTGCCAGTGTAAATGGGGCCTTTGAGTGGCAGCGTGCTGTGCAATAAGACGGCCTCCATAACCATCCATGTCGCTCCAGTGAACTGCAGCAGCGAATGAGGATCTCTAGGCTTATATATCTATGGTTTGTCCTAGCAGAGGGAGCATCTAACGCTTATATATCTATGGTTTGTCCTAGCAGAGGGAGCATCTAACGCAATCCTTTGTTTTGTGACCTCTGCAATCCAGAAACTTTAACCCATTCTGAACGGGAACCCGTTTTGGTGTTAGCATCATGTTATGCTTTAGCTATTGAAAAATAGCAGATCTACAAGCTCATAGCGCGCCACCGAGTGGCGCGCTACGAGCTTGTAGGTCTGCTATTTTTGTAAAAATCGAAGAACGACTGACATTTTTAGAATCTGATCTCAGGTCAGAATGGGTCCATCAGACCAGTGTGTGTCCAGCGGAAACCTCGTATGAATCTGATCTCAGGTCAGAATGGGTTAAACGTGGCGAATTAGAATTGATGATTGATTCCACAGTTCGCATAAATTAATCCCATGCGTGTGTGTTGGTATTGCAGAGCTCCTCCAGATTGTTGTCATTAAGTGAACTGTCAAACTACAAATCACTGTCTGTCTGTCTGTCTGTCTGTCTGTCTGTCTGTCTGTCTGTCTGTCTGTCTGTCTGTCTGTCTGTCTGTCTGTCTGTCTGTCTGTCTGTCTGTCTGTCTGTCTGTCTGTCTGTCTAGGCACTGCAATCCGCCACTGCAGCGACGAACACAGCTGGTTGCCTCCTGACCTCTTCAACTGCACCTCTGACACCTTCTCCCAGTTGAAAAAGCAGGTGTGTGTGTGTGCGTGGCCTGCGTGCCTGACTGACTGACTGACTGACTGACTGAACTCATTTGGCAAGCCAATCTAATATTGAGTTGATAGGAGAGAAAGTTTATCGACTCCAAACTTTGCATCTGCTATCTCATTTTACCTGCAGATATGGTTTTGATAATGTGCCCAAGGTTGATACTAGTGTTTTGATACTATTTATTCTGGGAACCCATTTGCAAAACAAAGGAAAAACAGCGCCCTCTTGTGAGTCAACATTCTCTCTCCAGAGACTAATAAGTTGCTTACAGAAGGCAAACAAATGTTCCAAACCTGCCTGCCAACTTTGGACGGTAGTCAGTCATAGCAGGCAATTGGAATGGAATCTGAAAAATCTGATACATGATACATCTTGATCACATAACTCCATAGATCATAACTCCATAGGGTTCTCAACCCCTAATCTATCCCCCGGGGGGTCACCAAACTATTTTGGGGGGTCCCCAAATTATTTTCAAAAAAATAATGTTTTTTGCAAATGAATGGCTGGAAAATGGAGAGTTCACATAGTACACAGTACATGCATACACTTTCCTTAATGATTATATTTGCTTTCAGTATTCATTTATAATATTATTTTCTCTATTATTAAGGTTATTTTATCAGTTTGTCAGTTTGTATTGGGAGTGGAGGCGTGGCGGGGGTCTAGTCGACCTTGTTGGTACTAGTTGACTAGTGGATAAGAAAACATTCCTGATTTTGTAGGCCTCAAGATCAGGTTATAGTCACCAATGTACATAGTTTTTAAATGTACTGTTACTCTTTGACCCAAGACCAAGACATTAAAGAGTGTCAGTGTTCGCCCGCAGGCTGGTTTTATTCAGAAGTGAGTTTACAAGAAAAGGCGAATAGGAGGTGAGAATCCGTCAGGGCGAAAACTATAAATCAAAGTCTCTTTATATCTCTCTTCTTCTCCAGGGGCCGGAGGGTCCGGGCGGTGAACATAGAGATTATTTATTAACATAGGTTTTTCTTCCTTTTGGGATTCTTGGGGCCGGTGCAGGCCAGCTTAATTCCAGCAGGATAAACTTAAGAGAAACCCTACGGAAGTACCGTCATTAGCGTCATATATCGTTCAAGGGCAGAACGGGGGAGGGATTCCTATCCACGGTGTCATCACACCTGCCTTGTCCTTTAATTACTCGGTCTCGCCCGAGGCCGCGTCGAGCCAGGAGAAGGCCTGCGGGAGGGAGAGAGAGTCATAATTACACAGAGTCACAATACATGGCATTATTTAGAGAGGGAATCATATGTGAGATCTCTTACCGCCAGACGCCTACTGTATATACGTGCACACACAGAGAGGGCAAGCGGTGAATGGAGGGAGGCGGCCGCTTTTATACCCCGCAGATGTCTGCCGCAGGTGGGAAGGAATCGGCTTGATTCAGAATGCAGACGGGTACGTAGCGGTCCGCTATGATTCGTCCCAGTGGCTGACGCGGCGCCCCGCCTCCCTCTACCTGACTCTCTCCAGGAGGCACCTACCTGGCTGTTGGCCCGTACAGAGACCCCACAGTACACATATTTATTTCCACTTGAAGCAGGTGGATGTAGCGCCACCATGAGGCAAATTTGAAAAAAGAAAAAAAAATAGATTGTGGAGGTTCTTCACCGCGTTCGAACGCCGTGAAATGTTGCACGCTACAGGGAAGACAAAAGCCACAGGGGAGACAAAAGACAGTGTGTTGGCCAGCGAGGCCATGTGCACTGCAAAACCCCACAGCAAAACCCCATAGCACCATGCTATCTGTGAACACATACTTCAATATTTCAAAAGGACAGATGATTAAACCGTCCAAAATGATATTATTTTTTGCAAGGTCATGTTAAAAAAGATAGAACAGTAACTTCCACAGTTGCTTGTGTGTCATTCATTTCCCCAGAAATGTCATATTGTGGAATGAATGACGCTCTTTAAAATGTAAATTCCCATGTGCATCGAACAGATGTCTAAGACAGGCCAGGACGGTTCAAGCCGTGTTCGGTCTGTGGAATGTCTGATCGTCAGAGGTGAACCCAGTTCATCGCTTTGTACCATACTGGTGGTCTGTGGGTTTTTTTGAGCGGCCGCTCCCAACAGTGAGTTTGTGTGTGTATGTCTGTCTGAGCATGACCTATTGACCCCTAGTGAGAGGTAAGGGGGGTGGCTATTTACAACCCTCCTGCTTAGGTCCCGGGTGGCGGTGGCTCAGGGGTAGAGTGGCCGGATGTGCTGGTTGGTGCAATTAGGGGTTCAGTGTCTTGCTCAAGGACGCTTCGACACTAACTCTGGGGGAGCCCGGGTTCGAACTGGCAACCTTGCAGTTACAATCCGGCCACTCTACCCCTGATCCACCGCCGCCCCCCCCATCATGGTCGACCTCTCATCTTGGACCCTGTGTCTCCTCTCTGCTGCCCCCACCAGGACGAGGAGCTGCATTGCAACGGGTCGCAGGTCGACGGCGACAGGTGGATGCGCGTGGCGAGCATGCTGCGCGTCGCCACCAGCGGGACGGCGGCTCTCCATGGCAACGACGTGAAGACGGCGTACAGCCTGCTGACCAACCTGCTGCAGTACGAGAGCACACAGCAAGGCTTCAACATGTCCGCCATGAGGGATGTACAGTTCCATGAGGTACAATTCACTGTTGCTTTGCACGCACGCACACACACACACACACACACACACACACACACACACACACACACACATTGTGGTGTATATGAAACCAATCTTAATAGGCATAATACGTAATAAAAAAAGTGTACATGATATGGTCGTGAGGAGTCTACCATCTCTCTTATGTTTCATGTCCCTCTCTCCCCCTTCTAACTCATATCTAAAATGAAGCATACAATACCTGAGACTAATATAAAACAACAATAACCTTTTTAAAGTATAATTGCTGGGATGGCATTTCATTTCATTTGGGAGACAGACAACTGATTAGGACCTTTTTGCTGTTGCCTGAGGTCTCCCACTCAGCTTTAAGACGTTAAGTTTTAGGGAGAAAAACGACCTCATTGTTTGACTAAAGTGTTTAAGAGCTCTGGCAAGTTCTTAAGTTGCTAAGTTGCCAAATCCTCCTTTAAAAGCTGGTACAGGTTTGCTAAGAGCCTGTCCTCCCCACCGGGTATTCATTCTCCTCCTTTTGGGAAGGTGATATTATTGTCTTTGCTCGAGGATGGAGTTTAGCTGGGCCGGGGATTAAGTGTAATGAATACAGTGAAGCGATTAGCAAGTCCTCTATGACTTTCATTAAGGTCGTGACCAAAACACAAAGCCAGATATGGCTAACGGCTAACACTGCATACTGCTGGCATTGGCCCAGCTCGCCATCCACCGGTCTATTGTTTATGACGGAAAACGCAGGTGGAAAGTTTGCCAGGTCAAGGTCTTATGGAGACTGGTGTGTGTGTGTGTGTGTGTGTGTGGGTGTGTGTGTGTGTGTGTGTGTGTGTGTGTTGTCTGGCCTTGGGCCAAAGTACACAGGTGTTAGTTTGGGGATTAAATACACAAAGTAATCTCTCATCCATTCTTTTACTGGCTCCTTCTTTCTGTCTCTGCGCTGATGTGTAACTACTCACCGGGAAAAGTATTTCGAAATTGCTATAATTTATAGTTTTGCGGTAAGGCAGTGCCGTATTTAAATGTCTAATAAAAAATGAATACGTCAGAAGTATATCAGTAATTCATGTTAAGATAACACATAAATACATACTGTACCGTATGCTTAAAAACTGTTGAGGTTCAACTATTCAAGGTTGTACTTTATTGTTACAGTACATCTTGTGTACAGTTACATAAGAGTAACATTTTAGTTTGGCTTCTTTACAGACAATGCAGCAGTGTAGATTAAAAATAACATCAAACAGCAATCACAGCAGACAGAGGGATAGAATAAAGAGTGCAAGAAAAAGCAAACAGAGTAAAAAAGAGTAAGGCCTCAGTCATACTATTGAGACGACTGTCTTGTCCGTATACTGTGTCTTGTCTGTGTTTCATGGCCGCCCCAATGCATTTCCAATGGAAGTCACGTGGTGTTTGGTCAAACCACGTGACTTCCATTGGAAAAGCATTAGGGCGGCCATGAAACACAGGCAGAGCACAGAACATTTGTTCTTTATGTGTACGAAGCCGTGCATGTTTTATCACGTTTTGTGCATGTTTTATCCCCTAACCTTTTCTTTTAATCCCTTAATATCCCCTAACCTTTCCCCCCATATGCTGCTATAGGGACTCCTGTTGTGCAATATCTGTGAACTCTATGAACTAATTAAGCAATAATACACTCGAGGGTGTGGTTTAACGTGATTATTGCCATGCACGACAGTGATGCGGGATCAGGAACGAGAAGAAGTCGAGTTCCGCAAGCATCACTGAGGTGGCAATAATCACGTTAAACCACACCCTCGAGTGTAATATTGCAATTACACAACAGTTACCCTTAAAACTAAGATTTTTATCTATCTATGTTTTCCCTGTAGTAGCAAAGTTAGGTAAACCTTTTTGTGAACAGCTTCACAGCTGTCGTTCATTTATTGATACTAAATATGACCCTGTTGTGTCATGAGTGTTGTTTTGACCACTTAACTGTCCCTATTCTGGCCATCATACAGCAAAAACTGATGAACCTTCAGCGAAACGTCTGTGAAAATAGTTTCACAGGCTTGTAGATCTTCTATTTCCACTATTTGATGTGCAAGTGCTACATTATACTGTAGTGTCGGTGGTAAATAAAGTTACACTATATATCATACTAGGTTTTCTTTTCATACGTATACTGTAATGTAGGTTGTACATGTTTAAAGTTACACTATATATCATACTAGGTTTTCTTTTCATACGTATACTGTAATGTAGGTTGTACATGTTTAAAATTACACTATATATCATACTAGGTTTTCTTTTCATGCGTATACTGTAGTGTAGGTTGTAAATGTTTAAAGTTACACTATATATCATACTAGGTTTTCTTTTCATGCGTACTCTACTTGTTGTAGAATATTGTCCGCGCGGGCAGCGCCATCTTGGATCCCACCAACGGCCTCCACTGGGATGTGATCCAGCGCTCAGAGAGTGGCGGAACCAGCCTCCTCCTGCGGAGTTTTGAGGAGTACGCCCAGAACATGGCCCAGAACATGAGGAGAACCTACCTCAAGCCCTTCACCATCATCACAGACAACATGAGTGAGTTTTTAACATGAGGAGAACCTACCTCAAGCCCTTCACCATCATCACAGACAACATGAGTGAGTCTTTTTAATAATAGAACATGAGGAGAACCTACCTCAAGCCCTTCACCATCATCACAGACAACATGAGTGAGGCTTTTCTTTCTATTTCAACTAAAGCTGCGACTTCTTAGCGATCATTCTATCGAATTATATGCTTTCGATTAATAAAATAATCGAGAAACGTGCTGAATCGAATCAAACAATTGATTCTATATTTTTGCCTTTGTTTAAGTCACTATGGACGCAGAATCAATGTTTCATGTAAAATAAGTAGTAGCCATGTAATAAGTGGGATAATATACGCCGTAACAGCGAGGCGAGAGAACCAATGAAAAGTATTAAAAAGCGCTTTGACAAAAACCTCCTATCTCCACTTGAGCTGGATTGTTTTTCATTTAGTTTCTTCCAGACAGCAGAGACATGTTTCAAGTGTGAATGCAACAATACCCCCCCCCCCCTCAATACTGAGCACTTTGTTTACTACTCTATTACTAAAGTTTGACTGTCTGTACCCATGCAGTTTTCTCTGTGGACTACCTGGACCCTGCAGCCAACTCCCAGAGGAAGATACCTCACTTTGATGAGATCCAGCCTGTCCTCCCTCATGACCTCCAGTCCTATGTGCACTTCCCAGAGCTCTCCCCGCAAGCTGACCACGTCAACAGTATAGCAGGTAAATTATTGAAGTACACTCAAACAGGGGTTCTCAACCCGTGGGTCGCGACCGCCAAATTATTTTGGGGAGCCCTCAGATTATTAAAAAAACTTTTTTTTTAAACTGTCTGGAAAAATGGAAATTAGGAGTTTACATAGTACATGCATAAGCTTTCCTTAATGATTATATCTGGTTTCAGTATTTATTTATGATGTATTTTCTCCATTATTAAGGTTATTGTAGCGGTCAAATTGTATTGGGGTGGGGAGGGGGTCGCGAGACATGGCCAAAGCATTTCCGGGGGTCCCGAGTCACAAACGCTGAGAACCCCTGCACTAAAATCAATCAATCAATCAATCAATCAATCAATCTTTATTTCGGACTACATGGTCCATAACAATCAACAATACAGGGGACAATACAACAGAAACAAAACGTGAACGTAACATCCAGGTTACAGATATTTGGCTCTTCAAAATAAGGGTTGAAAGGGGAAAAACCGTGGATAAATAAATACATTAACATTGTGTTAGTAGCTTATTCCTTCAGTTCAAAACTGGAAATTTGCCGTAATCCAAGGAACGGTTGGTAATGCATGAAACCCTTTTGGTTTGGCAGTCTCCACGGAGGCCGCCACTGTCACGCCGCCCCCTGCACCACACACGCCCGCCTCCACCGCCCGTTCTACTGAGTCAGCGTCCTCCTCGCCAACGTCTCCCACGACCACCACGAAGACCACGTCCGCTAAGAGGAAACGCCACGCGGAGACGGCGGGCCCTCTCCCGGTCGCCGTGGTGATCATCTACAGAACTCTGGGAGATTTCCTGCCCGAGAATTATGACCACGATCGGAGAAGTCTGAGGTAGGTGCACTGGTGGTAAACGACGTCATTCGGCTGGCAAATTAAATATATATAGCAATAATGAAAACTAAAATAAACAAATTGTTTGTATGCGGTTGTATCTACAATGAATGTGTCATTCATGCCCTGATGAAGACTCGAAGGAGTCGAAACATGTTGGCGTTTTATCTTTAATAAAGTACCCTTGATTTTATATCTGCCCTCTCATCCTTTTTTAACCTCGGATCACCCCTCTTTCTTGTTCCATAATATAGTGCCTTTGATCCTTGAATCACCAAACGTTCCTTTTTAACTTTTCTACCTGGTTGATTTCCTTTTCCCCCCCAGAAATGTGTCAGTGTTCATGATGTGAAATGAATACTGTTATAGTGTATTCAGATACTCGCATAGTTTCATTATATAGATATTCCACTGTTAGGTTCTTAGGCTTACGTATGATTCATGTTGACTATTTTTATGCATTTGATGTATTACCATGGTTTTGTTCTTACTGTAAATCGCTCTGGATTAAGAACGTCTGCTAAATGCGTATAAATTGGAATTGTCTATTGACTTCATATTTGTGTGTGTGCGTGCGTGTGTGCGTGCGCGTGTGTGTGTGTGTGTGTGTGTGTGCCTAGGCTGCCCAACCGGCCCATCATAAACACGCCCATAGTGAGCGCGGTGTTGTACAACGAGGCCGCTCCGCTGCACGGCCCTCTGGACCCGCCAGTCATCACTCTGGAATACAGACTGCTGGAAACCCAGGAGAGAACCAAGCCCGTCTGCGTCTTCTGGAACCACACGCTGGCGTAAGGCCGGGCCGGGTTTTATGCATGTACATTTGTCTTTGTACAACAATGGCAGCATGTAATAATCACTGCTTGTATCTAACAAACCCATTAAGATCTGGAACGCATCTGTGTCACCTTAGCTTTTGACCAAACATTTAGGCCTGACGTCAAAATAAAAAAAAAGTATTCTGAAATAATATATATTCAAAGATTTGTGCCGCATTTTCACAATTTACCTGGAACAACATATTTTCAGATGGGGGTCGATTGATCGAATACATACATACAAAAAGTTTTCAGCACCACTGATGTACAGTAGAAACATAGTTTTTCAGAAAACATTTGTAGAATCTGGTCTCAAATCTTAAAGTCAATACAGTAAAAAAAAGCAAACTAAAGTAACTCTTTTAAGAGTTACAATATTTTCTGTCCAAATGTATCGTCAGATAACTGACAGCCATTGTTCTGTTGGTCCACTCCAGGGTTAAGGGAGAAGGGGGTTGGTCTGCCAAGGGCTGTGAGCTGGTGTCCAGAAACTACAGCCACATCAGCTGTCAGTGTACACACGCCTCCAGCAGCGCTGTGCTGATGGACATCTCCAAAAGAGAGGTTTGATTTAATGCTTGTATTATTCCCACAAACACCTAAGTCTACTTGCCAGTCCTTAGAGCCCCATTGTGAACCGGGACATTTTTAGTACCCTAATGTTTTATGTTAGAAATGTCAAGTACAGCATGGGACCCCAGCATTTAGAAAATGCCGGATGGGCAATTTTCATAATAGGGGGTTATATGTGACCATACCCTTTTACAATCTATATAAGGCAAACATTTCAAAATGTATGTCATCATGCTTTAAGTAGCATGTGACGTGTCAAACTAGGGGGTTTTCATGATTCTGAATCCATTCCAAGCATTAGTTTTGCACAAAAAAACGCCCATGGCCACGTTGAGAGCTTGTAGATCGACTATTTTCAGCATGCAACCCAAGTGTGAAATGACTTGTGTATTTTACTTACACTTGGATCTCTTGTCCACTAGTCCCTTCCTAACATTGTAGTCTCGTTTTTATTTGTTGACGAAATTGTCAATTATATATAGACAGTCATCATAGCTTATAGTTTCCATTTATTTTTTCGTCAGTGAAAAAAAGGTGGTCGACGGTTTTGTTTGTTTTGTTTGTTGCTCCAGCACGGCGAGGTCCTCCCTCTGAAGATCATCACCTACACCACGGTGTCGGCCTCGCTGGTGGCGCTCCTCATCACCTTCCTCCTGCTGGCCATCCTCCGCAAGCTGCGCTCCAACCTCCACAGCATCCACAGGAACCTGGTGGCGGCCATCTTCCTCTCCGAGCTCGTCTTCCTCTTCGGAATCAACCAGACGGAGAATGCGGTGAGGCATACAGTACACAGCAAGCACATCAGAATCAGCTGTATTCATTTGTCACAGTTTTTACAAAGTAAACAAAGTGGGTGCAATTTTTGGGGCATAGTTCCCGTCGTGTTCATTTCCAAGAAAATAAATGGAAGAAGGGGGGTGGGGTAAGGAGATCAAGGCAGGAAAGTTTGTACCACAAAAATGTACAAGTAAAAATGTTTCAGATATTTAAAAGCTTGTTTTACAAACGGCACATTCGTATGGTCTCTCTTCGCTTTCTGTTGTTTAGAAGCTTGTTTTACAAACAGCACATTCGTATGGTCTCTCTTCGCTTTCTGTTGTTTAGAAGCTTGTTTTACAAACAGCACATTCGTATGGTCTCTCGTCGCTTTCTGTTGTTTAGAAGCTTGTTTCACAAACGGAAATAAGCTTCGGAATGGAACACATATCCCTGTTATGTTCCCTGGCATTAAACGTACAGTAAATGCAACGTTTGTAATAATAAAGTTTATTCCTTGTAAATTGAAAGGGCAGTGAACAACGTTCTGTTTGATATGATGCTTTCTTTACCGAGTGGGTTGGAATGCTGACAAGGAAAAGGCACAGTGCAGCAACAAGGTTTTGACACTACGTATCGTGGTGCTAATAGATAGCATAGAAAAAAATATATACATATAAACATGTTTAACATGAAGTACATGACCAGCTAACAAACTTGTACGAGTGTATTCCCTGGCTGCTACTCGGTTGTTTGTTTCTTTATTATAGATTTTCCCCGCGGGGTAGATGCATTTGTGAAACGTAACACATACTGGGCTTGTCTTTGCTCTGAGACAACATGTTAACGGTCTCATTTAGAGATTAGCAAACTATGTCTGATCTGCCTCCAGGCAGGGGTTTGTCTTCTGTTTCTCCTGCAGAGCATAACAGTCTTCCATTAGCCCATTTAGACCTGAGAACTGTCTTCTAATCTAAATCTAATCTTCTAATCTAAATCACGACAGTTTTCAGAAAAAACCTAGATATTTCTATCAGTGGTTCTCAAACTATTTAATGTCAAGGACCCCCAGAATTATATGTAATTGGCCGCCGACCCCAATCTCAATTTCTCAAAATATCCCAGGGACCCCCAGAAGCAAAGATTTGAGTTAAAAGCGTCCACTGGGAAAGAATATATTCAAAGATTTGAGCTATGAGCTTGTAGATCTGCTATTTTGCTATTTTCAACAGCTAAAGTTTAAAAGCAACACAGGTGCGTACCCGTCCTTGATGGATTAGACGCGGTGCTGTCTTTGGGGTTCATCCATTGAATAACAATTTCATCACCAAACACACCCTATTATTATAGCCGCATAGCCCAGGCTTATTATTATTATTTTTAAAGTCATTGTGTAGAACGTACAAGGATGTTTCGGCTATTACATGGAGACAGCGTAACATTATTTCCCTCTCGAGAGCCACAGATATACCTTAAAGCTGTGATGTGTTTAGGTTTCATCCAACCCATTGTAGTGCATTTAGGGATGTACTGTACATGGTTTCAGTAACCTCATTGGGTTTCATTTCAATGGACAGATTGCTGCCTAATTATCCTCCAGTAAGTGGAGCGCAGGTAGAAAGCTTATCCAAACAATAACAGACATTGCTCTTGGTGATGATCGCCCTGTATTTGAAGGCCTTCATCTGTAATCCACACCTAAATTAACAAGTAGGCAGATCCACCTCAGAAGGCTGGAACATGGGAAAGCCTTTCATTTATAATATAACAACAACAATAAACAATGCTTCTTATCACCTGACATGGGGGAGTTTCCCCGGCTGGACGTAGCGTGTGGAGGAAACACGTTGTTCCGACTAGTTCCTTTCCCCTCCATCAGGCGCCCTGGGGGAGGTAGTTTAGAGACCAGGATTACTACATGTTTTTTGTGAGGGTACCTACCCTATATACCGTATATATATATAGGGGACACGGGGAGAACATGCAAACTCCACACAGAAAGGCCCTTTCGCCAACCTCGCCTCTGGTATGGGCACTGATGATGCGGAGGAGAGAACAGGAGTATATTTGGAGGCTGTGGATCTTTGGACAGAAAGTGAAGAATCAACATTGTTACGTAACATTTTGAGAGTCGCTATAAGCTTAGAGTCGCTGATAACTTAGTTAAATAGAGCACTACATACTTATACTCTTTCATCTCTCTGTGTTAGTTCACAACACTTTGTTGAGTGCTCGGATCGTCCCTCTTTTGTAAACTTTGTTGAGTGCTCGGATCCGACACCAGATGTCAATGTCTGCGGAAAAATAGTTAATTTATCTTCTGTCCGGACCCATTTAGACCCGAGCTCGATTCTACAAAATGTCTTCTAAATCATGACAGTTTTTTGAAAAACGTATGTTTCTATATTTCTACATGTGATAGTGAATGTCTCTCTCTCTCTCTCTAGTTCCTGTGCACCCTAGTGGCCATCCTCCTCCACTACTCCTACATGTGATACTGAATGTCTCTCTCTCTCTCTCTCTCTAGTTCCTGTGCACCCTAGTGGCCATCCTCCTCCACTACTCCTACATGTGATACTGAATGTCTCACTCTCTCTCTCTCTAGTTCCTGTGCACCCTAGTGGCCATCCTGCTGCATTACTCCTACATGTGTACGTTCTCCTGGATGTTGGTGGAGGGTCTCCACATCTACCGCATGCTGACGGAGCTCCGCAACATCAACCACGGACACATGAGGTTCTACTACGCCATTGGCTGGGGCATTCCCGCCATTATCACCGGTGAGAGCTACAGTGCGGTACGGTACGGTACGGTACAGTACAGTACAGTACAGTACAGTACAGTACAGTACAGTACAGTACAGTGCGGTACGGTACAATACAGTACAGTACGGTACGGTGCGGTATGGTACAGTACGGTGCAGCGGGAGGCAAACGAATTCCCTCAAAACACAGTTTTTAGATGCGGGAGGCAAACGAATTCCCTCAAAACACAGTTTTTAGATGCGGGAGGCAAACGAATTCCCTCAAAACACAGTTTTTAGATGCGGGAGGCAAACGAATTCCCTCAAAACACAGTTTTTAGATGCGGGAGGCAAACGAATTCCCTCAAAACACAGTTTTTAGATGCGGGAGGCAAACGAATTCCCTCAAAACACAGTTTTTAGATGCGGGAGGCAAACGAATTCCCTCAAAACACAGTTTTTAGATGCGGACTACGGTACAGTGGCATGATGCACATCATGTAGAAACAACACACGTTTACAAAGCGCCCGAGAACACGCACGCATACACACACACACACACACACACACACACACACACACACACACACACACACACACACACAGACTTGTATGCATGCGTGTGTCAAATGCAGTCTTTTGTCTGTTATTTGCGTAACAGTATTTAGTATTACATCAAATAAATCACTCGCTAGTGTTTGAATGGATAACTTGTTTAATTGAAAACAAACAGTATGCATACAAATAATTCTAACATGAAACCTGCTGCACACAATATTGAGTTATTTTTATTTGTTGTTTGTGTTGTTTTTGGCAGCAAATTTAGATTTTAGTTTTAGTCATGGTCTCTTGAATAGTCTAGTTTTAGTCGACTAAATATCATAAGATTTTAGTAGACTAAATCTACAGTTGATTTAGTAGACTAAAATGTATTTTGACAGGCCTTGATGCCGTCGTATGATTGCGACGCGTTGTGAGCTTGTAGATTGGCTATTTTCAGCATGCAACCAAGTGTAAAATGACTTACTACTGGATCTCTTGTCCACCAGTTCTGTGGACTGGTGGACAAATTGTCATCTGTTGACATAATTGTCAATACATTTAGTCTTAGTTTTAGTCATCGTAGCTTAGTTTTCATTTACATGAACACTGATTTCATAGTATCAATGCGGTTCCGTTCTTCCTCTGTGTCCCTCTCCAGGTCTGGCAGTGGGCTTGGACCCTCAGGGTTATGGAAACCCAGACTTCTGCTGGCTCTCTGTCCAGGACACACTCATCTGGAGCATCGCAGGGCCCATAGCCATAGTAGTGATGGTGCGTGTGTGTGTGTGTGCGCGTGTGTGCGTGTGCATGCGCGTTTGTGTGTGTGTGTGTGCGTGTGTGTGTGTCGTCCTTATTTAGTTGTAAAGCTGAATTCGACAGTGAGTGCTGAATCGCCTTCATGTTTGAGTAATTGCTCACGCACCCCCTCCTAACACCAAGTTGTTGAAGTGTTGAAGTGTTGAACTGTTCACTTCGTGTTGAACGCTGTGAAGTTCCCTTAGCTGACTCAGCCCCGTTGGAGTTGCAGCCCAATGTGGACAGAACAGTAAATCCTCGCCCCCTCGAGTCCCATAAATAGGGAAAGTCGCGAGAGGGGTGGCGTGACCATTTAATCAAACGCGAAGGCGTTTTCGCACTGGCATTTTGACAGCAGTAGATTCAACCATCCACTCTTTCCTTCCTTGTGGTTTCAGGTCAACATCGCCATATTCATCCTGGCAGCAAAGGCCTCGTGCAGACAACGGCACTGGTCCTTTGAAAAGACAGGAGCTGTGTGAGTTGCCTGAGAAATGACTCGCTTGTTTATTAATTACTTTAATTGAAACGTTATCCCGTTTCATGTGTTGGCCTGTTCTCACAGTTCTCACAGTTCTCACTGGACAACAGTGAGTCAGAGATGATTACTTGTAGCTGTGTTCTCTACTTTAAATTAAGACCTGGAACGCTGTGTCAGCTTTGAACCCCTTTAACCATTATTTTATTCTTTAGCTATTGAAAAATAGCAGATCTACAAGCTCGCACCAGAATGCTGTGCTACGAGCTTGTAGATCTGCAATTTTAGAAAAATCGTGAAAATGTGTGCAAATCTTCACGCCAGACATTTTTTACTTCAATCTGTTGGGGAACAACATAATTCACAAGCTCACGACACGTCGCAGCGGACAGCTTGTAGATCTGCTATTTTCAGCATACAACCAAGTGTAAAACAATCATTACGACTCCATCAAGGCACTGCCAAAATTCAACCGTAGATTTAGTCGACTCAAATCTTTTGACATTTAGTCGACTAAAGCTAGACCAACACTAAAACATTTCAGGTGACTAACACTGACGTCTCGATCGTCTCCTTTCAGCTCGTCTCTGCGACTGGCCTTCCTGCTCCTGCTGCTCCTCAGCGCCACCTGGCTGCTGGGGCTCATGGCGGTCAACAGTGACGTCATCTCCTTCCACTACCTCTTTGCCATCTTCAGCTGCCTTCAGGTTGCTCCATAAAACTTCAAACGCTTGATTGAGAGCTTTGTTTGTAAAACTTATCTTATTGAGGGGGGGCGCTATAGCCTATAGCCCCATCTATGCACGTGTGTGTGTGTGTGTGTGTGTGTGTGTGTGTGGGGGGGGGGGTGTGGATCTGACCTTTTGATTTTGAGTGTTGGCAGCCGTCATCAACTAGAATTACAATAGATTTAGACTTAAACATTCCCCATGTTGTCCTAATATGAACAGCCACAACCTTACCCCATCTTTCTTTACCTCCAGGGTGTTTGCATTTTCCTCTTCCACTGTATTTTCAATACGGAGGTGAGGACCAACTTGAAGGACGTCTTCACAGGGAAGAAAACCATCGCGGAGGAATCCACCACCACCCGTGCTACTCTGTTGACTGTAAGTTAAAAACCTCATGTTTCTATATCAATATTCATGTCAAGGACCCCAAAAATGATATGTAATTGGCCACGACCCCCATCTGAAAATATGTTGTTCCAGGGAACAACATATTTTTGATTCTATTATTTTGATTCTATTATTTAATCCATATATAAAATGTGCCCATCGTCAACAAGCCCCTCTAGGCTGTAGAGCGATGCGATCAGTTTTCATAGCACTAATTTGACAGAGATTATCAATCTCTGTCTCGGGCACATGACCGTGCACTTGAACTTGACGGTGATTTACGTCATAGGCCCCGATGGTGTTTTAACAGGTGGCATGGATTAAAAGTATTTCTGAAAGCTGTGGTTTCATCACATGCTGGATAAATAAATGTGCTCTTCCTTTTCTCCCCCAGCGTTCGTTGAATGGAAAGCAGTCGTTCACAGAGGACGACGGTCTGTATCGCACCACCATAGGAGAGTCCACAGCCTCCCTGGACACCACCACCCGGTCAGGACGGAGCCACAGCAGCAGCCAAGCACGGTAAGGCTTCCTCCAACTCTGAGCCATTTAGACCCCAGGACCCGTGTCACTGTATAGTTTCAACCGCTTTAACCATTATTTTAAACTTTAGCTGTTGAAGAATAGCAGATCTACATAGCTCGTAGTGCGGTAGCCCTGGTCCAGTGCTTACAGCGAGTCTCTCTCTGACGCCCTGTGGAAGTCCCTTCCGCAGCCCTCTAGCGATTTTCTCACTCCCATGCGAGTGTTTACAATTCCCAGCAAATAAACAAAACGACGTAACTACTCACCGAAATAAAGCCTGCTAGACCTTGGTAAAAGTCTATTCTCGTAGCTGGGAAGTGTCTCAGGTCCCCAGCTTCTCTCTACATTTAATCATTAAATAAAATGAATCCAACCAGATCGGCGCAGGCAAAACCCGGAAATGCCGTAGTAGAAGAAATGACTCTGCCCAGTAAATTCAGGGTACATTGCGTTGATGACACAAAGTGCATTTTAGAGTGAAGCTGGGGACCTGAGATGCTTGCAGCTTCGAGAATAGACTTTTACCGTAAGGTCTAGCAGGCTTTGTGTCGGTGAGTAGTTAAGTCGTTTTGCTGGGAATTGTAAATACAATTGTAAATACAGATCTACTACGAGCTTGTAGATCTGTACGCGGCGTCCATACATACTTTGGGGGGGTTCCCCAGATGACAGTGAAGTGACCATTTAAGGACTTTTAAGAACTTTATGACAACAACAGAAATTAAAGAAAGAAAAGACAAAGACCATTATACTGCATTAAATGTAATCAACAAAGTACATTATGAAAAGTGGGTGTCACTTTGTCTATGAGAGTTTTTGCTGTGCCTCTGGTGCCTTAACCCATTTTGGGTGGGAACCCCTTTTGGTGTTTCAAGCATTATGTTACACTTTAGCTATTGACAAATAGCAGATCTACAAGCTCATAGTGGCGCGCTATGAGCTTGTAGGTCTGCTATTTTTGAAAAATCGTGAAAATGTGGTGCAAATCTTTGAATATATATTATTTCGGAGTCAACATTTTTAACTCAAATCTTTGCTTCTGGGGGGTCCCTGGAACAACATATTTATCAGATGGGGGTCGGCGGCCAATTACAGATATTTGTGGGGGTCCTTGACATGAAAATGTTTGAGAACGACTCATAAACATGAGGTTTTTCCAGAAAACTGTCATTTGTAGAGTCGTTCTCAGGGTTATTGTCCCCTCTTGACCGATAGAACGGTTCATGATGCAAACTAGCAACCCTGGTCACACAAGCCCTGTTTTCTAACCAGACAGCTGCTACAGCAAGTAAATAAGGGCAGAAACAAGCCCCTATACTGCATACTTCTGTCAGAGCGTTTCATCTGCAATTACACTATTCATTGGGTTATATTAAAGTCAGCATGCCTTTGCTTAGGTTACCCTTGTTTGAGGTAAAAATACACAACATACTTAACAAATAAAACTCCACATGGTGTCCTTGTGAGGCACTGAATCATTTATTCCAGGAAGAAAAAAAAGGCTGAAATGTGATTAGCTAAGGAAGGATTCACCTTTTCTCTCGGAATCTGTTGGAAAAACGATGATGTTTAAATTCTGCGTGACTTCAATATTTTACCACAAAACAACAACAACACCAAGAATAATAATCATAATAACACCAATACGTGGATCCTTTGCATCGTCACACGCTGCCCATCTGAAAGGACCTCCACCCTGTTCACCCTGAGCCCAACAGGCAGTGCTGTAACAGTGTTGATTTTGACAGCTGATTGTAGTTGTAGTCTTTTGAATATTTTTCATTATAGTTACATTTTTGTCACCTGGAATGTTTTCGTGTTAGTCTAGTTTCAGTCGACTAAATATCGTAAGATTTTAGTCAACTAAATCAACAGTTGATTTAGTCGACTAAAATGTATTTTGGCTGGCCTTGATGCCGTCGTAATGGCTGATTTGAGCTCGTAGATCGGCTATTTTCAGCATGCAACCAAGTGTAAAATGACTTTTATAAATGTATACTTGTCCACTAGTCTCTTCCTAACATTTTAGTCTAGTTTCGTATTTATTGATCAAAGTGTCAATAGTCTTAGTCATCATAGCTTAGTTTTCATTTCAGAAAAAAGGTAGTCGACGAACATTCTTCGTCATAGTATTGGTCGACAACACCAACCTATTGTGACTTATCCTGTTCAAAGGGAGGACTCTGGACAGAAGCGAACCACCACCTCCTCTGGCTCGCTGAAGAAGAGTTACCACGGAGGAGATGGACATTCCTCCGGCTTTCTGCGCAAACGCTCCAAGCGAGAAGGTGAGGAAAGATGGGTTTAAATTCCTTACCAGTGTTGCAGACTCTATTTCTTCCTCTTGTACTGCCATTTGTCCAGCACCTGGGCTAGAGTGGATGTGCTTGCTGTAAGCTCATTGCAACAGCATCATTTCTGAATTCTCAGAGGAATAGACAGCACACCAGTGACACCTAGTGGCAAACTCAAGTTACTGACATACATTTACCTAATAACCACCCAGGAGTGCAAGGAGGATGCTGTGGGCTAGGGAGATGGATGCCACACATCTTTTTTTATATTACTCCTCCAGATCGTTACACAGTATCTCTAAAGTCATGTGTTCAAGACGGATCTGTCCGATATTTCATATTCCATCCTAATTGGCTAACATTGTCTTTAAAAGTTTGCAGGATTTGCCCGTTTTGAACAAAAGGCCTCAAATCATGAACACAGCGTGTAATTTACATGTACATTACATCTTTCACAGACTTTCCTACTTGGCTGAATATATCCCACCTTTTTCACATTGGCCTGTTATAGCGCCACCAACAGGTGGATTTTTGCAATACACATTTTGCCTCAAATCATCCAATTGCCATCCAAGGCATAAGAATGGTACCCATTTCACATTGGCCTAATTACCTGACGAAGACCCACAGAGGTCGAAACGTAACAATAAATAATTTTCCTGGGAGCTACAACTCAGTGTGCGGACATCCCTTCCTTTTTCATTGTACGTATTTTTCACCAGCACCTGTAGAATTTCTGGAGATGGAGTGCGTGCTTCCTGTCGTATCCTAAATTTTATGTTTGTGGACATACACCAAAATCTGGATATAGGAGGGGCTAGCTGCACGCCCCTCAAAAATGGCAAATATGTGTAGGGATAAGAGGCAAGGAATGGCGCAAGATATAGCCAATGGTGTCCCTTTCATGCCAAGATCACAACCGTTGACCAACCATATTATTTATATGAAGATTTATTCATGTGCGTTTGTGGTCCAGGCTTAACTTCCTCTCACTCGAGCCATTGCACCCGCGGGCACAACAGCAAATGATGGCCTGTCATTAGAACACAGCAAGAGTCCGCCATTACATGGCAGCTCAGACTCTGAACACGTAACCCCTGACAGGCCAGACTCTGAACTGGGCCTCACATCACCCATCCCCCATTCGCCCCCTTCTCATGAAGGAACTGTGAGGCCACCAGACCCGAGTGGCTGCAGTGCTGCACCACTCAAAAGAATCACACCCTTGTGAAGTGAGGGGCGCTCTTATCATCTTACAACATCGAGGAGGGAATCCTATGATTAGGTGATGTAATGATGATGTAAAACAAACGGTGTCAAAACAAACAAAACAAATTATCTTTATTGTTAATGGGTTTTAATGTTTGTGTTAGGGACCAAACAAACATTAATTTCTCTTCATTGTCAAGGGCGTTTTTAAAACAAACATTGAACTAAAAACAACTAAAACCTGTATATAGCACCACTCAAAAAACAGCAACAGAATACAGTCAAACACTTATTCCAAAAGGGATAGCACAAAAAAGGTCCTTGCGGTCTTGTTTCCATTTAGGCCCTATGCAATCAATTCATAGACATGACGTGAAAAAAATAAAACAGGTGATCGATAAAACAGGCGACGATCACCTGGAGAAGTGTTCATTTCCTCTCCCGTGCATGGCCTCCTGAAATGTGGATTTTCAGGCCTGTTTTAAAAGATGATCTGTTGGCCTGGGCCGTGGCTCAGCGGTCCAGGCACCTTGGCTGGTAATCCAGTCTGGCAGTGTGCCGTGGGTTCGAATCCCGATCCTGACGGCCTTTACTGCATGTCACCCCCCCATCTCTCTCCTCATTTCCTGTCAGCCTACTGTCTATCCCTCCATAAAAAATATAAAATAAGGAGAAAGCCACAAAAAATACATACATACAAAAAAAAAGATCTGCACTTTAGCTGCTAGAGTACCCCCTGCCCTCAAACAAACGTTTTTTTTCCTTTTTTTTTTTTACAGTGTACACTGTCACTGTACAGTATGTGAACCATGGTGACATTGATAAATTATTGATAAAAAGCTATATTATTTAGGCCCAAAATCTATAAATCTCACTATTAAGGCAACAGGCCGGTTCCACATGATGCACAAGGTGCCCTTTTTTCACTTGAGCACCTGCCCCTCTACATGCCTGTGCACGCCACTGACGTCTCTTGTCTTTGTCTCGCCACAGAGTCGGACTCTGACAGCGAGCTGTCGCTGGACGAGCACAGCAGCTCCTACGCTTCATCAGACAGCGAAGACGAGGAGAGGAGGAGGAGACGGAAACAGCGCTGGAACAACGAAGCACAGCCTCAGCACAGCACGCCTCTTGGTAAGACGGCCAAATACTACAACATGTCTTCCTAAATCCTCCCAGTTATTATTATTATTTTTTTAATGATCAGCACTTTATTTAGATTTTTTTACACACAGAAAACATAAAACATAAAATACAAACAAGCAACAACAACAACAGAATACGTATTCATGGACATTATGTATGAACACAGAAACAAAATATAAAACAAGGATAGACAAGATAAACAAATAAAAATAAAAATTAATCAAATTAAAAGTTTAAATTAGTTAACACGACCAAACACGCAGCATCATCAACCGTATCATATCATAATATAATAATACAATAAACACGCAAAAGGGCATTGCCTGACCATGGATCACACCAAAGGACCTGCAACATGACTGAGGAACACGTTCCACTTCGAATCATATTTATCCAACTGATTATTCATCTTAAAGGATAACCTCTCCAAAGCAGCCACAATACCAAGCTGAGTGAAAATCCTTCCAGTTGTCTGAAAAACATGTTTCTATGTCAGTGGTGCTCAACCTTTTTTCATGTCAAGGACCCCCAGAATTATCTGTATTTGGCCACGGATCCCCATCTGAAAATATGTTGTTCCAGGGACACCCCAGAAGCAAAGATTTGAGTTAACAATGTTGGCTCTGAAAGAATATATACCGGTATTCAAAGATTTGCACTACATTTTCACGATTTTTCAAAGAGAGCAGATCTACAAGCTCGTAGCTTGTAGATCTGATATTTTTCAATAGCTAAAGTATGACATAATGCTTGAAACACTAAAAGGGGTTCCCGCCCAGAATGTGTTAAGACTCCATTCATCCCAAATTGATGATTTGTTGCAGTGTATTGTTGAATGCACACCATATACACCAGTGTATAGGCTACAGGAAAGCTGTTACACATTAAATGCAAGAAAATAATCAAATGAGAGGGTTTAGGATTTATAAATATCGGGGTGGCATTGGCATACCTGCGTGGGTAGAGATGTCATTGGGGTGGCATATATGGGTAGAGAATAGAGATGTCATTGGGTTCCATTTGTACACCTTCAGGGTTACAGACCTGTAAGGGTCCATTTGGGACCCCCTCAAGGAACCCTGACAAGAACATTACAAACACTGGTATCGGATTGGTACTCGATATGCAAGTTATGGGTAGTTATGGGTATCTGTGCATTTCTACCCCTAATAGTTAGGATTCCACAAAGGTGTTGCAAATGTGCAGTTACAAAACAAATATATCCCAGAGGAGGTTTTAATTGTTATCAACCCTCAATAAAACACTAAAGTAATCCATTCGTTTTTTCTTGTGAACTTACTATGCCACACCGTACTGTACTGCAGTGGACACGGTAGCCAATCCCGTGAAGCCTTACTGGCCGGCGGAGCCTCCGACAGCCAGTGAGAACGAGGAGGAGGCGGAGCCTGGCGGAGTGGCGGAGACCCTGCGCGTGGAGACCAAGGTCAAGGTGGACCTCCACCGGGACAACCAGCTGAAGGGCGAGTCCCCGTCGGAGAACGAGGGCGGAGGCAAAGACAGCGCCCCCTGCAGCTCACCCGACAGCAACCAACCACGGAGAGGTGAGAGAAAGAAAGCACATACTGTACTTCCAAAATGTATTTCCTTTAGAGGATAGCCCCTTGAGATGTATCATCTCGTTTTAGAGGGGGTCCTCTCCTCGGGCACAGCACAATGAATACAGTACAATGAGTACATAGACAAAACAATACATTAAACATGTCGACACAGAACAATACACTGACAACATCAACAACACATAGATGCTCTCCAAACCACTCAAACACTACATCAAGACCAGAAGCAACTGCACTGAAACACCTAACAAAATACTAATATTGATAATAATGCAAATAATAAAAAATAAATATAAAGATAAAGCTAAAAAGAATAATCAGGCATTAAAGTACACACCTCTCTTCAAAAACAAGTACAAATGGGTTTCAGAAGCCTTGAAAATGTTAAATGATGTAATTGATCTCAAAGAGACAGACAAGTTGTTCCAATCTGATGAAGCTTTAAACTGAAAAGCGTCTCCCAATTTCATTAGATGTTGTGGGTACAGAAAAATACAGTTGTTGAGCATGTCTAAGAGGGTATCTAGAGTTATATGTAACTAATAACTTAAAGTATTTTCGTTATATAATGCCGTTATTTTTTAACGCTGTTACCCCCAACACTGGTAATGGGTCTGTTGGATTTTAATTTCACTTCAACCGTCTTTAAAACCTGTGCAAAAGAGAATAATAAAAACAGATAATAAGAATAGAGTCCAGCAGTGTTTCACATGGAGACCATTTATTGTTGAGCTTGTGGGGGAACGAATGTCCCTGGTCAATTTAAACACATGACTCAACCACTATGTCAACACTCTGCCATACTCTGCTTCCTAATAGATGCTGAATAACTTGGTGAGTCACTGTGTATTTCTGTTCCTTGGCCCTTGTGGTAGTGAATTGAGTAGATTTATTTAGTTCCTTCCAACCAACATACAAAGAAGTTTCGGATAATGTCAGTCAGTGTATCTCCGACTGTTGCACTGCATAAAATCATACAGACAGACACCACACCTCAGCCTTCAGGTCGATGTGGATGTCATCATTCTAATGTCCATTGCACAATGGCTACTGGCTATCGGCCTGGTAGAAGCAAAAGGTTACATCTAGAGTTTAGGGGGCCCGGACAGGAGTCAACCCACAGAGCCTAGTCCCTCCACATTGTACCTCTCTGTCCCGACATAGTAGTTCCGGAGTGGTTCCAATGGATTGTGTAGCCCTGGTCTTTCCCTAGTGGGTCTGATCAAGGGTAGCTACTGGGACGTGAGTCGGGACTTGATCACCCCGGCTGGGTCACCTGAGTGAGGGGTATGATGTTTGCGAGACCCGAAACCCCGTTGACCTCAGGATACATCACTGAGGATACGTCCCAGGTGATGACCTCAGGATACATCACTGAGGATACGTCCCAGGTGATGACCTCAGGATACGTCCCAGGTGATGACCTCAGGATACATCACTGAGGATACGTCCCAGGTGATGACCTCAGGATACATCACTGAGGAATCAGGATACGTCCCAGGTGATGACCTCAGGATACATCACTGAGGATACGTCCAGGTGATGACCTCAGGATACATCACTGAGGATACGTCCCAGTTGCATCGATGCAATGTATTTTCATTCGTTCTGATATTGTGACTATGAGGCGACAGCCATAGTATACACTACAGTACACTAGTATTGGAAGGTCATTTCAATACCGTTGAATACATGTTGGCCCCGATCTTTTTGTCTTAGGTATTCTGAAAAAAAAGATCACCTACCCCCCTCCTCTGGCCGACAAAAACATGAAGAATCGCCTTCGGGAGAAACTCAGTGACTACAACTCCCCTGCCATTTCCCCGCGCACACTCGCCCCCTCCTCTCCCACCACCAACCACAGAGGCCTGCACCCACTCCACCCGACCACCGGGGGCAACGGGGTACTACTCGCCCCATCCTCTCCCACCACCAACAACAGAGGCCTGCACCCACTCCACCCGACCACCGGGGGCAACGGCATACTCGCCCCATCCTCTCCCACCACCAACAGAGGCCTGCACCCACTCCACCCGACCACCGGGGGCAACGGGGTACTACTCGCCCCATCCTCTCCCACCACCAACAACAGAGTTCTGCACCCACTCCACACGACCACCGGGGGCAACGGAGCACTTATCAAACTCCCCCCTCGCTCCCCAGTGATCCCTCGGCCGCCTCTGTCGCCGCGACAACGTCACAATGGAGTCGCTACCATGGTAACCGCGATGCTCACCACGACAACGGTGGTCAATGGCACCGAGGAGGAAGCCAACGAATCAGATTCAGAGTAAGTGGGCTAAGTGCTATGCTATATGCTACTTATATATATTACAACATATTTTAATAGTTACATATTTGACTCTTGCAACAATATAGTGAATATAGTGCTGTACAGTACAGCACAGCACCACTCATTTCAGATGGGTCTGATTTTTATAACTAACATGGTGAAAGAGTGTGTAGTAAAATGACTTGCATTGGTAACATTACATTCATTCAGGTTTGTAGTGTACTTACAATAACGTTTTTATTTATTTATTTTAATAAAGTGGCAGCAATGAAACCTCTATCTGACTGGGGAGGACAGCCACAACAACAACAACGTCTCAATGGAGCAGAGAAGTGAAGTGGCCATACGTGTGGAAATGTTACCTGACCATAACGTGACTCCAGCATCCAGTTGATTCTGGCAGGGACGTGCACACATAGACATCAAAGGGGGCTTCGGCCCCTGCCCTTTTATACCCCATCTGTAAAACAACTGCCCTTTCCAGACCATTGAATGCAGCATTCACTATGGTGAAAGAAATGCAAAATGCCACGGAAGGTAGCATTCAGAAGAATTGTTCTCCTGAACTTGAACACAGCATTTTGCGGTGGAACAAGTTCGTTTAGAAATCCATGTCGTTACACATCGCATCTCCACTAGCTAAAGAGTGCTGGGTTGCGCCCCGAAAATAGCTGATAGAGCTTGTAGATCTGCTAGTTTAGCTTGTAGATCTGCTAGTTTCGCAGTTTTTTTGTCCAAAAGTGGACCCTCTTACGGGATTTCAGCCCCTGCCCCTCTAACACGTCCCTGGACTCAAGCATTGAGTTGGTTCTGGAACGCCTCTGGCCCACAAACTACCAATGGATTGTATATTATTGTGTATTGTGAAATATAACTTAAAAAGGGAACAGGGTGAATAAAAGTTCACCAAAACCACACAAGTAAAGAGTATTTGGTGGAGTGTAGGCTGTCCCTGAACTTTTATTTTGTCATAAAAAAAGACTTTTATTTTCTCATGAAACGACTGTGCCATGACTGAATGTGACCAAGTAAAGTACCCAAGCTGTTGATGAGCTTAAACATGTAATATACGTGTCTTTTCACACCTGTAGATAATCTTGTATTTTGGCTATTTTGTACGTGTGTATAGGAGAGAAATCATTTTTATACTGTAAAATAGTATGGAATATACTGTATGTAAGCATTGGAGATTGTTTGTCAGCTATATTTCATTTGAATTATAGTTTGTTTTACATTTTAAAGGATTGTACAGTTGTTTGTTAAAGTCTGCTTTCTGAATGTGAGGCCGACGTTGGACTTATACAGATTCAGCCAATGTAGAAGTCCAGCCTTTTGACCACATGCTTTTGCTGTAGTGCTGCAAAGAAGTTATATTTGGATAAATCAGGTTTCCTCTTTTTGGCAGAAGTTGCAAAGAATGATTTGGTAACTGTTGCAAATTGGATAATGTTTGTAATATAATTTGTTGGTGCTACTTTATTATACCGCTCTAATGTATTTATGCAGGATACTGTGGGATAAATGCTTGAACTGGGCTTTTACAATGGCTGATACAGTGTTATGACTCATCCAGTGTATACTGTACTTGATTCAACGATATTGTAATTAACAACTGCTTAACCCATTCTGACCTGAGATCAGATTCATACGAGGTTTCCACTGGACACACACTGGTCTGATTAACCCATTCTGACCTGAGATCAGATTCTAAAAATGTCAGTCGTTTCAAAAATAGCAGACCTACAAGCTCGTATCGCGCCACTCGGTGGCGCGATATGAGCTTGTAGATCTGCTATTTTTCAAAAGGTAAAGCATAACATGATGCTAACACCAAAATGGGTTCCCGGTCAGAATGGGTTAACAACTGCTTAAGCCGTACAGTACCTATTCATTGTCATATTATGAAGAATAGCAAATATTAACTGACATACAAGCTCATATAATATAAATACAAAACTTCCTATCTGCTCATGATATGCCCAGAACAGGGACTCCAGGGTGAAAGAGGTCAAGTGTAGTGAAAATAGATTCGTTCTCACGTCTGAAACAATCAAAGTACAGTAGATATGTATAGTTGTATACTACTGCCCATTCAAACAGGCCAAGCCATACTCCTAGGCTAATTGTAGAGAATACAGAATTGTGCTTTTATATCATTTGTCAAATTAAAGGAGTTGTCACTGCTTGCTGTGTGTGTAAATCAAAAGGCAGCTGAGAAAACGCACTGAAATTAAGTAAGTTATGTACTTTTAGGCCTACATAAAAGCAGTAATCTGACTGTCAAAAGGTGTCATTTGTGTACTGTATGTACTGTAATGTGGATTGTGTAACACCAATTTCATGTTGCTTCCTTTTTTATGTTTTCTACCTTTTGCTTGATATTATTCCAAAAGAAAGGTACCTATATTGTGTTCCTTTTGATTGTTGAGCATTAGACAATGCCATCCGCACGGTCTCACATGTCCAGGGGGGATACATACAGTATTCACAGAGTTATCTTTCAAATAGCAACACTCCGAGTCCCGTACCTACAAGTATTAATCCACCTTCCTATTCATTACTCACATATGTTTAAAGATGGAGTGCCACAATTTTTTGTATTTTTCCAGTTTTTCACACGTCCATGAGGTGACAATACTTCATTAGACACCGTGGAGTCGTTTTTATGTGCAATGGTGTATTAACTTTGTATTTAGGGTTTCTTCAGCAGGCAAAGCATACTTAACCAGTAAGACGCGCAAACGCGGCAAGCGAACGCAGCTGAGACCCTTCAGATCATGTCTGTCTGTCTGTCTGTCTGTGTGTCTGTCCCGCTGTTACTGTATATGTGGACCTGGCCCCTTTTGTGCCCATATATGGAGCTGAGTGGACCTGGCCCCTTTTGTGCCCATATATGGAGCTGAGTGATTGCTGATGCAACACACTCCATATTTGGATAGCGGGACAGACAGACAGAGACACACACACACACACACACACACACACACACACACACACACACACACACACAGACAGACATGATCTGCTAGGTCTCATAGTAAGTGCTCACTGCGTTCGCAATGAACTGGTGGGCGTGTCCACATACAGTAAAAGCATGATTTTAACAAATACTGTACACTTTTTGGAAAGAGTTCTTCCTCCTAATATTATAATACCTGATGATCATGTTTTAGGGTGAAAATAAATCGTAGCACTCCATCTTTAAGGTGAACAATAAAATGTAAATGATGTAAGTTTTGTTTTATAAAATTAAATTGTTTTTGGCCATGTGAACCATCTTCATCATTCACTCCATTCAGCATTTCTGTGTTTATAAATGGCAAATGTGTTTGTTGTGTCCTAGAGTCAGACACTGGATGTATTTTAATGTTAAATATTTGTATTTATTTTTGTGAAAAGACACTGGAAAGACTGAAAATATGACTTTGCATTTGTAAAATAAACTACTTTTGGATTTATTTCAAGAGAAGTGGAGTTATTGTTTTTCTCCAGTATGTCATGTCAAATCCATCCATCCATCTTTAACTGCTTATCCGTAGTCGGGTCGCGGGGGCAACAGCTCCACCAGAGTGCTCCAGACTTCCCTCTCCAGAGCAACATTAGTGACTTCCCCCTGGGGGATTCCGAGACGTTCCAAGGCCAGTGAGTTGATGTATTTCCTCCAACTGTGCCTTGGTCTGCCCCTCCTCCCAGTGGGACGTGCGTCGAGGACCTCCCTAGGGAGGCACCCGAGAGGCATGCATGCATCCTAACCAGATGCCCGAACCACCTCAGCTGGCTCCTTTCCAGGCGAAGGAGCAGCGGTTCTACTCCGAGTCTCACTCGTGTGACTGAACTTCTCACCCTATCTCTAAGGGAGATGCCAGCCACCCGTCGAAGAAAACTCATTTCGGCCGCTTGTATTCATGACCCACACTTCATGACCATAGCTGAGAGTAGGAACGAACATTGCTCGGTAAAGAGAGAGCTTTGCCTTCTGGCTCAACTCTCTTTTCATCACAACAGTGCGGTACAGCGACTGCAATACCTCCCCTGCCGCTCCGTTTCACCGGCTGATCTCCTTCTCCGTCCTCCCCTCACTCGTAAACAAGACCCTGAGATACTTGAACTCCTTCACCTGGGGTAATGTAATAGAGCACCGAAGTCCTGACGTCACTGTCGGTAGAGGGCGTCAGTCCCCAGGTTCATGTATTTTCTATTTGCATTATAATCCCCATAGGTGGATTTTAGATCTCTTCATATAAGTGAGTCACCACCAGCTGAGCTTATGTCAACGAGGAATCTCAGGAACGCAATGTGTTGACGGCCGGGGCGTGACGTATATTAGTAGCGACATTGCCTTCATATGTAGTCAAGGCTTTTGCGGCCACATTAATTCCATTTTCTCCAGAAACTGGCTGTATCAAATATTAATGAACATCATTAACGACACACAGCCACCCCCCTAACAGAAAGGCCGGGGTGGTCTTTTTTTTTTTCAAACATAGTTCTTATTTGAAGCGATCTAAAATCCCCATATGGCGATTTCAATGCAACTAAAAAAATACATGAACCTGGGGACTGACGCCCTCAACTGAAAGTGATGTCAGACTTCGGTGCTGGGTAATGGGGTATGTCAAGTCAACATTTATAATAGAAGAAATGGCTTAAACAAACCTCAAAGAAGAACAATTATAATTGTAAAATCAGTAAAATACACAGACATGCACGAAATAAACCATGCACATATAAAATATAATTTGACTTTACCACTAACATTTGTGATGTTTAAGTTTGTTAATTACGGTATTATGAGTCAAAGTAATGAAATAATGCGAAACTCAAATATTAACTCAATATTAATATAGTGTAAAATCTTTCATTTTACAAACACTGAAATCTGGACGCGTAATGCAGGACATATAGAAATCAAATGAGCTAAAGAGAAGTAAAAGGATTAGGGATGAGATATGATGGGATATAATTCCTATGGATATTGATAACAAGCTAAAAAATATATTTTAAACTTTACAGTAGACTGCAAGGTTGTGGTATCTCTAATGGTGCATCCATTGATGACTATTGTTTATTTACAGTGTGCTGTACAATGTGGTAGTAGGATTATGCAGGTGCACATATTTTCTTCAGTCTAATACCACAAAATGGCATCCAATAAAATTAAGAAATAAGAAATGTCCCCATTATGTAAAAAAGGTATACTTTATTCATTGACTCAATTGAATTACATTTCCATCAGTAAAGTAGATGGTGAAGAACTTAATAGCAGGAGTCTGTGATGCGCTTCATGCTCATGAACCTCATGCCCTGGCCCATGCCCATGTTCTGGAAGTTCCTGTACTCTCCGGGCCTCATGTACATCTGCCTGCCTCTGTAGTTGGCCTGCTCGTACATCAGCCAGTGGCCGTCCATCACGTTGCAGGACATGCAGTTGTTCATGCGGTAACGGTCCATGATGTTCTCACAGTCGTCCATCATCTCGTACATCTGGCCTCCGAAGTTCTCCCTCTCGTAGATCTTCATCCTGTAGTTGCCCCTGTACTGTGGTTTCAAAGTGCGCGGATGATTAATTTGTTATCTCTGCTGCTGCGTGAATGCTAAATAATATATGGACAGAATGGCTGAAAGAAGAGCTTTCTGTGCTGATCTTACCATGGGGATCATGCGGCAGGACCTGATGTGGTCCTGCATGCCCATCATGCTCATGTGGTCGGCGTACTCGCCCCTCCTCATGAAGTACTGGTTGCCCATGTAGTTGTTGCGGTCGTACACCATGAAGCAGCCCCTCTCCACCCTGCAGGAGTGGCACTTGCTCAGGTAGGAGGACATGTCGGCGCAGTCGCTCTGGCACTCATAAGAGCGGCCCTGGAAGTTCCTGTCCTCGTAGAAGACGATCTGAAGGCGAGAGGACAGTCATTTTAGCCTCTACGAACTGTCCAACTTCGTCCATGTATTGAAGGACCACTTTTCAACCTATCTTCATATAATTGGTCTTTACTAATGATCATGAAAGAATAGCACAATTTTGTGTCTCATAGGAGGGCTGTGCAGTTCAGAAACCCGTCTACCAGTGACATCATCAATGGGGATAGGAAGCTAATAGAAACGGCAGGCTTTCTATTACTAAAATGGAAGCCATCGTTAATACAAATCACGATAATACAAATAAAAAAACTAATATATTTTTAAATCTTGTTAAAATTCGCCTAACGATGATGTCAATGGTGGACGGGTTTCTGAACTGCCCACAGCCCTCCTATGGTACAAAGACTGAGTAGAAAATAATTGTGGTATTTTATCATGAAGTAGTCCTTTAACTACATTAATAACTCTTAATCTTATACACTCTTTAAATTCAAAATAACTACAATTAAACCAAATAATTAGGCCATTTATGAACTGGTTACTATTATAATGTATATATTATACAGTAACAATGATGAACTTTGGACTAATTGTACAGTCCACAGGTGAACTCTTGACTCACCTTGCTCATCATGTTCATGCCGCTGGAGGTCATGGTGGCTGTTATTGAGGTCTGCTCTGGGGCAGGTACGGTGCTTCTGTTTCTGCTGCTGGGGATGGTACGTTGACATCTACCTGCTGGAGGGCATGCCTCTTTATAGCACCTGACCATCCAGAAGACCTATTGTCCAAAAACAACATGAGCCAGCAACGTGTCATAAAAGCCCATAGTACAGTACAGTAGCAGTGGTTTGTTAAAAAAAAATTCAGGGACTGTACTCCAAATGGGTGCTTCTGATAGAAACATAACGGAACAAAAAGCCATTGAGCTACTGTACTGTTTCATAAAACCAGAATATGACACTGCGTGAAAAGAGGAGTTAACGGGCAATCATGGGCACTAGACTTGCCCGTAAACCTCAAGTTAAGCAGGCATATACAGTAATACACGGTAATATACAGGTGTGATGGTACAATTCGGGAGTTTACCGGAGTTTGTTGGAAAGTTTAACAGGAGTTTCCTGTAATATACACTTCCGTATTCCATGCTTTTTGCACAGTTTGATCTGTCACAAGATCTGGCCTCAAACCTTCTCCTCTAATGTAGATGCGTCTAGACACCAAGGGCTGTATTTTGCGTGTCTTAAGTACCAGGTCTTATTCCCTAACTTGAGTAAACTAAAGACCTGGAGGCGTGATCAATGCTCTTTGGCCACTCAGAATAGCCAAATGTCATTGATCACGCCTCGAGGTCTTTAGTTTACTCAAGTTAGGTAATAAGACCTGGTACTTAAGACACGCAAAATACAGCCCCAAGAGAGGATGGACAGTTGGACACAGATCATATTGTTTTTGTTTGAGACGGACAGGGGTCACCCTGAGAATACAGTAGGGGCGCCGATAGCATTATCTTTGATGCGATGTACGCAGTTCAAATACGGTATGATATCATAATCTTCTGTTTGCTGTTGACCTCATAAAGTCAGTAAATCCTCTAATCCAATACAGTACATTACCGACATAACGCAATTCTCACTGCTTCACAATAAGGAACTATTTTACTTAGACAACCACTGGTTAGACGACCACCTCGCTGGAAAACAAATGAAAGCATTAATGCTGGAATTTGTTATAGGACATTGTATTGCATTTATTGAGAAATAAATATAATATATAATACTTAGTTTAGACTAGTCATTGGTTAGACATAACCTGACTTTGCCAGCTGGGGGCGGTATTGGGTAACCATGTGTGTAGCAAGCTTCTTGGATCTGGCAGCGTCGGGTTAGGTTAGACATGGGTTAAGGTTAGGTTTAGGTGTGCTGCCCCGTGGGAGGTTAGGGTTAGGGTCAGGGTAGGCTACTGCTGGCCTGTGTAAGTAACTTGTGTCAAAGGGCAGTTGGTTGGGATGAAGTGGCCTCTTACAATCTGATATTTTGTGTAAATATTCAGTCTTTGTTGTCTTACCATGATGTTCCCTGTTCATACTGTATCTACATGACAGTAGATTTAATTTGAATTAATTTGCAGATTGTCACCATCACCAACCACAGGTTGTGATCAGAGACGTTGATGGACTGTTTATATTTTGTGTTTACTTTGACCACCTCAAAATGAATACTATATTTTAGTATCCAAGACTCATTGTTTGTGTAATGCGTATATGTTTAACGTCTAAAATTCAAATACAGTGTGCAATTTATTTCCTGTTGCATTGCCAGGGTGATCTGGGTAATATCTGATTTATGTTGTTCCTAAATACTTAGTCTTAATACCTTTGCTGAGAAGACTATATAAGCATTCGTTACCATTTTTAAGGTTCTAATAAATTCCACATCCTTTTGGGTGTGAACATGTGTTCTTTTAACATGAGATTAATGACACTGGGATCATTATAGTTCTTAGCAGAAGAACATTTCAACCACATAAAAAGTCTCCACACAGATTTTACAAAAGCACCATATTCAGACTTGAATTAAACACGTTGGTTAATAATGTCCATCCACCCTTCATATTTGTACTGTACATAATTACATATAGTCCTTTTCAGGATTACCAGCAATCATCATCTGTATTCTTACAAGACAGAGTATAATGACAAGCTGGCCTAATCACCTGGGCAGCTAATCAGACAAATTAGTTTAGCTACAGGGAGTTAAGCTCGTTTGACACTATAGGCATTCCAGCATTGATATTTGACTGTGACATTTCTGGCTCTCTCTCTACATGGACAGTAAGTACAGTAACACTGTGTGGGGTTGTTATACTGTATGTATCCTGGCTGGGTAAGCTTATGGTACTTAATGATACATGAAACAAAATAACAAATATAGCAATAGAATCATTCAGCAGCTGTAGACAAATAGTAGTATCCTACTACAACAGCATTAATTAACCATGGACTATGAATGATCAGCTGCTTTACAGTGGATGAACAGTCTTTTCCTTAATGAGCTAATTTAATTGGGTAAAATGAGCGAACTCTTTAAACATAGCAGGTTTAATAGAGCGTCGCAGTCCCTCCCCCTGTCATGACGACGCCAGGCCCAGGAAATAATTTCCAATGCATTTTTCCCATAGAGTCAAGACATTTCAAAAAGTATTTATTTAAAGACGGTTACGCCGCAGACAAAGCCAACTCGAGTTGTGACAAATCATGACAATAAACACAAATATTTTGGACCAAACAAATAATTACAAAGAAGAAAATCAACAAAAAAAGTGTTGTAACCTGCAGTTTCTTTCTTCTTTCTAATTATTTTCTCGGCCCAAATAATTGTTGTTTGTTGTCATGATTTGTCACGACAAGAGTTGGCTTTGTACAAGGCTTAAAACGTCTTTAAATAAATACTTTTTGAAAAGTCTATGAGGAAAATGAACAGAGAATCATCTCCTATGGGCCCTGGTAGGGGACAGGACTGCGACGCTCTATACCAGTACATTATAGTTGCCCTCTGCAATTTGAAACACTCAAATGGGCTCTGTGCATACTAGGCTAACCAGTCCTGCGGTTTCCAGAAAAAGTGGCATGCCCATTATGTCCTGTTCCAGTTCAGTTTCCCCAAACAAACCGCTTTGTTTGATTGGACTGGCTGCAGTAGATTTGAAAGGGAAATATGTGCTTTCCGGAAGGTGTCACAACTTCCTAGGTGTTTCCAGTTCAAATCTGCTGTCGAGCCAATCGCACAATGCTATAGGGAAACTGAACCGGAACAGCTCGGACAGACATGGGTATATATGCCATAGCTCTGTGGTCCATGCAGCGTTCTCTATACGCTATGCCTATGAGCTATAGGTAGGCCTATGCCTGGGAACCCAGGACCAGCTGGACCACAGCTTCACACTGAGCCTATTCACACTGCTGGGGTTACATTACTGTGTGTACGTTTCTTTAAAGTCCTGTGAGTCGGCCTGGGGCCGTGGCTCAGCGGTCCAGGCACCTTGGCCGGTAGCAGTGTTGTTTTCGTCGACTAAATCTAACACGAAAAATGTTCATCGACTACCTTTTTCCACCGACTAAAACTAAATGGAAACTACTGTAACTACATGAAAACAAAGCTATGATGACTAAAACTAAGACTAAATATACTGACAATTTCGTCAACAAATAAAAACTAGACTAAAATGTTAGGACAGGAGATCCAGTATAAGTCATTTTACACTTGGTTGCATGCTGAAAATAGCAGAACTACAAGCTTGTAGATCGGCTATTTTCGGCAAGTGAAAAAAATCAAGGCCCGCCAAAATACATTTCATGACATTTAGTCGACTAAAACTAGACCAACACTAAAACATTCCAGGTGACTAAAATGTGACAAAAACTAAGTGAAAACTATTCAAGTGACTATGACTAAAACTAAAATAGAAATTTGCTGCCAAAAACAACACTGGCCGGTAGTCAGAGTCTGGCAGTGTGCCGCGGGTTCGACTCCCGATCCCGACGGCCTTTACTGCATGTCACTCCTCACATCTCTCTCCCCCATTTCCTGTCAGCCTACTGTCTGTCCCTCTATAAAAAAAAAAAAACATTAAAGTCCTGTGAGTCCATATAACTTAAAGCCTGGTACTGTACATCCTCAATTCATTCACCATGGAGATCTGCATGTGTTTCTATGTAAGATTCCCATCCATGGTCTCAATAAATAATATACAATTTGAACGATAAACCCGGCATAAAACAGTCCATAAATAAAACATTGCTGGTCTGAGCTGGATGGGCCCAACCATAACTGCCACCCATCTTGGACCACCTGGAACAGCATTCCTGCATTCTCCCTCAGGATTTAATATTGTGCTGCTGTCACCTGACTCATTTAAAAATCAAGCAGTCCACTGTGACTTATTGATTTGAGGGGCGATAGCCCCTCCTACTGTGTTGTGAATGGCAGCCTCTGCTGGACAGTTCCCCTTCCCACAGCTCACCTTTTCTGCATCCTCAATGATCAACAGGTGTCTGCCATCACCACTCTGGACTGATTATTCCACTGACCATCCAGGTGTGCCCACATACATAGCCCTCACACACAGTATTCACTCACCAGTCATTTCCACCTCATCTCCAGACCACAAGCCATGCGTGAATGAACAATGTAAGCTTTGCTCCTGTATTGTGTTTACTTTACTTTACTTTATTGACCCGTTTACTGCATTTTGAGTTACAGACATGACTTACCTCATCATTTCTGAATCTACACTTTGAACAGTATTCCATTTGCACTAAAATCCTGTTGATGTCACGTCTCTTTAATTTGGGAATCTATTGGTGGTCAGCGTGAGTGCGTGCGTGTGTGCGGTTTTCCCCTGCCCTAACTGTGGGAAACGGTGCGAATCCTGCATCGGACTATACAGTCATCAAAGGACCCACAAATTGTAGCAGAAGTCATCATCGGCCACGATGGACTACCTTAAGCGCGCGCGCGCGCGTGTGTGTGTGTGTGTGTGTCAAACTGTGTCCATTTTTGAAAATCACTGGAATTTGTGAATGGTAATATTAATATGGTCTTACTGACCATGTGGACCTTTAGCAGTGGCGTGCACAGACATTTAGAGGGGCAGGTGCTCAAGTGAAAAACGGGCACCTTGTGCAGCACGTGGAACCGGCCGGTTGCCTTAATAGTGTGAGATTTATAGATTTTGGGGCATAAATAATATAATAGAAGCGTTTTATCAAGAATTGATCAATGTCACCATGGTCCACATACTGTACAGTGTACACTGTACAAAAAAACAATTTGTCATTTTTTTAAAATGGCACATTGCTGTCCAGAGGGCAAGGGCAGGGGGTTCTCTAGCACCCCCTAGTGTCTGTCTGTGCACGCCACCGACCTTTCGTTCTGACTAAACTGGAGCGAGGGGGGGGAGGTTTTTCTAGCTGTTACCGTAACCACATTGATGATGTTACAGCCCTACAGGTGAACTGAATTGAACATGCCAGTGGTGACCTGTGGGTGTTTCTGTGCATGCATGAGAAAAAAAACAACTTGACCTTGCAATTTACTTATATAAATGATACTTTATTTACTATACAAGTACATCCACCGGGGAGGGGTGAAGAACTTAATAGCAGGAGTCCATGATGCGCTTCATGCTCTGGAACCTCATGCCGCTGCCCCAGCCCATGTTCATGAAGTTCCTGTACTCTCCGGGCCTCATGTACATCTGCCTGCCTCTGTAGTTGGCCTGCTCGTACATCAGCCAGTGGCCGTCCATCACGTTGCAGGACATGCAGTTGTTCATGCGGTAACGGTCCATGATGTTCTCACAGTCGTCCATCATCTCGTACATCTGGCCTCCGAAGTTCTCCCTCTCGTAGATCTTCATCCTGTAGTTGCCCCTGTACTGTGGTTTCAAAGTGCGCGGATGATTAATTTGTTATCTCTGCTGCTGCGTGAATGCTAAATAATATATGGACAGAATGGCTGAAAGAAGAGCTTTCTGTGCTGATCTTACCATGGGGATCATGCGGCAGGACCTGATGTGGTCCTGCATGCCCATCATGCTCATGTGGTCGGCGTACTCGCCCCTCCTCATGAAGTACTGGTTGCCCATGTAGTTGTTGCGGTCGTACACCATGAAGCAGCCCCTCTCCACCCTGCAGGAGTGGCACTTGCTCAGGTAGGAGGACATGTCGGCGCAGTCGCTCTGGCACTCATAAGAGCGGCCCTGGAAGTTCCTGTCCTCGTAGAAGACGATCTGAAGGCAAAAGAGGAGGTTTTTTGAGGCGACAGAGCTTTGACTTCATTTTGTCGATTGCCGTCTTTTGAGGCCCAGCGATATTGTAATTTGTGACCACTTATTCCCTATTTTTGATTTTGAAAGATGGCAAAAATAGCAGATCTGCAAGCTCATGTGTCACATTGCAATCCATTGTAGTAGTAATAATAATAATGGCTCAAATGTATTTATCGCTTTCTAAATACCCAAAGCGTGTTACATAAAGAAAAAACTAAACGAGTACGAGTATCAGTGCTGGATAAAAAATATAAAAGGTATCCTTTTAATTGTGAGCTTGTAGTTCTGCTATTTTCTTAATGTGTGAAGGTTTTCACATAAATGTTTAGTTTTTGATGTACAGTATGTATGCAACCTTGATGTATTTATATGATGAAAATCAGCCTGTTTTTTAATGTAGTATGAAGTATGTATTATGAGTCACTGAGTATGAATTATTGATAATTGATATGTACTGTCATACTTTGTAATTTGTGGAAATTCAATAAAATACTGTAAACAAATTAAAAGAAAAGTATAGTCGGACTTACTTTGCTCATCATGTTCATGTCGGTGGCGGACATCTTGGCTGTTGTTATTAGCTGCTCTACAGTAGAGGGGACTGCTGCTGATGGTGAACTGCCTTCCTACCTTCCTCAGGCCTTGGTTTTTATACGACCTCCCGGGCAGAGGCTGCATTGTGTCAAATCCCCTGAGCCAGCAACAATACATGGAAAGCTTCCACGCATTGTTCCCTTGGAAGCGCATAGAGCGCTGAGGGTTTGTCCACATTTAACATGGACCGGGTCCCTCAAACGACCTTAGTCCATTCTGTACGGGAACTCCCTTTTGGTGTTTCAAGCATTATATGTTATACTTTAGCTGTACATCGTATTATGCTTGTTATTGTGCTATTGTATTGTGCTATTGTATTTTCTGCCTTTTGCTGTGTATTGTTGTGAAGTGCACAGAGACCCCTTGGGGTGATGTTGCACTATAAATAAAAATAAACTGAAACTGTTGAAAAATAGCAGATCTACAAGCTCATAGTGCCGCGCTACGAGCTTGTAAATCTGCTATATTTTAAAAACCCAGTGAAAATGTGGTGCAAATCTTTGAATTATATTCTTTCACAGCAAACGTTTTTTTTAACTCAAATCTTTGCTTATATGGTTGGGGTCCCCATTTTCATATTCTTGGGGGTCCTTGACATGAATATGTTTGAGAACGACTGACATAGAAACACAGGGTTTTGCAGAAAACTGTCATGATTTAGAAGACATTTGTAGAATCTGGTCTCAGGTCTATATGAGTTATTGTCACACAAAGCCTCACAAAGCCAACAAAGAATACTAATCAATACAAAATGCTCTATAATGCTCTATACTGTATTGCAGATATGAGGGCTATAGTGGCCCACATTAAATAAATAAAATCCAGACGTATATTCATAAGAACTATACTTTTAACTTGTTCATTGCATAATATAACTTGAAATATTATCTCCCAACACAGTAAGGAAATACTTTCTAGTGTCTACGTTTTTAACTCGTAATAGCTTTCAAATTGAATGTATTTTTTCAAGGTGTTATGCTAAAGGAGGGAGGGGAGGGGGGGTGTCTGCTAAATGCTAATTCCCCCACACAGTAACTGTCATTTCTCGACCGTTTCGGACGCAGGGCAGCTCGCCGGAATCGGGGCGGCACCCTGGGCGCGTTCCTGTGGGTCTGGAAGTTCCGGGGACCCACCGGGGACCCCCACACAGAGTTGCAACACTAATACATTACATAAGTTTGTCAAATCTGTATGGCTGTATGGAGTATGTTTATACAATATAACTTATACAATTGGTGTTATATGTCTCCCTGCTCTGCGGAGGTGGATCAGGGGTAGAGTGGCCGGATGGTAACCACAAGGTTGCCAGTTCGAACCCGGGCTCCCCCAGAGTTAGTGCCGAAGTGTCCTTGAGCAAGACACTGAACCCCTAATTGCTTCTGATGTGCTGGTTGGTGCCTTGCATGGTTTCCGGAGTATGAATGTGTGTGTGAATGGGTGAATGTAATACATCAATAATCCATGTAAAGCGCCGCTACGTATATAAATGCACCATTTACCTGTTAGATCAAAGGTCATGTCTCACCTAGACACAGTATACGACACAAAATTGAACCTGATTGTCAAGATTAAATTAATCCCCTGAGCAAGCAGGGCGTCTTAATCAATGGTAAAAAATAATAATCGGCGCTTAAGCAGGAAACCATGAGGTTTAAATACGGGGTAGAAGAGGAAAGTTGCCATATAGTGCCATCATTTTATGGTTAACGTTACATTGAATTTGTACCAATACTAATTTGATTACTTATTTTATGTATTCATAATGTAAATAATATCCCAAGCGGCACACTTTACTACTTATTTCGATGGAAATAAGCGAATTAGCACAACACCCCATAGCCCCATTCAATTCCCATTCAATCCAATGCAATTCATTGAGGTCTTATAATAGGGGAAATAGCCAGTAAGGAGTTTTTGCACAAAAAAACACCTTTGGTGGGGACGTAACGACCACAAAGAAAGGTAAGAAAGCCTTCTAGCATGGAATTCTCCTTTAAGGCTGCAAGAATTACACTTAAATATCTTACTTTTAACCTATTTGTACACAGACTTCAAAGTCGTTTAAGCCTGCATGAGGGAAGGAGGAATTACATGGATTATTATTTTAATTTTTATTTATTTTTGTTTAATCTTTTACTGACTTGGTAGACAAGTGTTAAAGGGACATTTCACTTCTGGAAGAAACTGCAGTCTCTCAATGTTAATAGTATCGAGAATAGTAGAACAATTTGAATGGCCTCTATGGCCAGAAAAATAACGAAGTCTGTGTGTTCGACTAGGGTTTCACTGGATTGCTGAATTACTGCAATGACCACAATGCTCTGGTGCACTGCCTCCTTGTGGAGAGGGGGGAGGCTGTGTGGAGGTGTGACAACATGTAGTCCAGGAAGGAAGTGAGACCAATGTCTGACGCATCAGACATTTGAAATACAAAGATATCTAAAAATACATTTATTTGAGTTTAATATGTATTTTTAGATATTTTTGTGTTTGAAAAAGGGGTGAAGTGACCCTGTAAATTATTGGAGGTCTGCCAATTTTCTCTTTTAGTTGCAAACGGGGGGCGTGTCCTGGCTTGTGTCGTGGCAGCGTTTCTTGTTGCACAGCTTCTCCTCTCCAGCCTGCACGCCGTGCTTCCACGCCAGTCCGCCGGCGAGGTCGGGCGAAGACGGAGAACCCTTCTTCTTCTTCTGCCACACGAACTTCCTCACCCCCTTGAGGCTGGCGAACCTCAGGTAGGAGATGTCCCCCTTGTCCTTGCCGCTGTCCTGGTCGGTGGTGTAGAGGTCAGTGATGCCCGCGGCCCTGATCAGGGGGACGCACTCGTCGCACGGGCACTTGGTGACGAACATCATGGTGGTCTCCCACGCTCTGACCTCCCCGGTCCTGAAGGTGAGGGCGTTCTGCTCCGCGTGGATGCTGTATCTGTACTTGTGTCTGTGTCGTTCCTGCTGCTGCTGCTTGATGTCCAGCTGGCGGTACTCTGTGTACGGCGAGCCCACCGGGTAGGCGTTGTAGCCGCAGCCCAGCAGGTACAGCTGGCCCGTGCCGCCGCCGCAGCCCGTCCCTCGTCCCTTGGCCCAGATGACGGCGCCGACGCCCGCCTTGGGGTCCTCCGTCTGGTAGGAGAGCAGCCTCGCCTGGACGATGCAGTGGCGCGCCACCTCCTGGGAGACTCCCTGGTGGTGAGGAGACGTACTGCACGACGCCACCGACGAGGACTGGGGCGGCGGCGGCTCCACCGCGGTAGAAGAAGGCTGCTGCTGCTGCTCGCTGCTGTAAAAGCCGTGCTGGAGCAGCGGGACTCCGGCGGCCACCGACGCCAGCACTCCCAGGAGCTCCCTCATGTTCTGCCTCAGGCTGGTGAACCAGGGCTCCAGGCAGAAGTTCTCCAGGCCCATGTGGGTGAGGACGCCGCGGTGCTGCTGCTCCGTGCCGACCAGGAAGTCCCTGGAAAGGCCCTCCAGGTGTTTCCTCCGCTGCCCGGAGAAGAGCTCCCGGGCCTCCACTCCTCCCGGGTCGTCTCCACTCACGCGCTCCATGAAGTCGCTCCCCCTGGAGGTGTCGTCTATGAACTGCGTGAGGCCCGGCGCCAGCGGCTCCAGCAGGAAGCAGATGTTGGGCCGGCTGATGGACTTCAGCCTCTCCGTCGCCACGGCGTCCAGCGCGGCCTCCGGCGTGACGGCGTGGTCACCACCACCGCCGGGTGCATGGTGGGACGTGACGGCGTGGTCACCACCACCGCCGGGTGCATGGTGGGACGTGCAGTGCTGAGAGCGGTCCGTGGCGGAGACGGACCTCAGCAGGCTGACCTCGGGGTCTCCGGGCCAAAAGGTGATCTGGCTGACTCCGGCGTTGATGATCAGCTTGAGGCAGGTGGCGCAGGGCCTCCTGGAGAAGTAGAGCTGGCATTCGGACAGCCTTCCCCCGCCGTGGCTGACGATGGCCACCTGGCCCGCGTGGAGCTCCGGACCCGAGCAGTGGAGCCCCACCACCCTGCCGTCCTTCACCACCACCACGCCGCTCCGCCGGACGGCCTCGTTGCCGTCGCCTCCGTCCGCCTCTGACGGGTCTTTGGGGAAGGACTCCATCCACAGGCTCAGCAGGGTGAACATGTTCACCTTGGACAGCCTGGGGATGTAGCCCTGTGGTCTGCTGTCCGTCTGTGTGTTGGCGTCCATGTTCACCTTGGACAGCCTGGGGATGTAGCCCTGTGGTCTGGTGTCCGTCTGTGTGTTGGCGTCCATGTTGACCTTGGACAGCCTGGGGATGTACCCCTGTGGTCGGGTGTCCGTCTGTGTGTTGGCGTCCTGTGCCTTGCGATCATCCCGTCTGCGCAGACACGTCTCCTGGCCGTCGTGAAGGAGTGAATCCTGGTTCATGTGTTCGCTTCTTTCGGTGGCCATCCGGTGCTCGGGTCGTGTCTCTTGTCCTATCCCTTTCCACTGCTCTCTAAAAGCACTTGAAGCCAACGGCACCTTATACGCAGACCAGCTCTGGTATGACGTCACACACAACACAAACCATTGCCTAATGCAGATATGTACTGTATACGCGTGCGTGCGCTGTATAAATATAGAGAGAATGAATGTATGTGTATATGTAAATCTTATTTCAGTTTAGTCTATTATCATTATTATACTGAATTTATTGCGAACACAGTGAGAAATACATTTGTGAAATTGCTGCACGTCTGCCGTCCGACCGTGACGTGTCACCCACTCTAACCAAGAAGCCATCTGCCTTGCTGAGATTACTATTTGATCCGAAGAGAATGGATTCAGTTTTTCCCAGGTGTAAGGATAGTTTGTTTTACCGCATCGATCTGATGTCAGCACTAAGTCTCTCTAGAAGTATTAGTAGAGTAAGATTACTCCCAAATATCTATTTTATTTGGATACCATTTGATATTACATAATAACATTGTTTCGCAGCTGACCACCTATACTAACAAATTGTTACAGTTTTTGCAGACAACAGTACACAACTTAGTGAATACTGGTTTACTTATACGTGTGAAATCAGAGTAAGCAGAGCAAGCATGAGCCCTAATCAATTGGCTATTTCCAGCCATGCACTGGAAATAGCCAACCACACAACACATTGTGACTATATTATATGTAGATTGGCTATTAGCCAACCACACGACACATTGTGACTATGCAGATTGGCTATTAGCCAACCACACGACACATTGTGACTATGCAGATTGGCTATTTTAGGCGCGAGACGCCACCGTAAAACAAAGAAAGTGTGCATGGCTTAAGAACCCTTTAACTGCTTCACATTTTCATTCTTTGGTGGGATTATTTTGACTTCAAAGGGGATAAAGAACTTCAGATGGGCTTTCGTGTCTTTCATGTTAAGGGAATACTCCTGTGCGATCTTCTCCGGGGTCCATGTTTGTGGATCCCGCTTGTGACTCGCAAGGGCTCTGAGAGCCTCCAGGATGGACAGTTTGCCTTTAGGGACGTCTGTAATGTCAACAAGGCCATAAGGGTCCCCGGGTAAGCTGTACTTCAGTGGTCTGCGCTCCTCTTCTTTCTGCTCCACATGCTTTAGCGACTCTGTTTCTGGATCTTTCGACTCCACGTACACAGACTTCAGGAGGGACAAAAGGGGGGCATTCTTTTTGTGGATTGCATCGGTTACTTCAGGACTGATCTCAGCCTCAGGTGGAACGTTAACCTGGTGATGTGGTGCTGCTTCTGGCCTCAGCTTGGATAGTTCACGGTGTACCCGGTTTTCTAGATTAAAATTCCTAAAGATCCGTGACACCATATTTGAAATTGTACACAAAAACTGCATTAACAACAAATTATACGCTGCACTAATCTGTGTCAGACTTTGTATGAAGTAGGCGACAAAAGTATATGTTCTTGTATTATGTTGATGCCTCCCTCAAGACAAATCACACTCAACACTGCCCTGTTCTCTACTCAAGGTGTGCTAGTATTCTTTGAACCCGGATAAAGATGTCGAACTCCCAAACCTGATAACGGGTCTTATATTCTCTCCTTGAGAGATGCCACATCATACTGCTGATGTCACTCTGTCTTCACTTGAGCTTACATAATATCCTATAATAGTAATACTAATTGCGACTGTACGTCGCAGTTTACTATGAATCAGTCATGCCTTGTGAAACGCTCCATATATTGCCAATACAGAATTAATTTCATATGTTGAGCTGACTTCCGTGGCTATAGAGCTGACCTAATCAAACCCTGTACACTCAAGACATGCTCCATATATGGCCAGTACAGAATTAATTCCATATGTTGATCTGACCTCAGCGCGAGGTCGCTTCTCACCCTCAGGGCGTGCTACTACTACTACTAAAAATCACACCCGTGTGAAGTGAGGAGTACTCTCATCGTACATCATCATGCCATAACATATTGATTTGCTCAGATACATATGACAAAAATTCTCCATTGTCAATGGAATATAATCTTTGTGTTAGGACAAAAATTATAAGACAACACTTTAGCTGAATATAGGATAATAAGGGTAATAATAATAATAATAAGTAATGATGTAATTAATACGACAATTGACAATGTTTTGCGTGGAACAATCGGTTGTTAAGTCTGGCATCGATTGCCAGGGCTCTCCGACCAGTTACGTGCGTGCAGCTTACACTACATCGGAAACACCTGCGACGTAAGGGACATGTAAGGGACATGTCGTGCAAGAACCACACGTAAGGTCCCTGCAGCCCATTGTTGATTAGATTATATTAGATGGACTTCTCTCACTCACATCCACATTAGCCTGACTGTGGCTGTCTGTGGAGAAATGACAGCTGCGCCTCATCAGTAAAAAAAAAAAACCTTTGTGAAGTGAAGGGCGCTCTTATACAGCTCATACATCACATACCATGCTCGGCCAATCAAATCATTTAAGATTTGGTACACACAAACACACACCTGGGAATAGGAGGGGCTAGCGCCCGTGCTCAGCCAATCAAATCATCTCAAATCTGGCACACACATGGGCAAAAAGGAGAAAAAAAAGAAACTAATAGTTCAGAAGGAGGAAGAAATAAAAAAGTTATCTTGATTTGTTTTCACTATCGCTGCTGATTGGGTTGAATGTTTCTCTTAATAAGTGTAGGGGGTTAATGTTGTGTTGCCTGGAAGCCTGGAGGAGGTTTGATGATGCTCTGGCCTGGCAGCGAAGTAAAGTCAAAGAAGCTGCTGTGTGAAGGGCCTATTACTGTGGGGTCCGCTGTGTGGCTTGACTGTTGGTGAAGGTTACTGTGTGCAGAGGCCGGACCGGCCATGCCCATCCAGGGCTGGTGTGTGACGGAGGAGGAAGAGTTGGCAGAGGAAGGGTAGGATGAAGGGTACCCTGGGAAGCCATATGAGCTGTAGAAGAGGTTAGGCAGGGGTGGAGAGAAGTAGTTCCGAGGAAGGAGACCACCACAGGGTCCAAGTCCACCTTTAGTGGGTAGTGAGGTCAGAGGGTGCAGGCTGTGGGGTAAGCTGTCATGCACAGAGAGGTTATTCTGGGTTAGTTTGGCCAGTTCCTCGAAGCTACGGTCATCGCGCCCCTGTTGCTGCTGCTTAGAGGAACTAAAGCCGAAGGCTGCCTCCCAGTCGGTAGAGGATGATACCGGGAGGGAGTCTGATGTGAAGGGCCTCGGTGGTTCGGGAGTTGGATGCCAGGCCGAGTTGCTCTGTGGGGAGCTGGAGAAGCCAGCCAGGCCACTGGGAATGGGGTTGTGGTGCCTGTAGATGTCAGGCACCCCAGAGAACAGGAACTGGGACTTGGCAGCCAGCCCATCAAAGTGGGAGTGTTGTGCTGCGAGACATGTAGAGGGTGACACTGGGATGGAGCTTGAGTTGAAGTGCCTCTGTGTTTCTGGTGCCGTAGGCCAGTCCGAGTGGTTCTGTGGGGAGCTGTGGAAACTGGGAACGTGGTTAGGGTGCCCGAAGCTTTCCGAGAACAGGGATCGGGACTCTGCAGCCGCCCAGGGGGATCGAGCTGTACTGATATGCACCGGCAAGCTGGATTTGGTGTGGTCTGGAGGGGGAGATGGAGAGTCACAGCCCAGGAGCAGTTGTGAGAATTCACCACTGCCTGTACCAATGATGTCTGGTAGCTTGTCATTGGGGCTGGTGGGCTCACAGTGTCTTGATGAGAAGGGGGGGATGGGTGACGTGAGGCACAGATCAGAGTCTGGCCTGTCGGGGGTTGCGTGTTCGGAGTCTGAGCTGCCATCTGATGGCGGACTCTTGCTGTGTTCTAATGACAGGCCATCATTTGCCGTTGTGCCTGATGTGGGTGTTAACGACCATGCGGTTTTGTTAGTGCTTTTGGAACTTTGTAAAGAGTTGTATTTGCCCTTGGGTTTGTCCCATGCTGTGGCCGGGGCGATCTGTAGAAACGTGGGGTTGATTTTGAGGAGATCCTCTAAAAGCTTCTGCTTGTATTCTTCGTGCTTACCCGCCTGTATCTCCTCTTTCGTAAAGGTAGCGTCTTCGTCTCCGAGCTCGTGTAGATATGTGCAATCCGGTTTGGGACACGGCATGCTCTTTAAAAAGTAACTGCAGTATTTAGTTGTCCCTAAAGACGCCCTAAGTATTCTGCCATCTACCTTTTCATTGTTGACACACTGTATAGCTCTGAGGGCGTCTTCAGAGCGACTGTATGTTACATATGCACTGGCAATAGGCCCCTGTGTGCCGGCATATGACATGTTGTTGGTCATCACTTTCAAAGTGGTGATTTTCCCAAACTTCCCAAATAAATCTGGCCTCTTTAATACCTTGGGGTCGGCCAGCCTTCGCGACAGACCCAATACAAACACCAGGTTCTTCTGAATGACGCGCATGTTGCTCAGATGCTTGCGGTTATCCGTGATCTTCTGCTTCTTCTCGTTGTGTTTCTGTTTCTTCTCGTTCTTTATCCTCTGCAGCTCCTCCTTTGACAGAGGCTTGTACACCGCGGGGTCCTCCGTGTAGGGTTTCCCACAGTCGGGGCAGAGACCGTTCTCATCCGTGCGGATGTTGTGCCAGCAGAAGCGGCAGATCTGGTAGCCGCAGGTACAGGGGAAGAAGTTGGCGTCGTCGATTTCCAAGGGTTCCGTACACAGTGGGCACTCCGTGGGACCCTCCACGACATTGAGGCTTTGGGTCATAATCAGGGGTTGGTGTTTTTGGTGAGTGCAGGGAATCTTGTCAGCTTTTAGCAGAGTGATGAGGATGGCCTTCTGTCTCTTATGTCTGAAACTTTCTAAATGAACTGAATGCTCTAATGGTGGTCTAAACTCTACAGTGCCTTATATAGCTTATACCGAGCTCTGGTCTGACATCACACTCTCACACAATAATGATTGGCGAGTTCTGAACTCTCCTATGTGAGTATCGACGGTCGGGTCAACGGTTGTGATCTTGGCATGAAAGGGACACAGAAAGACGGCTGCAGAGATTTATGACGTGAGAGGACACAGATTGATGGATACGACGGATCAGTTGTGCCCCGTACCCGTACCATACACGCAATGCGTTCCCATCTGCTCGTCTCGTCTGTTATGTCCATACATGGAGATCTCTGTACCCGTCTGTAATTTTACCCATAATATGCTAATACTGGCCTCCAAGTATTGGTATAAGGGGTACTGCACTAAGTACTCATCGGGTACAACACGTACACTGACAACAGGTAGAACTGTATACAACATGATATGGGCATGCAGGGTGTGATGCACCCATGGGAACACGGTCCGCTCAGCAGATCTATGGTCCATACACCATAAAAATCCCCATATATGGACTGGAGTTATGTTGATATGTCATCAATATGATGTCATACACTGAACTACATATTTGGGCATGTTTCGCATTGAACTCCATATATGGGCATATAGACGGGTATTGCATAATTGGGTATGCATTTTTCCAACTTGCATGGTTCTCGACTTGCATCGTTCCCAAATACTAGTCAATATGAGAACTGCGCTTCCACATTCCTGGAGTGCAGAAGTGCCCGGGTATAAGGCCCCAAGAGATTGCTTGTTTGGTGTACATATTTCGCTGATTTATGCCCAGAATAGGATTTGTGGACATTCTAAGATTCACAGGTGGAAACATTTTGTGCGTAGTTCTTGCATAGATTTAATGTTTATTTATTTTTAATATAATGCACAAGTTAATATACAATTTATTTAATTTAGGCTATTACTAACTAAACTATGAAAATTATAATAAATACCACGTTCCTGGTCAAAAGAAAATGTCTCACTCACATTACGTTACTATAAATGGCTCTTACAAGTGTTACTGCCTATTTTCACACATTGAAATATGAATTGGTTCATAATAAAATAAAATCCCCTATCCATGTTAACACCTACCATCAGCTCCCAGTACTTACCGCACAACATCAAGTCGTGCTCCTCATATACGCTGAGTTGGCGGTGCCCGGGATCAAACCCATGCACGACCGCGCGGTCGAAAGGCGAGTGCTCTACCCACTGAGATACCCGGCAGGACTAATAACTTCCTTAGTGCTCCAACCGAGGACGGAGTGTTAATTTTCCCACAGATCATTTGAGGTTTTCACGGAACGTCAACCGTCACGGTTAAAATGCGTTTCTTCTTGTTGAAGGTGCCAGAGGCTGTGTCTTCATTGACTATTTCCGGGAGCTCCACGAGGAGGCGCTGCACACCGTTCACCTCTATGAGCACGTCGTCCTTGGACACACTGAGCTGGCATTCCGACAGGGAGCAAACGTCCGGCATGTGGACCGTCAGCTCCACCCAGCGCCGCCCGCCGTCAGAGTCAACTCTGAGCCGGTACTCTGGTTGAGGCTGTGCCGTTTCGCTGCTGGAGATCACCTCGATCAACTTCTTCTTGTTCTCCACTGGCCCAACGATGAGCTCATTTGCCAGGTTGGACTCGCTTTCGTCCTCGCATCTAGAAGAAATCCGTTGCAGGAGCGAAGCAGGGGTCTGGGTGGCAAGGACCGTGGCCGTGTCCCGTTGTGTGCTTCTGGACGCAGACCGTTGTGGCAGCTGCCAATCCACCCCGAGGCGACGGTGAATATCGGACAACCTTCCCTTGAAGTTGCTGCTGGTGACTGTGTGCTCTGGAGATAACTCCAGTCCGTACTGCTTCTGTGCAAAGCTCAGAATCAGCAGGTGTAACTGCTCCATTGCTCTCTCGGCCTTCGTCAACCCCAGCACCTCAGGGTTAAATGCCACGTCCAACACAGTGTACCAGTCCTTCTCTTCTCCTTCTGTGATTCTTTGCAGTTTCCCTCCAAACAAAGGCATCGGTTTAGTGAGGTCCTCCTGAGGTGCATGTACACGTCTCCACGTACACACGTTGATGTACAGCATCTCCTTTGGTTCTGCTATTATTTCAGTGAAAAGGCATGAATGGGGCTCGGGTGGGGAGGCTGATTCGGCTCCTTTCTTCATGTGTTGTTCAGAGAATCTCCGGTAAGCGTGAGGGTCATTTTGAGCAAGATCATCCAACATGGACCAAAACTGCTGTAGCATATCCTTTGAACACCCCATGGACGACATTCTAACTCATGCAGCTATGAAAGCTGTCTACCAAGATAAGACAAACTTCGACAATGAATGTCCGAGAGCATACAGGACAGCGAAGACAGGATACAAAGACCTGAATGTTCACATTTTACCTAAATGCTCACTAGGCAATGACAGAATACACTTCTAAACATATTTTTAGCCGGAACCTTACAACACCTTATATATGCTGACTAAGCTGTGGTCTGACGTCATATAATGTTGACCTTTACACACACATGTCCTGAATATTTCTTCGCTCTCCAATATAGGAAATCACACTTGTGTGAAACAAACATTAAAAGTCCATAGACTTGGCTGCCACGTGACGTCATTTCCGAGAGCCAGACGTTGGAGGGGCTAGTGCCCCTCAAAAACAAGATTGGATTTCTCTGATTGACGACATCATTACTCCATATTTGGGGCTCCGCAGTTCATCCCTAGCTGTCCTGCATGGTTATAGCAACATGCTTTTGTTTTTGAGGAGCCCTCCTACAGTGCGTGTGTGTGTGATAAAAAGTGAGGATGCCAAAAGTGATTGGCCGGATTGTGATGATGTATGACAATAAGAGCGGCCCTCACTTCCCACAAGTGTGATTTTTACATGATGTTTAAGACTGAGTAATTACTTGGTGTGAGGCACAGACTTAAATTTGGTGTTGTGGAGGTGGGAGGCAGGGCCGGATCTACCATATGGGCACCTTGGGCACGTGCCCAGGGGCCCTCAGAGGTGGGAGGCAGGGTCAGATCTATACCATATGGGCCCAGGGGCACTCAGAGGTGTTAATCCAGCCCTGGCAGGGCCGGATCTACCATTTGGGCACTTTGGGCACGTGCCCAGGGGCCCTCAGAGGTGTTAATCTGGCCCTGGTGGGAGGCCTGGTTAATGCAAGAAATGTGGCACTGATCTCTCCTGCTATGGAACGATTCAGCCCAATCTGACCTGGGGTGTGGGCGTGCATAAAAGACTACTAGAGTCAGGATGAGTGGTGTAAAGTAAGTACTATAGCACGCCGTTTTTCATCATTTTTGAGGATTTGAAAAAAATAAAAAAAACAATGGGTTATAGCCCATGTTTTTTGAAATTTTGGAGAAAAGAAATCCAGGCCCATGAATTAGAGGATAAAGTCATAAAGCTCACATGTTTGAGGATTTGAAAAAAAAATGAAAAAAACGATGGGTTATAGCCCATGTTTTTTGAAATTTTGAAAAAAAAGTTATCCTCGTTTCTCATCATTTTGGACCATGGGCTATAGCCCATATCGTACGGCATACTATAGCGCAATTTTCCGCAATCTTTTCCGCAATTTCTTCGCAATTCCTCCACAAAACTCCGCAATTTTCCGCAACACTCCGCAATTCCTCCGCAATTTTCAATTTTCAATGAAAAAATATATGGGCTATAACCCATCGTTTTTTCCTCAATTTTCCGCAATGTTTTCCGCAATTTTTCCGCAATTTCCTACGCAACACTCCGCAATACTTATTAAGTACTGTACTTAGTACAATTTTGAGTTATTGAGGGGTGCTAGCCCATCCTATATACAGGTTTAATGTTTGTTTTTAGTTCAATGTTTGTTTTAAAAACACCATTGAGAATGAAGGGAAAATGTATGTCATATTGTCTCTTTATTGTTAATGGCATGCATTTAATGTTTGTGTTTGTACCGTTTGTTTTACATCACCATTACATCACCTATAATCAACATGAGTTAGACTTTAATATATTAGGACCCCTCACTTCACACAGGTGTGATTTATTTTTTTATTTAAAAAAAAATGTACTTGTAGTGACTCATACGTTCTTGTTTGATGGATTGAATATATACTTTATTTACAGTTTGCAAATAGTACAGAGGTACAATTTTACAATGGTGCTGAAAGGATAACACAAATCCCATGAGGGCTTGTTTCCTATGTATTGAATGCATCGATTCATGTCTAGTTGTTAATTTGTATTATTGAGGTTGGAGATGTAGAGGCTAACCAACTAGGTTACCGAGTCTTAAATTAATGTTATGATGATAATGATGATGATGATGATGATAATGGCCCAAATTGAGATAAATGTGGTTTATTTTCCTTTTTCACTCTCTTTTGGTTTTTAATTGACGTTAAAAAAATAGATAAATAACACTTAAAGTAAAAATAAAATAAAAAATCACACCTGTGTGAAGTGAGGGGCGCTCTTATCGTCATACATCACATTCCGTGCTCAGCCAATCAAATCATCACAAATGTCATTCCGGCGGTCAATAACTTCGTCTTCACTTTTCTGCCCTCAGTTTTATCTTCAATATGTACCAATCAAATCATTGCTATGGGGTGATCAACCAATAATCAGCCAATGTCACAAACCCTCAAAGCTGGGCATAGAGGTCATGTGGGAGTCGGTGTATCCCCCAGAAGCATTCTCCGCCATCGCACTCGCTCTCCCTCGTGTAATCTGATTTATACGTGGCTCATCTTGGTTGTGCATGGGCTGATATGAGCACTGATTATGGCTCCAGTGATCTCTGAAACAGATTTAAATTATTGTCACTCGTACCAGCAGACTTCATGAGCAGGGTTTGTTCCGCTGCTGAAAAGACCACCTCTGCTGTTCTTTTTGTTACATTATGTTGCGGGTGGGGCTTGGCGGGGTTGTGGGTTGAGTTCCCAGCAGACTGACGAGCTTTATTTCAGTCATCATTCATGCGCACTGTAGGCCACACCCGACAGATGAACTTGACCTTTGGCCTGTGTCCAAGGTAGGTTGACCTGATCTGGAGGCTGAGAAGCATGTGGAGGTACGACCCGAGGGTGGTGAAGACGTGCCACCAGGCATGGAACTGTGTCACCGCTCCGATGCCAGGCGGTAGTGCATGTCTGCTGGCTCTCAGCGAGTCACAGAAGACGTTGTCAACGTTCCACAGTAGGAATCCAAAGATGAAGCAACCCAAGGAGGTGTAACACATTGACTTAAACCACGGGTACACCCATGTCACTATGTAGATGGATCGCAGTATCAGGCACACTATGAGAACTCCAATCATGACCTGATGAAAAAGAGGCTCTTTCCATTGTAAATAGACCACGGTGACACAAACACTGAAGAACAACGACAACGCAATGGGAAAGAAATTGACCGTGTTCTCCTTCCTGAACGTCTCGAATATACAATAGACGATGACGCACATGTAGTAAATCATCGGCAACTCGTCCAGCAACTGCATCTCGTAGAGCAGGGTCATGTGGAAACACCAGGAGCCGACGCCGACGGCCGCGAGTCCCAGGAAGGAAGTGACGTAGCGGAACTCGAGGCCATCTTTGTGTGCCCGGATGGCGCCGTAGAGCGGAAGCAGGATCATAATCAGGTTGCTGATGGTGTTCCAGAACTCCGCGATGTAGACCGAGACGATGTAGTTCTCTTCACACCAGTCCAGTGTTGACGTCGGTTTCCCCCAGTATCCCTGCCGGTCTAAAGACGGAGGCATGATGGCAGAGAGGAGGATTGGTCCGTCAAAGAAGTCCTTGCTCTCTGTGGTGTGTCTCTGCCCCTGTCCCTATGTCCACAACTCTGTCCACAACTCTGTCTGTTCCAGTAAATCAAAGTCTACATACGGTATACTAACAACTCCAGTTGACAACACTATATGCAGGCTGACCAGTACACAGCACAAACCGTTGCCTAACAATGGCGATTTGCACAGGCATGTCCTGAATGAGACATTGTTATGCCCATGGTTTGAAATTTGAATAGAGTTTCATGTATACACCCATGGCCAGGCTCATGTGTGCTTTAAGGGCGGGAACCCCTTTTGGTGTTAGTGTTATGTTATGCTTTAGCTATTGAAAAATAGCAGATCTACAAGCTCATAGCACGCCACCGAGTGGCACGCTACGAGCTTGTAGGTCTGCTATTTTTGAAAATTCGAAGAACCACTGACATATAGAAACATAGCTTTTTCAGAAAACTGTCAGGATGTAGAAGACATTTTCAGAATCTGATCTCAGGTCAGAATGGGTTAAAGCTGTACCTAAAAGTAAAGACAAGCGAAACTTCAAACTTGGTAAGGCTGTGCTGCCATTTTCTTTGAATTCCCCTTTTGACTTTGTGTAGACTGAACTTTGGTTTGTAATAAATGTAAACATTGTTTTGGTTTGTGGTACTTTTCCATGTGTTACTCCCCTGTTGTCCCTCAGCTTAGACTACAACAGGGGTTAACACAGCTGTTGTATCAGTTTCACACTACAACAAACAACAAACACTACAAATGGGTCCCATCAATAGGGCCCTTCCCTTGTACCTCTGGCCTTTTACGGTGAAGAGGTGACCACAGAAAACTACAACATGACATCACGCCGTGGTCGTCACTGCTCACACAACACATCTCTCTGTTTTCACCGAAAACTGGGCTATGAATAGGCCTTAATTAAGTCTTAAGTCACATTGCTCTTGTGACTGGCACAGTGTCACTTAGGCCAAGTCAAAATAAAAACATGATTTGCTAAACAATGTGCCTAACAATCAGAAATTGAAAATAATAAAATCAGAAAAGAATAAAAAGTCAATTTATTCTTCTTCTAGCCCTTGTCACATAACTGACAGACTTATGTCAATATATTTATTGGCTATAAACCTTTTGGGCGAAATTATTAAGAATATATATATTTTTTCTGTTTTCTGAAAAACTTAATAAAATGACCGCTATTTTAAAAAGGTGACGATGTGTAGGCTTATCACAGAATATTCATAATTAATCATATCTGAGCCATTGCATGTTTGTTGTTGGCACGCATAATCATTATTTTGGTTAGCTTGCACTATAGTTTTCTGACACTTGATGGCGACATTGCACCATGGCTCTGCATTGCACCGGTTGTAGGGACACAGGCAGGTGTAGTGATTAGATGGACTCACTGCCAGGTAGAGGAGAGGAAGCAAACAGACAAGAGAAAAGACACGCTACGAAAACTTTAACGTCTACTTTGGCTTTTGTGTGCGTCTCACAGAGTTTTTAAGTAGCTTGTTTCAATAATTAGAATAGATATAGGCCTAGGCTATAAGACTATTCGGTATAGTACGTGTATGACTGTATCCCAACCTGTTTGACGAGCTGGCCAGGTGCGGATCGAGGACCAAGCTGACTAGTGGAGAGGACTGCTGGAGCTTTCTCGTCTGGATGGGAGAGTTTTAACCCTGGCCATCACTTTACAGTTTACAACAACTGACGAAGTCAAGATGCCTCTCATGTCATGGTAGGGAACCGTTTATAATTATTTGCTGCTGCATGGCTGCTGCTGCTTGTATGGCATGTTATTGTTTTGCTAGGCTGCTGGACTCAATGATTGGGTGGCATAGGCTACAATGAAACATGCTCACTGACTGGTTCTGGGGTTAAAGAGTGCATTATGTATGACTGTTGTGCTGCTATGGCCTCTGTTGAATCAAGGTAGTGACTCTGTGACAGGGTACAGTAGGCTGTACTGTAGCCTCTTTGTCACTTGAATTGGCCCATGGCATGCACGTGTGAGTTTATGTCCTTTTAAAGTTCTAGCTGTAGAGGTTGTCGTGTGGGCTCCTACATATAGCAGCCTTGGTGTGTGTGTGTGTGTGTGTGTGTGTGTGTGTGTGTTGTATTGGCTGCTGTAACAGGGTGACTATTGGTTCATGAGGCATGATGTTGGCACCACCTCTGTGTGTAGGCCTATTTCTCATTATTATTCCTATTATTTTCCAGCTTTCTTTAATAATCTACTCAGCAAAATAAACAAAGTTTGGGAATTTTCACTTCAGTGACGTGACTATTTCAATCTTCTTGACGTGGTATTAATTAAGACACCTCTGATGACCAGCAGCTAATTGTCCTGCATGCATTTGTTTACTCAGGCTTTTGGCAATTAGTTTGTTTGTTTTGTTTTCTGTTTTTCTGTTTTGTAAAGCGTCCTTGGGGATGCTGTCACAATGGCATATTGCACTCATTGCACATTATATAGTATACATGAAACATGCTGCGTTTACAGATATTTGAATCATTCAACAAGACATTTTCAACAACTTATTGGCAGAAGCTTTGGCCCCTATTGTATTCCTTTGCGCAGCTATTTTTCTGTATTTATTGTGACTGCATAGGCTATGTGTTGGAAATATACAATATAACACTATGTTAACATATTTAAATCATTCAACATTTAAAACATTTATACTAATTTGATGGCATGCAGGAATATGGCTACTGGAGATCTGTCTGCATTGTCTCCAGAGCAGACCCTCATAATCCACAAACACCACTTCCTGGACCAACACAGGACAGCGTTAGCCATATATTTTCATACTGTTTCCATTAGGACTGAAAATAATGATAGTATACATTATTGGGCCTTAGAATGTATGTTAATGCCAGGTGTGGCCAATAATGGAGCTTGCCACATGAGGGCAGTAGCGTTCCTATAGTCTCAGACTAGAGAACGTTGATGTTACTGAAACAGCAGTGAGGAACAGAAATCTAAAGGCAAAGCTAGGTCAATCACTGTCCTTTTAACTGAATGCAATAGTGCAGTTCTCTCCCAATTTTTTTTTTTATATAACTAATACATTTATTTATGAAGCTCTTTTCAAAACTTAAAACCAAACAATAAAATAAACATCAACAAATGGCAAGTAAACACATATGAGTATGGTTGGCAAACTTGGCAGTGCACATTATTTAAAAAAAAGAACATTGTTGAACAAGAACAAGTTGTAGCCTAGAATCCTAGATCCTATAAGCAGCCAGTGGTGCAAAAAGCCTGATCACCCCGAGGTGACAAGACTCATCTTGGCAACAAACCTGAGAATCTAGCTCTGGTCCATAGCCCATAGCTCTAATGCCTTATGCCGTCGCATTTAGAGCTATGTTACTGTCTACTTCCGGGGCTCGCATGAATGCAGACCAGCCTCTCCTCTGTAGTGAAAATAAAAATAACTTTTTTCCAATACAAAGACAGGTTGTGTAATTAGAAAACATACTTCCCTTAGTGGATGCACTTTGACCCCCCACCACCCCACGTTTAAATGCACCCTTGGCAATATTGGTAGAGGGCGCAGTGAAGTAATTGTTTTTCCGGTGAAAGCAAAATGTCTCCTGAACTTGAACGACGCGTTGTGTGCTTGTAGATCTACTATTTTTGTCCAAAAGTGCCTCTTCTCTTACGGGATTTCAGCCCCATGCCTCTCTAACACTCCCTGCACATCCCTGGTTAGAAACACGTTCACATAATGAGGTCTTGCCAGTGTAGCGCACCATGTCTGTATGCTGCTGGGTCCTGACTCCTGAGTCAGGACCGTCAGCACCATGTCTGTATGCTGCTGGGTCCTGTCTCCTGAGTCAGGACCATCAGCACCATGTCTGTATGCTGCTGGGTCCTGTCTCCTGAGTCAGGACCATCAGCACCATGTCTGTATGCTGCTGGGTCCTGTCTCCTGAGTCAGGACCATCAGCACCATGTCTGTATGCTGCTGGGTCCTGACTCCTGAGTCATGACCATCAGCACCATGTCTGTATGCTGCTGGGTCCTGACTCCTGAGTCATGACCATCAGCACCATGTCTGTAGGCTGCTGGGTCCTGACTCCTGAGCACCATGTCTGTATGCTGCTGGGTCCTGACTCCTGAGTCAGGACCATCAGCACCATGTCTGGATGCTGCTGGGTCCTGACTCCTGAGTCAGGACCATCAGCACCATGTCTGTATGCTGCTGGGTCCTGACTCCTGAGTCAGGACCATCAGCACCATGTCTGTATGCTGCTGGGTCCTGAGTCATGACCATCAGCACCATGTCTGTATGCTGCTGGGTCCTGACTCCTGAGTCATGACCATCAGCACCATGTCTGTATGCTGCTGGGTCCTGACTCCTGAGTCATGACCATCAGCACCATGTCTGTAGGCTGCTGGGTCCTGACTCCTGAGCACCATGTCTGTATGCTGCTGGGTCCTGACTCCTGAGTCAGGACCATCAGCACCATGTCTGGATGCTGCTGGGTCCTGACTCCTGAGTCAGGACCATCAGCACCATGTCTGTATGCTGCTGGGTCCTGACTCCTGAGTCAGGACCATCAGCACCATGTCTGTATGCTGCTGGGTCCTGAGTCATGACCATCAGCACCATGTCTGTATGCTGCTGGGTCCTGACTCCTGAGTCATGACCATCAGCACCATGTCTGTATGCTGCTGGGTCCTGACTCCTGAGTCATGACCATCAGCACCATGTCTGTATGCTGCTGGGTCCTGACTCCTGAGTCAGGACCATCAGCACCATGTCTGTATGCTGCTGGGTCCTGACTCCTGAGCACCATGTCTGTATGCTGCTGGGTCCTGACTCCTGAGCACCATGTCTGTATGCTGCTGGGTCCTGACTCCTGAGTCAGGACCATCAGCACCATGTCTGGATGCTGCTGGGTCCTGACTCCTGAGTCAGGACCATCAGCACCATGTCTGTATGCTGCTGGGTCCTGACTCCTGAGTCAGGACCATCAGCACCATGTCTGTATGCTGCTGGGTCCTGAGTCAGGACCATCAGCACCATGTCTGGATGCTGCTGGGTCCTGACTCCTGAGCACCATGTCTGTAGGCTGCTGGGTCCTGACTCCTGAGTAGGAGGGGATTGTTGTTGTTTTGGGTTGAATTGGGGTCAGGTCAAGGTCATTGAAGAAGGAGAGACCATTTCTCGAGCAACCACAATACTCAAGGAAGGTCCTTCTCTCTCCTGTACCGTGAGCAGGGAGACCGTTTGGGCCTCCCATGCTGTGGAGCTGCTCAGTGACGTCTTACTCCATGTAATATACTGTATTCACAGTATAATAATAGATCTGTTGTAATTGAAACTACTATAGAGGGTATATGCACATGCATGCATAAAGTGAATGGCAAATCGAGTGGCGAAGTGAGTTTAACATTGTTTAATGCAATTAGATAGGACTTTTCTGTTTGTATGTATATAGGCTGTCGAGGCCAGAAAGTAGTTTTTTGCTCCGTAAGCGTTCCTGCATAACTTCCTCACATAACTTCTGATGATGTCACACGCACACCCTCTATTCTCTCAAGTTTTCCTCGACACATACCGTAATATTACATTAAAGCTGCTATAAGCAATAATGTCAAAATTGTAATGACCCTTTTTTATTTTTTTGGTATTCAGACAGCCAGCAATTTAGTCTCTGTGACACCTCTAGGAGCCACAATCTGCATTCAAAGTTGTTCCTATAGAAGCTTTATCATTGGTCGAAAAAAATAAACGGTCGCAATGACTAACCAATCAGGAAGCAGACAGATGTGACACAGAGACTACATTCTTTTGGGAGCGTTCTAACTATTGCTGGCTGTCTGAATACCAAAAAAAAGGTCATTCAAATTTTGACATTATTGCTTACAGCAGCTTTAAATGTAGGGTTCTATAAAGTAACTTGTAGAACGACTGTGGCTCAGGAGATAGAGCAGGTCGTCCAGTGATCCGTGGGTCGGTGGTTCGAATCCCGGCTCCTCCTCCTGTGTACATCGAAGTGTCTGAACCCACTGAACCCCAAATTCCTGCTGATGTGCTGGTTGGTGCCTTGCATGGCTTCCGCCGCCATGTGTGTGTGAATGCGTGTGTGAATGCGTGTGTGAATGGGTGAATGTAATGCACTACAGTATAAATTATGTAAAGCGCCTTGGATAAAGGCACTATTTATACAGTTGCACCATTTACTGTACCATTTATCTTATGAAGGCCTAATTCAGGGGTGCTTTGCGTGGAAAAAAAGGTATTTTTCAAGGCGTGACCCTGAGACCAAAAAGTTTGAAAACCATGCACTGGTCTAAACCCCCCCCCCCCACACCCCCATCTCCGCTGCACCGGCTCCCCCACGAGGGCTGCGATCTCCTACACACTCCAAGTGATGACTGAAAGCAAATTTGACATGACTATAAGGGCCCCGGCCGGCGTCCTAAATGAAAACAACATGTCTTTGGTATTTTGTGTGTGTGTGTGTGTGTGTGTGTGTGTGTGTGTGTTTGACCTGTTGATCAGTATGTAAGCACCAGTAGCCACCGACCCCCTCCACCCCCCTCCACCCCCCATAGCCATTTTGAAATGTCTGTGTTGATTCAGGTCAGGATCTGGCTGAGACGGAGAGCTTCACAGCTGCTAAGTGTTATTCAGCTGGTCAGCCGAGCTCTTCAACCTGTGAGCCTTTTTTACGTCTGTCTGTCTGTCTGTCTGTCTGTCTGTCTGTCTGTCTGTCTGTCTGTCTGTCTGTCTGTCTGTCCGTCCCTCAGTAGGCAGGTTTGGGGTCACATAGCAACTTAAGAGACTGAGGTTCATGACAACATCATGGACCCTGACGTGTTCAGCACCCCCTCCCTCCCTCTGTGTTTATGATCATCTCCAGTTTGACATGTTATTTTAGGCTTTTAGTATGATGACAGAGAGCGCTGCGTCTGCTCCATGACGTGATGATGTGGCTCACCTCACATTGGATCTGTTGAGAATCCAAATCCGTTGCTGTGGCACTGACTGCAGGTGCGACAACTTAAAGCCTACGGTGTCATTTGGTTTAATCCGCTGGTCCGTTTAGAATAGACAAGAGCACTCGTCAGTTGAATAGTTGACGGTTCACGGCTCTGTCAGAAACGGTATCTGTGTAAAGATCACCAGCACTCACTTGGTCCTGTTTTTTTTAGGATCTCTTGTTTATGAGCAGCCCCATGAGCAGCAGATCACTCACGGCCGTTTTGGACGCTTCCTCGGCGTGAATACAAAAAGTAGACAACGTTGATGTTACTCGACAACATGACATGACCCCTAGCGGCTCTATTTTCGTGCATGTTGTAATAACCCGACCTACAAGCTCTTGTGGAATTCCCTACCAACAAGTCGTAAAGCAACGTGAGTCCCTAGACTCCTTCAAAACCGCTCTAAAAGAGCACCTACGGGAGGCTGCAATTCTAAACTGCTCCCAGTGAAAAGCCCCCCCCCCCTCGAATTCTTTGTGATTAAATTTGACTGTTTATATGATGTTTTTGCATAGATGCTTTCATGAATTGAGTATGAATGGGGAAGGAACAAGCCAATAGGATTTCTTGGGTTTAAATCCTCTTAGCAGACCTTGTATTGAACTCTAGCCTACTTTCCTGTGCTTTTTTTTTCTGCAAACAGTTAATAAAACAGTCAATCTGTTGCTAGTTTATAGGTTTAGACGCCCTGGCAGTATACTGGACTTACATGCGAGAAAAACTATTTCCGGCCAGCCCGGCTGCGACATCTGACAACAGTCCTATACGATGGATGTTGGCAAGAACTGACGTCAATATCTTGTCACGTATAGGGGTCGTAATAATCTCCCATCTGCCGATGGGTTCCCATATTGCGTATATAGGGTGACCAATAGGAGACCGGAAATGTCTACCATTTCCTGCTAGTGGCAAGGCGTGGGATTGGCTGTCGATCTATTATATCATTTCTGTCGAGCAGAAACCTTGTATATCCATTTTTCCTCTTCCTTTTTCTTCAGACTCTCAACCCGACACTGGTGTTGTGATCTGGTATACCTGCTCTTTTCACTGTCTGGAACCTTTGAAAGTGAAAGGTTTTGCAATCAGAGCTTATTTTAATGATGTTTAGGACACAAGAAACACTTTCCTGGGGTTTTTATGTTTGTAATATATATATATATATATTAGTCCTGACACCATGTTCATGTTCATGTTCAATGTCATGAAAATGTGGTCTCACTTCCTTCCTGGTCTACAAAGTCACACCTCCCTGCAGCCTTGCCCCTAGGAGGGGGGAATGCACTGAAGCATTATGAGCATTGTAGGAATTCAGCCAAACTCTAGTCAAATACACAGACTTCATTATTTGTCTGGCCATAGGGTGCAAATTCCAAATTGTGCTATACTGTTGTCTACTACAAGAACATTGAGTCACTGCAGTTTCTTCCAGCGGTGAAATGTCCATTTAAGTGTGTCGGTAGGTGTTATAAATCATAAATCAACCAATATAAACGATGTTTTTTTAAAATATATTTTTGGGGCTTTTTCTGTCTTTATTGATAGTAGATTGACAGGAAATAGGGAGAGAGATAGGGGGGGGGAGAGACACACGGCAAAGGCCGTCGAGATCGGGAGTCGAACCCGTGCCTGCATGCATGGGCCCCAAATGTATATATATTTTTCATTTCCTGAAAGGAACTGTTTTGGACATACAAGGTTTCCACTGCAGGGCCAGCGACGATATCAGGGACCGTTGCTTTAATTCCCATGCCGTTTCCCACTCTGGGAATATGAGAGGGAGCTTCACCTGGTTTGCCCCTCCCGTCTCCCCACCTGCAGCATAACAGTCATATCCTGTATCTCTATAGAATGTCTTTTGCGTAACTCTTATCTAACCCCTGATATTATTCTTGGTATAGCCCCGCACATGCAGTGCCGTGCCGTCCACCGAAAATAGCTGATCTACAAGCTCACATGTTTAACCCATTCTGAACGGGAACCCATTTTGGTGTTAGCATCATGTTATGCTTTAGCTATTGAAAAATAGCAGATCTACAAGCTCATAGCGCGCCACCGAGTGGCGCGCTACGAGCTTGTAGGTCTGCTATTTTAGAAAAATCGAAGAGCGACTGACATTTTTAGAATCTGATTTCAGGTCAGAATGGGTTCATCAGACCAGTGTGTGTCCAGTGGAAACCTCGTATGAATCTGATCTCAGGTCAGAATGGGTTAAGCACCACCGCTATACGATCCCCCCCCGTCCCGGCACGGCATAAAACACGGAGCATAAATTAAGCCGTACGGCTTCCAGAAACTTCCTACCCAGTTCCCGAACCTTCCTTGTCTGAACTCCAGCCCTCCGATTCAATCCTGTCCCCGGACTCTGACTCCGTGCCCGATATCATGAGAGTTCTTCTGGGAAACATCTCAAGTCTTTTTTTTTCACATTTGTAAGAGAGAAATTTGTCTAAATGCTCTTAAAAAATAAAGTCTTGACACTTTATTTTTGTTGTCATTCAACTGAAAGGGAGATTCATTTTGTGGTATTTCTTTCTCCCCCCCCCCCCCCTCCTCTTTGTTCTACGGTGATCTTTTATCTGCCAGTCCCATCTCCTCTCTCCTCATAAAAATTCCTGCCAGGAAAAGAGGAGAGCTATAGCGGGTTTGATGGGGTGGGGTTTGTTTTAGGTCCCCCCCCCCCCCCTCCTCCCCCTGTTCGGAGAGGAAACTTTCATTGCTTTCTGATTTATGAGTGGTTTGACTCCTGGAGGAGTTAGAAAGTGCTTTCTCTCTCTCTCTCTCTCTCTCTCTGTGTGTGTGTGATATCTCCCCTCAATATATATAATGTAAGTCTCTCCCTGTGTTGTGTTTATCCAGCATGAAGAAGGAGGTGTTAGGTCCGTCTGAGAAGACCACAGAGAGGACCCTTACGGTGGTCTTTGAGGCGCCCGGGTCCGGGTACATGCGACGCCAATGGGCGATAGCGAAAGGCGCCGGCGGGTCAATGTTTTCACGTCTATTCATAGCCTATATATCCCTTATTCAATGCATGTTGTTGTCTTTTAACCCGCAGTGAAACGTCACGTTGCTTTATCTGCAAATTCGGCATGTAATATTTCACCTCTGTCGGTGGAGGGGGGGGGGGGGGGACGACGACGACGACCTCATGTGTCCAAAACTGTTGCTTTTCAGCATTCAAATTGGCAAATATTATCAAACGTAGCAGATCTACAAGTAGTGCAGATCTACAAGCTTGAAACGTGTTTGATTCGCGCCCCATTTGGAGCTTGTGGATCTGCTACTCATGATGCAGATTGTGTGTGACGCTGTAGGCCTAGTATGATCAGTTAGTTAGTTAGTTACTGTAACTGATCAAGTATAGGTCATTAATTTATGAAAAAACACACAAGAGATCCGGCAGCAACGGAATAATGCATTCTGTGTGGATGTTCTCGTGATGGAATGCATTCTGTGTGGATGTTCTCGTGATGGAATGCATTCTGTGTGGATGTTCTCGTGATGGCAACGACAATGCAAAGCTCACGCCGCGCCGAGAATGTTTCTGACTTGTAGATCGTCTATTTCTATCTTGTGATGAGCGACACCAGCACGCTGCAGCAAACAACAAAGTATAAATCAGTCATTAGGAGGGGGAAACCGTAGCGGGGAGGAGAGGGAAAAAGAAAAACAAAAGGATTCCACATCCGCTCCAGTTGAGACGACCACAGCAGCTCGTGGTGATAGGCTGTGAGAATGGATGAATTGTCCCTTCAATGAAAACACTTTCCTTTTTTTTTTTTGGTACACTGTATATGTGGGACTTTCGCTGAAAACCAGAGAGCGCTGCGGCCGTTCTGCATAATAGCTGGAGGGAGAGTGTGGCTTTATGGTACTCCGCCGCTGTGTCCTGGAATGACAGAGACACCGCTAGCCTACTGACTGCATGGCTCCCTCTCTCACACAGCCAGAGATCTGTCCCGTACACCGCTAGCCTACTGACTGCATGGCTCCCTCTCTCACACAGCCAGAGATCTGTCCCCTACACCGCTAGTCTACTGACTGCATGGCTCCCTCTCTCACACAGCCAGAGATCTGTCCCGTACACCTCTAGCCTACTGACTGCATGGCTCCCTCTCTCACACAGCCAGAGATCTGTCCCGTACACCTCTAGCCTACTGACTGCATGGCTCCCTCTCTCACACAGCCAGAGATCTGTCCCGTACACCGCTAGCCTACTGACTGCATGGCTCCCTCTCTCACACAGCCAGAGATCTGTCCCGTACACCGCTAGTCTACTGACTGCATGGCTCCCTCTCACACAGCCAGAGATCTGTCCCGTACACCGCTAGCCTACTGACTCCCTCTCTCACACAGCCAGAGATCTGTCCCGTACACCGCTAGTCTACTGACTGCATGGCTCCCTCTCTCACACAGCCAGAGATCTGTCCCGTACACCGCTAGTCTACTGACTGCATGGCTCCCTCTCTCACACAGCCATGAGGCCCTCGGACAGGGTTAGGGTTGCCAGTAGTGTTGATTTTGGCGACTAAAACTAGGACGAAAAATGTTCGTTGACTACCTTTCACTGACGAAAACTAAATATATAGAAACTAAATGAAAACTTAAGCTACGATGACTGAAACTATAAGACTAAATATATTGACAATTTCGTCAAAAAAATAAAAACTAGATTAAAATGTTAGGAAGGGGCGACAGATCCAATATAAGTCATTTTACACTTGGTTGCAAATAGCTAATCGGCTATTTTCAGCAAGTGTAAAAACAGTCATTACGACTCCTAAATCAACTGTAGATTTAGTCGACTAAAATCCTATGATATTTAGTCGACTAACACTAGGACATTCCAGGTGACTAAAATGTGACTAAAAATAAATAAACTATTCAATAGATAAATAGATCTTTATTGCATTGCTTGCATGAAACAACAGAATTCGGTTTAGAGCTTCAGCCCTGGCATACAAATAAATAAAATAACCATACTGTACAATAACCCAAAGTGCAATAGTGCTGGTGCAATGTAATAGTGCAAAGTCCATTTTCAGTACCCTTTTAATACTACAGAGGTGGCTCGGGGACGGGGGGGCAGGTTGTTCATTCAGCAGCCTGACAGCCTGTGGCTAAAGGCTGTTGGTCAGTCTGTTGGTTCTGGACCGGATGGATCCATATCTTCTACCTTTCTCTAAAAGATGGTGTGCTGGGTGGAACTGGTCCTGTAGGATGTTATTTGTGCGGCGTAGGCAGCGGGAGGTGAAGACTGTGGAGTTCTCTGGGAGACTGGTCCTGGTCATATAGTCAATAGACTATGACTAAAACTCAAATCTAAATTTGCTGCCAAAAACAACAGTGGTACACCGCTAGCCTACTGACTGGCTGCCTCTCTCACACAGCCAGAGGCCATCGGACAGGGTTGGTTGCCAGATTTAGAAATCTGGCAACGAGCGTCTACAAAAACAAGCCCTAAAGGAAGTGACTATGTCGTCTCTGTCTGGCAGAAACCTCGCATCTCGTTATATTTTTGAGGGGCGCTATAGACCCTCATATACACAGGTTTAATGTTTGTCTTTAGTTCAAAGTTTGTTTAGTAAATGCATTGACAATAAATGGAAAATGTACGTCATAATGTGTCGTTTATACGTCATATTATTGTCTCTTTATTGTTAATGGCGTTTGTTGGCATTGTTTTCTTCTTTTTTCTAATAATTAATATCCCACGATTTTGTAACCCATTTTTCACCCTTGTGTCAATTATCTAATCCTGGCACCGTTTGTTTTTACATCACCATTACATCACCATATCAACATGAGTTAGACTTTAATATTATTAGCGCCCCTCACACAATCTTGTCGATTTGCTATACGTTTGCTACTTGCAGACTTGAGAAAGAGTGGACCTCCCGCTGAATTAACCAACAGAGTAACATTAATGAGACTACCACCACCGTGGGAAGTTGCGCGTGAATTCCTTTTACGTTAAAAAATATGGGTGTAAACAGCTTAGTGAATCGGGGCCCGATGTCCGGGAAAGCGGGTCTTTTGGGACAGGACGTTTCTCAGGGCCGAGTGACTTGTCACCGCTGTCATGAGAGCAGTGCTGTGTTGTGTGACTCAGCCTCTCATTGCCATGTGGTTCCAGTCAACATCACTGCCATCGACTACAAATCCTCGCTAGCGTCGGCTGGAAATGCTTGTATGTCCAAAAAGAAAAAACCTTATGTGTTCCAATGTAGTTATTATTTAGTCGGATTACTTTTCATTGGTTAAATATTTATTTTGTATGTGCAAAAATGGCACATACAAGAGCTTGTGGACCTGCTATGTTTGCATTAATTTATAGGGCAGGCTATACATAAAAAAATACAAAAGTGATATACAAGGTCTTCCGTCCGACAGTGAGGAAATATAGACGTCATCTCTGTCAGGTGGAAACCTCCATATGTCATGTCATGTCAAATTGTTACCTTTTTCAGGACCAATTCAAAAGCATCAACCGTAGCAGATCTACAAGCTCGAATCCAAACGTGTGGCTCTGCAGCGCCTTCTGAGCTCGTGGATCTGCTACTGGTTATGCCTTTGTGTGAAGCTGCAGTTTGATCAAGTAGGCCATTAAGAACACGACGTTAGAACGGGGACATAAGAGGTTTCTGCACTGTCTCAACACATTGAGCACATCGTACTCCATGTGAAAGAAGCACTGACAGATACTGACAGATCACTTAATTAACTCCTCATTAGACTTTTATATCTCTGTTTTGAACGCTCGTCATTTTCTCTGCTGCCCCGTGGCGTGTTGATTTTAAAGCATCCGTAATGATCACGTCCTACTTGGGAGTCGAACCCGGCACAAACGCTTTCATTTTCTACTTGTACAGTAACACCTGCAGTATATCTCAGGTGAGTGTGCTTGTTTAGCTTCAGCATGTAGACGTTACTTTACTTTACTTTATTAGTTTATTTAGTCGGGACAGAGTATATTGATGAACATCCTACTATAAATGCGCCACGTCTCTGCGTGTGTGTGTGCGTGCGTGCGTGCGTGCGTGCGTACATGTGTGCGTGTGTGTACAGTTGTAATGCACATAACTCGAGAACCGTTTGACCCACTGACTTCACATTCGACACACGCGTTGCACACCCCCACAGGGAGTGCAGTGCTCGGTATCGAGTCGGTCAGACCCACGGTTCTCCAGAACCACCACAAAAGGCTCTGGTCAGGCTCTGCCAGTGGGCCTAATGAGGCCAACTCCTTTCACCTGTGCAATTTCCAGCCTCTGCCTCAGCCCATTGAGGCTCAACCAATCAGGCTCTGCCAGTGGGCTGAATTGATTGCCAAGTACACTTTTCAGTTTGCAGTCTACAGGCACACATACACAGATCTCCATGTGGGACACCGGCTGACAGTTCAAACGGGTGCTATGACAACGTATATCATTAGGATCCCAAGTTGCATCGTTCCCAAGTAGGCCGGTGTCCGACTGCGACGGGCACGTACAGGTCTAGTTACATTAAAAATGCATTATCTCAACAAAACAAAAAAATAAGTGATATTTGAATTAAGTGTAATCACTGAATATACCTTTTAAAGGGGAATATCACTAATTTTCGACATTTTACTATGTCATTAATATATACCTTAGAGTTGTTATAAATTTAAAAACAAAAGTCCCCCCATTCCGTGTTTCCTAGAACTGGAGGTCTGAAAAAAACATTGACATGGTGAAACACATCTTGATGACATCATCAAGATGTGTTTCACCATGTCAATGATTATTTTAGTGAAATGGACCTGAGTTGCAAACGTTCTTGTCTTGGACCACTTTTTCCTGTAAAAAAACCCAGCAGATCTACAAGTGCACAACACGTCACATTTGTGCCGTGTTTTTGTTTGTTAGTGCTAACGTTATGCCCAGAGTATAAAGTAAAAAAACACCCTTGTGAAGTGAGAGGCGCTCTTATCATCATACATCATCTCATTCTGGCCCAAAATAGCCGATTTGCATAAGACGTAAATTTTCCTTTCATTGGCAATGGCATTGAATGTATGTGTTTCCACAAAAAGCAGACACATAATTTATGACGTAAATTCTCCTGTCATTGTCAATGGCAAAATGTGACAAGAGGTCAGGACATCACTCATGTTCTCTGCCTGACCTGACCGCGGTCCTCCCAGTCCAGCCTGTCAATCAGGGCCTGAGAGCAGCCGGTGCAACACGCACGCACGAGTCAACGCGAGTCCGCACTATAGAGGTCAAGCGCTGTGTGTGTGACCTTTGACCCCTGCAGCAGGAGAGCGGCGTGCCTCCACAGTGCAGAGCGGAGCGGGACAGGAGGAGGAGGAGGAAGCTGCCCCCATAAATCACACGCCTTCTCCTCCTCCTCCTATAATCCACCACATCTGTAATAGAAAGCAGAACTGGAGAGGAGAGTATGGGGACAGAGTAGAGGAGAGGATAGTATAGGGACAGAGGAGAGCAGGAGAGTAGAGGAGTTGAGATGCACAGCCTGATAGGTGGAGGGTGGAGGGGGCAGAGATGAGATGCACAGCCTGTTTGATGGAGGGTGGAGGGGGGCAGAGATGAGATGCACAGCCTGATTGATGGAGGGTGGAGGGGGCAGAGATGAGATGCACAGCCTGATAGGTGGAGGGGGCAGAGATGAGATGCACAGCCTGATAGGTGGAGGGTGGAGGGGGCAGAGATGAGATGCACAGCCTGATAGGTGTAGGGTGGAGGGGGCAGAGATGAGATGCACAGCCTGATAGGTGGAGGGTGGAGGGGGCAGAGATGAGATGCTGGTGATGGTGATGATGGTGGTCACAGCACTCACTCGCGTGTCAAAATGACATCCCATCAAACTTTCAGATGCTGTTTTGCTCCCAGTGTGGAGGAAATATGCTTATGTTTGCTTTACTGTCATCTTGCGCTTTTGAATGAAATATACTCCTTGCTCTCTGTTGTGTGTAAACGATAATTGCCGATATGCTATTTTCACTACTTCTAAATTATATATTTAGAAGTGTGTGTGCGTGTGTGTGTGTGTGTGGTGGTGAGGGGGTATTTTGAGTCCTTTAAGTATATTTTGTACGTGAACTCAAGCACATTTTTGATACCGCACTTTTACTTGCATAGAGTACGTCTACATTGTGGCATTGATACTTTTACTTCAGTAAAAAATGTAAAGTACTTCTGCCATGACTGCCTCCTAGGCTACACGTCTGCCAACCGAACCGTTGACCTCTCTCTCTCTGCTTCCATAACATGTGTCAACTCAGCGGAGCTTTGAAAGAGCAGTCCTTCCCCTCTCCTCTCCTCTGTGTTTATGTTAGCATGTCAGAAAACCACAGTAGACATTTCCCCCACTAATAAAAGTGTCGTTTTATTAGTGGGTGGTGTGGGGATGTGGGGGGGTGGGGGGGGGGACTCACTGAATGATGCAATAACCGGTGGCGAGGCTGTCTCCATGTTGCCGACCGCAGGGAGGGAGGGATGCCTGCGAGCAAGCCAGGCAGCTGGCAGAGCGTCGGGCCGCTCCATGATGGCTCCCCTTATACCTAAACTTATTTTTAATAATAAATAACAATAATACACTTTATTTATATAGCACCTTTCATGCCAGAAATGCATCGCAAAGTGCTTCACAAGGCAGAGAACAGACATACTGTATAAAATACAATCATATAAAATATACACACATATACATCAGCAAACGGTGATGGCTCCCCTTATCCCTAAACTTGTTTCTGATGGCTCCCCTTATACTTAAACTTATTTCTGATGGCTCCCCTTATACCTAAACTTATTTCTGATGGCTCCCCTTATACTTAAACTGATTTCTGATGGCTCCCCTTAAACCTAAACTGATTTCTGATGGCTCCCCTTAAACCTAAACTGATTTCTGATGGCTCCCCTTATCCCTAAACTTATTTCTGATGGCTCCTCTTATCCCTAACCTTATTTCTGATGGCTCCTCTTATACCTAAACTTATTTCTGATGGCTCCCCTTATACCTAAACTTATTTCTGATGGCTCCCCTTAAACCTAAACTGATTTCTGATGGCTCCCCTTAAACCTAAACTTATTTCTGATGGCTCCTCTTATACCTAAACTTATTTCTGATGGCTCCTCTTATACCTAAACTTATTTCTGATGGCTCCCCTTAAACCTAAACTGATTTCTGATGGCTCCCCTTAAACCTAAACTGATTTCTGATGGCTCCCCTTATCCCTAAACTTATTTCTGATGGCTCCTCTTATCCCTAACCTTATTTCTGATGGCTCCTCTTATACCTAAACTTATTTCTGATGGCTCCCCTTATACCTAACCTTATTTCTGATGGCTCCTCTTATACCTAAACTTATTTCTGATGGCTCCCCTTATACCTAAACTTATTTCTGATGGCTCCCCTTATACCTAAACTTATTTCTGATGGCTCCTCTTATACCTAAACTTATTTCTGATGGCTCCTCTTATACCTAAACTTATTTCTGATGGCTCCTCTTATACCTAAACTTATTTCTGATGGCTCCTCTTATACCTAAACTTATTTCTGATGGCTCCCCTTATACCCAAGTTATTTCTGATGGCTCCCCTTATACCTAAACTGATTTCTGATGGCTCCCCTTATACCTAAACTGATTTCTGATGGCTCCCCTTATACCTAAACTTATTTCTGATGGCTCCCCTTATACCTAAGTTATTTCTGATGGCTCCCCTTATACCTAAACTGATTTCTGATGGCTCCCCTTATACCTAAACTGATTTCTGATGGCTCCCCTTATACCTAAACTGATTTCTGATGGCTCCCCTTATACCTAAACTTATTTCTGATGGCTCCCCTTATACCTAAACTGATTTCTGATGGCTCCCCTTATACCTAAACTTATTTCTGATGGCTCCCCTTATACCTAAACTTATTTCTGATGGCTCCTCTTATACCTAAACTTATTTCTGATGGCTCCCCTTATACCTAAACTTATTTCTGATGGCTCCTCTTATACCTAAACTTATTTCTGATGGCTCCTCTTATACCTAAACTTATTTCTGATGGCTCCTCTTAAACCTAAACTTATTTCTGGTGGCTCCCCTTATACCTAAACTTATTTCTGATGGCTCCCCTTATACCTAAACTTATTTCTGATGGCTCCCCTTATACCCAAGTTATTTCTGATGGCTCCCCTTATACCTAAACTGATTTCTGATGGCTCCCCTTATACCTAAACTGATTTCTGATGGCTCCCCTTATACCTAAACTTATTTCTGATGGCTCCCCTTATACCTAAGTTATTTCTGATGGCTCCCCTTATACCTAAACTGATTTCTGATGGCTCCCCTTATACCTAAACTGATTTCTGATGGCTCCCCTTATACCTAAACTGATTTCTGATGGCTCCCCTTATACCTAAACTTATTTCTGATGGCTCCCCTTATACCTAAACTGATTTCTGATGGCTCCCCTTATACCCAAGTTATTTCTGATGGCTCCCCTTATACCTAAACTTATTTCTGATGGCTCCCCTTAAACCTAAACTTATTTCTGATGGCTCCTCTTATACCTAAACTGATTTCTGATGGCTCCTCTTATACCTAAACTTATTTCTGATGGCTCCTCTTATACCTAAACTTATTTCTGATGGCTCCTCTTATACCTAAACTTATTTCTGATGGCTCCCCTTATACCCAAGTTATTTCTGATGGCTCCCCTTATACCTAAACTGATTTCTGATGGCTCCCCTTATACCTAAACTGATTTCTGATGGCTCCCCTTATACCTAAACTTATTTCTGATGGCTCCCCTTATACCTAAGTTATTTCTGATGGCTCCCCTTATACCTAAACTGATTTCTGATGGCTCCCCTTATACCTAAACTGATTTCTGATGGCTCCCCTTATACTTAAACTGATTTCTGATGGCTCCCCTTATACCTAAACTTATTTCTGATGGCTCCCCTTATACCTAAACTGATTTCTGATGGCTCCCCTTATACCTAAACTGATTTCTGATGGCTCCCCTTATACCTAAACTTATTTCTGATGGCTCCCCTTATACCTAAACTGATTTCTGATGGCTCCCCTTATACCTAAACTGATTTCTGATGGCTCCCCTTATACCTAAACTTATTTCTGATGGCTCCCCTTATACCTAAACTGATTTCTGATGGCTCCCCTTATACCTAAACTGATTTCTGATGGCTCCCCTTATACCCAAGTTATTTCTGATGGCTCCCCTTATACCTAAACTTATTTCTGATGGCTCCCCTTAAACCTAAACTTATTTCTGATGGCTCCTCTTATCCCTAAACTTATTTCTGATGGCTCCCCTTATCCCTAAACTTATTTCTGATGGCTCCCCTTATCCCTAAACTTATTTCTGATGGCTCCCCTTATACCTAAACTTATTTCTGATGGCTCCTCTTATACCTAAACTTATTTCTGATGGCTCCCCTTATCCCTAAACTTATTTCTGATGGCTCCCCTTATACCTAAACTGATTTCTGATGGCTCCCCTTATACCTAAGTTATTTCTGATGGCTCCTCTTATACCTAACCTTATTTCTGATGGCTCCCCTTTAATAGAATGAATAGAATATGCACATCACTTGGTAGAGGGTGATGGGTTTGGTTAAAAAGTATAGCATCAGAAAAAGAGAGAAGGAACCCGCAAACTCATCTGCTCTACTGTTCTGAAAAACCTATTTTAAATAGTTCAAATAGCCGATCTACAAGCTCACAACGTGTCGATGTAGATCGGCAATGCAGGTTGAACTATTTTCAAATGTTTAAAAAAAATGTCAAATAAGTTTAGGGATAAAGGTTAAGGCACGCCACTCGTCTACTCATATCGAGGCCCATTGGCCATTATTTATTACGAATTTGAGCCACGGTCCTCGACGCACGCCCTACCTGATCATATAGTACACAGCGTCGCACAAAGTAGCAGATTTACGTAAAGTATAAAGTAAAGCTCGAAACGTGGTGCAAAGTGATGCATTTTGAGCTTGCAGATCTGCTACTTTTGCTATTTTGGAATTTCTAATTCTGAAACGTAACAGTTTCAGTCAGACATACAGACTACAGTATGAGGTTTCCCACCCGACAGAGACGAGATGTATAGTTCCTTTCCAGCAGTGTTTGTGGAGCCAGCTATTAAATGGCTGCAGTGACATGGGAACATCTTCACTGCGGGCTTTGTGGGATATGAACTCCCAACTGGAAGCGTTGTTCCCCCGGCCGGTCTCTGCGTGCTCTCTTTCCTCTTTACATTTTTTTTTGTTTTTAGTTTGAACTCCCAGCTGAAACTGACATGCGAGTGAGCGTAAAACTCCTCCGCTACAGATGTTTGCTGAGTGAGGATGGTGAGCAGTGGAGTTGGAGGGGATGGAAAAAACACCCCATCTGGAGTCAGAGGGGCTCTGGGTGCGAGGAGGAGGATGGATGGATGGTGGTGACAGGGTGAAGGTTTGGCCCCCGGCCAACGACGCCATTAAGACGGCACACCAGGGACCTCTGTTCTGTAGTCTGATCTCTGAGCTCCGAGCCAAGTCCTCCTCCCACACCCTGTGGGGCCACGCAGGCGTCATCCTAGAGGCTGTGGGGGGGGGGGACCTAGGTGAACATTTTCCAATGAATAAATACAAGAACACTTGCCCCGGGTGACCTCGGGAACGGTCGCCACCGGGTTTTTCCTAAACGTAACCTCAGTGAAACTATGCCTAAACCTAACCTTATTCTTAAATGTATTAACCTCAGTGAAACTACAGAACTTTATTACTAAACTTAACCTCAGTGAAACTATGCCTAAACCGAACCTTATTCCTAATAAACCTCAGGAAAACGGTTTGAACGGTTCGAGAGAAAAAAAAAGAGTGTTTTGGGACGAGCGCTCCGGTTACCTTTCCAGTGTGTGTCACCGCACACAACTCACGGCGAATATTGTGGGGGCCAACGAGGCCTATTTGGGGCCTACTGTATATGTTTGGGAGGCCTTTACAGTTATCTGTGATATTACATACTAGTCTTTAAATGGCATTAGATATCTCCCATGCCCCACTGACTCATCTCGGCAGCATTCTAACCTGTAACACTGCATCAGTCTGTGTCCTATGCAGTACTCACCCAGTAATCCATTGCTGCGAACTGGGGTCAGCTCTGGTCTTCTAGTTTCATATCCACTTTAACGTTTCTGGCAGAAAACGTGTATTTTATTTAGTCAAATATCTCTGAGCTTCACAGTCACACAGACAACGTTCTCTGTTTCCTAAGAAGATGACGTTGCAAAGTGCTGGTTCTGTAAACGGATACTATATTGGATCACTGTGCGTTTGCCTCGGGGGTAAAGTGTGTGGGTTTTCGGGGGCCACCTAGCGGTGGGAGCCCCAGGCAACTGCCCTGGTTGGCCTGCTGAGAAAGGGCCTCTCTGAGTACAACTGCCACTCTGACTTGGGTATGCATGTAAATATAGACTTGAGTCTATTTATATAGTATTTCTTAGCTATGTTCTTAATGAATGACTACTGTGCTTACTTATCGCTCCTTTTCATGGAGCATAGGCCGTTGACTATACAGTCCGCCAGAGTCCTCTATCCTGGGCCTTCTTTTCCAGCTTTTTCCATGTCAGTCCACACTGCTTGATGTCAGTCTCAAGGTCCCTGCGCCAGGTGTTCTTCGGCCTCCCTCTCTTTCTTAACTGACTGACTGACTTAAATGACTACTGTGGCACATCCCTAAAACATCCCTAGACAACATCACCAACAGTACAGTATTCCCTTGTATTGATGCAGTGTTTTTTTTTTTTGTAAAGCTCGATTTTGTGTGATGAAAATAGCCAAACTATAAGCTCCCTGTGCTCTGTCTTATCTTCTATGGAATGCAGTACGTGAGGTAGCATCTAATTTAAACACTAATTGTGGCATCGTACAATGAGTGAGAAACCAATTATTCTGAAGATAAGGTTGAAAGTGGGGCAAAGTGCTCCGTTAACATAAATCGTAACGGTTTCATGTTTTGTGCTACGACATAAAGTGCTTTTTCATAAAGTGCATTCTTCTAATTGGAGGCGGTTCACTGCATGGTGTTCTATTAGGGTGGCTGTTTTAGGTCCCATTTTAGAACCAGCTGTCCTGTCCTCAGTGTCCTGTCCTCCCAGCTCAACCTCTGGCCGGACACACAATTGTACGGTTTTTGTGAGAGTCCCGGTAAATCTCCCGTTTCATTGTAAAAGACAGAGCTCTGCACAGCCAGCCTATATACTGGTATTCACATTTACATATCACAGTCATTCTCAGCTGCCAGCCTATTGGCTCCGCATTGCTGAGTGAACGCGCAGAGTGTTTTGTTTTGTCATTGGCTCGCTCAACAGTCACTCACACTGAAAACCCCTCCCATGCTTGTTCATACTTGAAGCTAATACTGTGTTGTTTGGATGAAACTACCCTCACTCGCTATGGCTTTTTGTGTGTAAATAGCGCAGATAATCAACCATAGATGCCGAAAAGAAAATGTTATTTTAGTGAGCCATGGAGCAAGGAAGTGAAGTTCATTAAAAAAAAGTTGTCATTGACACTTTTCATGCATTTGCAGTGTGCAGAATGGACTTTGACATCAGCAGCAAAGGCAGAGAGAGACATACGTAGCCTACAATAATTGAACGGCACTGCATGCAGAGTGTTGACTGTGGCATTAATGTACAATACAATAAATCTTCAATGATTCTTCAACCATAGCTATAGAGGCAGTACATGTGGAAAAGCTTTTCTAAGTACTCAAAGACACTTTAAATGTGTAGGGGCCCGCGGGGAGAAAGCAGTGTAGAGGTGGTAACATGGCTGTGTTGGTCATAAACACAGCGAGCCCCGCCAAAGTGTCCTCCTTTCTGAGGTGTTGCTGGTGTGGTGGCCACCCTATAGAGCGCCGCAGTCCCGCCCCCTCGCTAGACCCTGGAAAATACTTCCCCGTTCATTTTCCCTTAGACTTTTCAAAAAGTGTTTATATGAAGACGTTTACGCTGCGGACAAAGTCAACTCGAGTCGTGACACATGACAATAAACAATGTTTTGGGACAAACAAACAAAGACAAACACTTTTTTGTTGTTTTTATTCTTTGTTAATTATTTGTTTGGTCCAAAATATTGTGCTTGTTGTCCTGATTTGTACGACGCTTATATGGTCTTTAAATAAATACTTTTTGAAAAAAATGCATTGGGAATTATTTCCTGGGCCTGGCGTTGGAAAGGAGGCCTGGAAAGGAGCCAGCTTAGGTGGTTCGGGCATCTGGTTAGGATGCCTCTCGGGCGTCTCCCTAGGGAGGTCCTCGATGCACGTCCCACTGGGAGGAGACCCCGGGGCAGACCAAGGATCACATCGACTCACTGGCCTTGGAACGTCTCGGGATCCCCCTAGGAGGAAGTCACTAATGTTGCTCTGGAGAGGGAAGTCTGGAGCTCTCTGGTGGAGCTGTTGCCCCCGCGACCCGACTACGGATAAGCGGTTGAAGATGGATGGATGTATGGATGGATGGCGTGGGCATGAAAGGGGGCGGGACTGCAACGCTCTAGACTACGTTCTATATGCTGTATAATGAGGTTTGCTTCATTTATTTACTACAGGAAGTGATGTATGTGGTGTTTCTTCCTCTCTGTCTCCTTCGGTCTTGCAGAGCGGCGGCGAGGATGACCTCTGACCTCTGAGGCGGGAGACTTCTCCGCCTCTTAATGTCCCGCGGGACAGCGTCCATTTATCAGCGCTGTCTCCAGGAAAACCCGTATGTCCAACATTATTACCAGTGGTGGAAAAAGTACCAATACTGCAATTTAGTACTTGTATTGCAACGCAACGCATTGTGAGCTTGTAGATCGGCTATTTTCAAATGGCTAGAATGGATCTCTTGTCCACTAGTCCCTTCCTAACATTTTAGTGTAGTTTTTATTTTTTTGACGAAACTGTCAGTATATTTAGTCTTAGGGCCGTTTGCACCAAGAAAGATTAAATAAAGTTTAGTTTAGTGTTAATCAGGGATTTGTTGATCAAGGATTAATTTTAATTCGAGTCGTGTTGCACCACTTAATTTTAAGCATTGCTCAACAGATCTGTGATTAAATCCTTAACCTGTGATTAAAATCCATTAAACTGTGATTAAAACTTTAAACTGTGATTAATTCATGGATTAAACTTTGTTGTGTGTCCGCCATCTTGGTTTTGCGCTGTAAATAAACAGCAGCAGTCGTGAGCATCATTAGCATTACTATTTCATTCATATTTGAGAATGTTTAAATTATAGTGCCTGCAGTAAAAATATAAATAATAATAAAAGTCGTCTCGCTCGCTAAAAAAAACAACAGACGTATGGTCACTCCGTGGTGCGTGGTAGGTTTATAGATCTGTTCCGTCGATCACACACACCACCACTTCCTCCGATAGTTTCCCAAACAACAACAAACATGTAGAGGTATATATGCTGCCATGTTGTTTTCAATTAAACCTCCTCTCCTGCTGGTTTAGAATTAATCCCTTATTGATACTTAAATCAAAGTTTAAAGTAGTGGTGCAACAGGATTGACATTAATCCAGGTTTACTGTGAAAATTTAAACCAAGATTAAAAAAACAAAACCAAGATTAAAAGGATGGTTTAAAACTAAACCGGATTAGTGAAAACTAGGTTTAAAGTTTGGTGCAACTGGATTAATAGATAAACCTTGATTTAAACCAGATTAAGGCTTAATCTTTCTTGGTGCAAATGGCCCTTATAGTGTTAGTCATCATAGCTTAGTTTTCCTTTAGTTTCCATTTAGTTTTCGTCAGTGATAAAAGGTAGTCGACGAAAAAAAAAATCGTCTTATAGTTTTACTCGACGAATTCAACACTGCATGTAAAACCACATTAATGTATATTATGGGGGGAGAAAAATACACAAAAATGTATATGGTGGAGATGCAAGGTTTCTGCCCCGGGCCGACAGCGACGATTATAAAGTTGAAAGAATGGAGATGCAAGGTTTCTGATCCAGCCTGGGTCGCTTTAGGTGATTTATGCCACGCTGTAGCCAGTAGCTGTGGAACGTTTGTGGTGCTCCTGGACGATGGTTTTACTGGACTCAGACAGTGCCTATACGCCAATTTACATGTCTGCCTCCGTAGGGGCATGGCGTGGTGTTTCTTAACCCACTTGGGGCGGGAACACCTTTTGTGTGTGTTTTAAGAGCGTAATGTTATACTTTAGCTATTGAAAAATAGCAGATCTACAAGCTCATAGTGCCGAGTGCCGCGCTATGAGCTTGTAGGTCTGCCATTTTTGAAAAATCGTCAAAATGTGGCGCAAATCTTTGGATATACTTTCAGAGCGAACGTTTTTAACTCAAATCTTTGCTTCTGGGGGGTCCCTGGAACAACATATTTTCAGATGGGGGTCGGCGGCCAATTACATATATTTTTGGGGGTCCTTGACATGAAAATGTTTGAGAACGACTGACACAGAAACATGGGGTTTTTCAGGAAACTGTCAGGATTTAGAAGACATTTGTAGAATCGCTTGCAGGTCTAAATGAGTTAACCACTTAAAACCCTATATACTATGCTGATTGGAGTCCCCCAAAGGTCTCTATTAGGCACCCTCGCTCCCCCCCCCCGCCCTCTACACTAAATTAGGGGGTATGCAATGCATGCAACAACTTTATTCAAACTAATTGATTTAATCGATTCTCGAAACAATTTTCCAAAAATATATTAATAAGGGCTCAGATTTATATAGCGCTTTTCCATACCCAAAGTCGATTTACATTAAAGAAAGGGAAGGAATCGACTGTATTAAGAAAAAAATAATTAAATAAAAATCATAAATGTTAAAATGATAAAATATGAAGCACGGGATCTTAAACGCGATCTCAGCTGGGGAAATTAAAAAAAACTTCCAATTGCTTCTAAATTTTTTGATTAATTGAAAATGGTAGTTGATCGCTATAAGAAGATAATAGCTGCACTCCCCCTGCACTAAACCTCACACACATTGTGAGCTTGTATATCTGCTATTCCCACAGAACAGGGAAGCTTCTCTGGGTTGGTGTGGTTAATGGTCAGTGCGTGCACGTCATGATATTCCCCCTCGGTTCCAGCCGAGGAAAACCCCCACACCCCCTTCATTTGGGCCCGGGAAAAAAAATGAAAGAAATAGCCCAATTGGAGATATTTGATTTACTGTGCAACCGGGGTCCTTTATCCCATTTAGGCCTGATGTCGACATTTACTGTTTTCTGAAATACCTATGTTTCTGTATCAGTGGTGCTCAATATTTCATGTCAAGGACCCCAAATATGATATGTAATTGGCCGCCGACCCCCATCTGAAAATATGTTATTCCAGGGACCCCTCAGAAGCAATGATTTGAGTTAAAAACGTTCCCTCTGAAAGAATATATATTCAAAGATTTTAGGCACATTTTCACGATTTTTGAAAATAGGAGATCTACAAGCTCATAGTGCGGCACTCGGTGCCGCGCTATGAGCTTTTTGATCTGCTATTTTTCAACAGCTAAAGGATAACACTTAAAACACCAAAAGGAGTTCCCGTACAGAATGAGTTATTATCAAACCGAAGGGATCATTTTAACAGCAGCGAGCCCCCAAAGTGTCAGGTCTAAAATATGACCTATTAGAGATGTCTCGCTGAAAGCTGATATAAGCGCTGATTTACGGCGGCGGGCTCGCTAACGACGGGCCTTAACGAGATGGCTCAAGCAAACCGCTTGTTTATGGCGCGGGGGTTGATCGACAGGCCGGCGCGATGCAGGAATAAAACCCGGCCGAAATGAGGAATTGGATCTGTCCCGTGTGTCTGCCCGTATCAGCGGGGTCCTAATGCGGCCCGGGGTGAACTTTGAAGTGCACCCTAATGGCCTTCATGGTCCCTTAACCGTGCAGCCAGGGCCCCGGCGCAACTATTAGGGGTGTCAGTGGAGCCTGCATGGCCCTGGCTGGACCAGCGTGACCCATTAGGTTTAATGAGCGCTGTTCAGGGCAGTGCAGAGCGACACTCGTCTTCTTTTCCTCTCTCTCTCTCTCTCTCTCTCTCTCTCTGCTGCTGTTTATTTATCTACTTAATGTCCGAGATGGAGAGGGAGGACTGAGAGAGGGATAGAGTACTGCTGGGGAATAGCCTATCTTTTATTATTCCTTTTAAGCCACTTAAAACCCTACCCTAACAGTTTATGCTTTCTGTCAGGCAGACACCTCTTATCTCTGTAGTCTGTAGTCTGAGTTTTTGTGTGGTTATTGTTTTTCGTGAGTTAACGCCCTGCTTGATAATAACTACACTACAGCGTCACACCAAAGTATCAAAAGTATAGCAGAGCCGCAGCCAAGCTCCAAACGTTCTGAGCTTGTACGATGTGCTTTTTTTAAGTGGTGCAACCACTCCTATAGACAGCTATGTGTGTGTCCCTGGGTCTGTCCCTGTGTCCCTGGGTTTTTTCCTGTGTCCCTGGGTCTGTCCCTGTCCCTGTGTCCCTGGGTCTGTCCCTGTGGCTCTGTCCCTGTGTCCCTGGGTCTGTCCCTGTGTCCCTGGGTCTGTCCCTGTGTCCCTGGGTCTGTCGCTGTGTCCCTGTGGCTCTGTCCCTGTGGCTCTGTCCCTGGGTCTGTCCCTGTGTCCCTGGGTCTGTCCCTGGGTCCCTGTGGCTCTGTCCCTGGGTCTGTCCCTGTGGCTGTGTCCGAGCACGAACATAGCGTTATAGCGTTTGTTCACCAATCACCACCAAGTGTCACTGTTGCACAGCCTAACACACAGACACACACAGGACAGGGAGGAGGGCCAGTACAGTACAGTACAGTACAGTAAAGTACAGTACAGTACAGTACAGTACAGTACAGTACAGTACAGTACAGTACAGTACAGTACAGTACAGTACAGTACCACTAACTTCAGACGGGTCTGATGTTTTTTTTGTTTGTTGCCGTTTTCAAATTTGAATGCTGAAAAGTTTTGGACGTGTGAGGTTTTTCCACCTGACGGAGACGATATGCAGTATACTGTATAATACTTTGTTGACCGGGTCTCCCAGCGCTCCGCTCCTTCAGCTACAGCCACATCGCGGCACGTTGCGAATGGAGGACGTGAAGGGACGTGTTGCTATGTGTGTGACTGTGGTGCAAACTGCTTCTTCTGTGGATTTGGCTCCTTTTTGTGGCTCGGGAAAGATTGAAAAATGGATATGTCTGATTGTCCCGTCGTAATGTTTTATGAGACTTTGGTTGATGGCATGCATTCCCTAGTACACTACGGTACTTAAACCATAATGTTGCACTATATGACGGGAAAATCCTGCACTGCATGCGATCCGTCTAACACACTTTAATGCTCATACCTTGATTGATTGATAGATTGATTAATCAATATATCGATCTGTCAATCTTATCTCTCTCTCAACAGCATTATTTTACATTGCAGGCAGCACAGTCAAAGGTTAGGCCGCTAAAAGGATGACACAAAAAGCCCAGGACACTAGTGTTTCCACTGTGTTTCCACTCGATTCATCAGTGTTCTGTGTGTCTCAAAGGTCCATTCCGGTCCTTTTTGCCCTGGACACTATAAATCTCTCTCCGTTTGCCCCAGAGTAGGGACACTATGCTAGGGTTCATTGTGGTCGAACAGCGTTCCATTTAGCCTTTTGGGTCGACGAGTTGTCTTGTGTCAGCTTTGAGAATAACTTAATTGAATTTGTCTCAATAAGATGATCTCATTATGATGGAGTGTCTCCCAAGTGTTGTTGGTTCGGCGCAGTGGGAATTTCCACGCTGTACCATGCACACACACACACACACACACACACACACACACACACACACACACACACACACACACACGTGCGTGCATGCGTTTGTGCGTGTCCATCTCTGTTTATCACCAGACTCGCACAACAACGGGAAGTGACTGTTCTATAATGGACATCAACAATGAGGGTATTGATCAGAGACGACTATTGGCTGTCTGGTCACGCAGTCCCACGCTGCTGATCCTTCTGTTGTTCTATTGGAGCTGTCAGGCATGGCGGGAGGTCCCGCAGTCCTGCTCCTCTCCCCAAACGCCTTGCTTCTATTAGAGCAGGGGCTTTTCTACCTACTGGCATTGCTTCTATTAGAGCAGGGGGTTTTCTACCTACTGGCATTGCTTCTATTAGAGCAGGGGCTTTTCTACCTACTGGCATTGCTTCTATTAGAGCAGGGGCTTTTCTACCTACTGGCATTGCTTCTATTAGAGCAGGGGGTTTTCTACCTACTGGCATTGCTTCTATTAGAGCAGGGGGTTTTCTACCTACTGGCATTGCTTCTATTAGAGCAGGGGTGTTTCTACCTACTGGCATTGCTTCTATTAGAGCAGGGGCTTTTCTACCTATACTGGCATTGCTTCTATTAGAGCAGGGGGTTTTCTACCTACTGGCATTGCTTCTATTAGAGCAGGGGCTTTTCTACCTACTGGCATTGCTTCTATTAGAGCAGGGGCTTTTCTACCTACTGGCATTGCTTCTATTAGAGCAGAGGCTTTTCTACCTACTGGCATTGCTTCTATTAGAGCTGGGGCTTTTCTACCTACTGGCATTGCTTCTATTAGAGCAGGGGGTTTTCTATACCTACTGGCATTGCTTCTATTAGAGCAGGGGGTTTTCTATACCTACTGGCATTGCTTCTATTAGAGCAGGGGGTTTTCTATACCTACTGGCATTGCTTCTATTAGAGCAGGGGCTTTTCTACCTACTGGCATTGCTTCTATAGAGCAGGGGCTTTTCTACCTACTGGCATTGCTTCTATTAGAGCAGAGGCTTTTCTACCTACTGGCATTGCTTCTATTAGAGCAGGGGCTTTTCTACCTACTAACATTGCTTCTATTAGAGCAGGGGGTTTTATACCTACTGGCATTGCTTCTATTAGAGCAGGGGGTTTTCTATACCTACTGGCATTGCTTCTATTAGAGCAGGGGGTTTTATACCTACTGGCATTGCTTTTTGATTGATTGATTGAAATCTTTATTAACAGTTTGCAGAATTACAGTACATTTCAAGCACAAACTCAATACAAAGACTGTTAACTGTGAGTGGACGACCCAATTAAGCCTTACACTTGTTTACAACAGGGTCCACATTGTTCAATTCATCAAAACATTTAGAGACAAACAAATAGACACTTCTATGTAGTTAAAGAACAGAACAGGAATTCATCATATAGGAAGCGAAAAGGGAAAAAAAAGTATATATACAGTGAGGGGAACAGGGGGATAAAAGAAAAGAAAACGAAAGACAGAGTGTAGGGCGCCTGCACACAACACCATGCGTTGATGCCATGTGTGCATATGTGCAGGCACCCAACACCACGTCCATACAAAAACATAGTACAATCCATAGTACAAAGACAGAGTGTAGGGCGCCTGCACACAACACCATGCGTTGATGCCATGTGTGCATATGTGCAGGCACCCAACACCACGTCCATACAAAAACATAGTACAATCCAGATACAAATTCAGCTTTTACAGAGGCCAGTTTCGAATTGCAGCCATCCGTAGGTGCCCTTTGAGAGCAGTTTTGAAGGAGCCAAGGGATTCACATGTCTTAATGACTGTTGGTAGGGCGTTCCACATTTTGGTCGCATAGGAGCGAAAAGAATTTAGTCCCTTGTTTGTGCCGAATCTGGGTTGTACATGGTTTGTTGCACTCCCTCTGGTGTTGTGGGTGTGGACTTCGTTTACATTAAGGAAGTATTTAGACAGGTACATGGGTATCTTGGTGGTGTATCTAATCTTGTGGACCAGACCCATTGCAAGATGCTGTACTCTGTCGTCGACCCTAAGCCATCCCAGCCTGTCAAAGTGGGCAGGGGTGAGGTGGGTTCGGGGGGTGAGGCCAAGTAGGAGCCTGACCAGTTTGTTTTGGGAGGTCTGGAGCCTTGTTTTAAGGGCCTTTGAGGTGCTGTGGTACCAGGAGGTGGATGCATAGTCAAAGAAACCTTGTACAAGGGCTCCTGTTAAGGTCTTCAAGGTGTTTTTGTCGACCAGTGAGGAGATCCTGTAGAGGAATCTTGTTCTTTGATTGACTTTTTTGATTACGTTGGTGGCCATCTTATCACCGGAGAGATTGGCCTCCAGGATGGAACCTAGGTAGGTAATTTGATCCTTCCGTGTGATAATATCATCACCAACTCTAACCAAGAAGCCATCTGCCTTTTTGAGATTACTATTTGATCCGAAGAGAATGGATTCAGTTTTTCCCAGGTGTAAGGATAGTTTGTTATCAGCGAGCCAGGTGCAGATTCTACCGAGTTCAGAGCTGAGGGTCTTTTCAACCTGCAGTTTGTTCCTGTCCGAGACCAGCAGTGCTGAGTCGTCTGCGAACAGGAACAAGTTGCAGTCACAAGCTGAAGTCATGTCGTTTACATATATTAGGAACAGTAAAGGCCCTAGTATGCTTCCTTGTGGGACGCCACAGCTCACTGGGAGGGGGGGGGACAGTGTTCCGTTCACTTCCACCATCTGTTCTCTCCCCTCCAGGTAGGATTGCATCCAGCTCACTGATGTGCTATCAAAACCAATAGCTTTAAGCTTGTTAACCAGTATGGAGTGGTTCACGGTGTCAAAAGCCTTTTGGAGGTCCAGCATGACCATGCCGCAGTATTTTCCAGCATCCACCTCGTGTTTGATGTGGTCGCTCAAATAGAGAAGGCATGTGTCAGTGGAGTGGGATGTTCTGAAACCAGATTGGAACTCGTACAACAATTTATTAGTGGCAAGATACTTTTCAACCTGTTCATAGACTATTTTTTCCATCACTTTCGAGATGGAGCTTAGAATAGAAATAGGGCGGTAGTTGCCGGGTTCTAATTTGCTCCCTTTTTTGTACAGGGGGGTTACTTTGGCCAGTTTAAAATCTCTGGGGACCTGTCCTTGTTTGATGGAGAGGTTAACTATGTGGGTGATGACTGGAGCTATGGAAATGGCTGAGTCTCTGAGAAATTTGGAGGGAATATTGTCATGGCCAGTGGCCTTGTGGGGTTGGAGGGCACTCAGTTTCTTAAGTACCTCCTCAGTTGTTACCATTGTCATTTTAAAATCATCTTTACAAACACCTAGGTTTTTGTAGAAGCCTTTGATGTGCTCTACACCAAAACGCCCAGAGTGGGAGGGCAGTTTGTTAACCAGCATTGTTGCAATGTTTGTAAAGAAGATGTTCAAGTGATTGGCTACATCAACCTTGTCAGTGATGAGGGTGTTATTTGATTTGATGTTTATGTTAGTAAACCTGGTTTTAAGTTTCTGACCACAGCCTAGTTGGTTGTTTAGTAGCTTCCAGAGCTCCCGAGGATTGTTTTTGATTTCCTCGGCTTTATCATTGATAAAGTTACTTTTGGCTGATTTGGTCATGGCAATTACACCGTTTCTTAGCTTGTTACATTGGGTTTTAAGGATGCACAGTTTGGTTTGGAGATCACTGTCGAAGCGCTTAGCTAGCTTGGACTTGCATTTAAGAAGTTCAGAGCATTTGTTGTCTCTGGCTTTCATTGCAGTCAGTATGTCCGAATTCATCCATGGCTCCGAGCGGGTTTTGACCCTGATGGTTCTCAGAGGAGCCATGTTGTTTAGTACTGTTGTAAATTTGGTTTTAAAGCCAAGCCATGCTTCTTCGACTAGTGAGCTCCTGAGCACATCGGACCAATCCAGTCTCTCCAGTTCTAGGTTAAAGGCCTCACTAGAGTAGGTTTTGAGGTCCCTAGATATGACTGTTTTGTGACAGTCAAATTTTAGTTTCTGTATTTTGCGGGTACAGAAAATCATAAAATGATCACTGAGCCCACATACAATAACCCCTTTCTTGGAGATTCTGGATTTGTCCGAGGTCAGAATGAGATCAATGACAGTTTGAGTAGAATCACACACTCTTGTGGGTTGGGTAATTAGCTGGCTGAAACCATGCAGATCACAGAGCCGACTAAACGATTTAAACACAGGCACTTCCTTACGATGCATGTCCGTATTCCAGTCGCCAATCAGGATTTTCTCTACAGATTCCTCCCCAGCTAAGCACCCCTCAAGAATATCATAGAACCCGTGCTGATCAGGCGGTCTATAGACGGTGCCAACTAGTACTGATTTAGCATTTTTGAAAATTAATTCAACCCACACAGTTTCAATTTCATCATGCTGTAATTCAGTACGAGTAACATATTCAGTGTCTTTGTGAATATACATGCACACGCCACCACCATGCCTGTTTCTGTCGTTCCTAATGACAGTATAGTTTTCTATTTCTATCTCTGGGTCCTTAGTGGACTCGTCAAGCTTAGTTTCAGAAAAACACAGGATGTTTGCCTTACCGTTTTGAAATAGATGTCTGATCTCTGCCAGTTTGCGACTGAGGCTATTCACATTCAAATGAAACAGATGAAGGCCGTTGGTTTCGACGATTGTGTTAATTTCGTCGGTGTTGAAATAGTCTGAGGTGTGAATGTGGATGGGCGGTGGAATTTCCGTGGCTGAGGTGTGAGTGGGGAGGGGCGGTGGAATGTCAATGCCATTGTCCTCAGTAGTCCTGGATTGACTGTGCATGTCAGGACATGTCCTGCACATGTCAATGCCATTGTCCTCAGTAGTCCTGGATTGACTGGGGGTGTGGGGGAGGGGGGGGTGTTCCTCGGTTTCGATCACAGCCGGGTTGGTTTCAGCAAACATAACGCCCGCGGTGAAATAAGGGGGTCCGCTGGCGTTGGTTGTATGCTGTGGGGGAGAGGCTGGAGAGCGTTCCCAGGCTGATCTTGGAGTTGCGTCCGTGGTCAAGTCCATGGAGGCGGCGCTCTGGAAGCCGTGGCGCGTTGCGATGGAAACGGCTGTGGCTTGCGGAAGTACCTCTTGCTGTAGGAGCAGTCTCGCTTGTGAGACCGCTTGTGATCGTGTAACCGGACCAGGATTGAAATGAATGTCTCCCGATAGCAACAGGCATAAAATAATCACAGTTCTGCGATCCATTTTGCCAGTCGGGGGCTTGTACTTGCGATTCGGGTTCGCTGTTAACAGGCCATGAATCGCCGCCGACCCAAAAGAAATGTGTTTGCATTCCAAACCATTTAGGAGGAAATAGTCGCTGTGAAACTCAAACTCCTCTGCTTCGTTTCCGTATCGTTCCATCTCTTCTTGGTGTAAACTCCATGTTGAATTAAAGCATGCGTCCGTAATCCATAGGATGAAGAATAGGTAAAAGGCGGAACAAGTTGAAAACATAGCTACCGGTTCTTGGTTGGAGAGAGCTCCTGGGAATGCGACTGCTCAGGTCGAACGCTCAGGTCCACTTCTATTAGAGCAGGGGGTTTTCTATACCTACTGGCATTGCTTCTATTAGAGCAGGGGGTTTTCTACCTACTGGCATTGTTGTCAGCCATTTTCCGACGGCGCGTTGGTCCGACTACTAACCCTATTATTAAGTCTAACCCTGTCCCTAAGCCTAACCTCAGTCTTAACCCTTTTAGACCTGACAGTACCTATACCTGTATCACCAAAGAGCACCCATCTAAAAGCCACTAACTGATCCCTGCAGGCTAGCACTTCCATCTCTCTATTTTTTACCAAAATAAAAATAAAAATATGTTGTTCCAGGGACCCCCCAGATGCAAAGATTTTAGTAAAAAAAAGCGATTAAAAAAAAATAAGCTTGTTGATCTGCTATTTTTCAATAGCTGAAGTAGAACAAGCAAAAGACTTTGCTTTATTCACTTCTGCGTTAGCTATAGTCACCTATACTGGTGGCAGGCAGTATGTAGGAAAGGTCCATACCGGCTCCATTGCATGGTTCTGATAAGGTCCATACCGGCTCCATTGCATGGTTCTGATAAGGAGCATGCAGGCAGTATGTAGGAAAGGTCCATACCGGCTCCATTGCATGGTTCTGATAAGGAGCATGCTGACTTGAATCGGTTGATCCAAAGCAGGTTCTTCGACAGGGGGACCGGGATATATTATTTTTGGGGCGCTAGTCCCTCCTATGTCCAGCTTTTGGTGTATACGTGTACAAACTACTCTGTCCTACACAAACATTAAATTCCCATTGACAATGAATGGGACATTTTACATCATTGTGTCTATTTTATGTCATGATGATGTACTATGATAAGAGCGCCCCTCACTTCACATGGGTGTGATTTTCTTTTTTTAAAAGATTACCCTAGCATCCCTATTCTGAGGGGAACCTTTGCCAAGAATAGCAGACCTACAAGCTCACAACGCCTCACAATTGTAGATCTATAGAGGGTATGCGCATGCATTGCCATTAAGTAAGTGGCAAATGTGTGTCCATGCAATCAGATAGGACTTTTCTGTATGGATGTATGGGCTGTCAAGGCCAGAAAGTAGAATTTTTGCCACTCAGTAGGCCTTCACGCATAACTTCAGGATAGGTTCAAGGTTAGCTTTATTGTCCCTTGCGGGAAATTGGTTTGCAGCCAGATCATAGTAAAAATACACACAGAATACACACAACAACATTCAATACAGGACTAAGAACAGGGCACTAGAGACAGAGAATTCATGACATACAGTAGAAGCAAAGTCAGCAAAAGTGCATTAGTGGGCAGTATGTGCAAAAGGGCAAGAATAAAGTGCTATTTGCTGTTCAGCAGTTGAATAGCAGCCGGGACAAAGGATAATGATGATAGGATAGGATGATGTCGCGAGTTTTTGTGTAGTAGCAGACTGAGTTGACACCACGGTTGTACCACGGACCCATTTGTTTTTCATGTAACGCCAGAAGTTGACGTCACGCAATTCACGGCATATGTTCCCGGAACAGAGGACATGTGTCTCACAAAATAAACGTCTTCCCTCCAGCTATATCCATCTGTGTGTAAAGAAAATCTGTACTTTCAAGAAAGTTTCAACCGCAATCTCCCTACAGAGTGAAATGTCAGAAGTATTGATGCACTAAGTATATGGTTTAAGTAGACTATATCTTAAAATGCACTTTAATCCAACACTGGTTGTGCTGTCAAACAAGTTTATATCTATCTATTAAATCTATGAAATTTTTTAATCTGCGACTGCAACACAATTCTATACACTGTCTGTAGTGGGGTCCCTGCTTCATCTCTCTCTCAGCTATTAAGGGATCTATGGCCTAAAAAGCGTTGGAAGACCTCTGTAATTTGAGAGCCTCTGCAAAACCAAAAGTCCAGTCCGGGGACACCCAGGGGTCCTCGAGGAGGGTATTCCAGGGGGTCCCCTGCAGCAAAATGAGTTAATTTAGCATCCAGATCGGTTTCGCCACTTGGGCTTTTGAATTATTTTCTCTGGGGGTCTCTGGCACAGGATATTTTCAGATGAGGCTTTGTGGCCTAATACATTATTAATGCGGGGGTCTTTTCACATGCATGGAAATGTTGGAGAAGCACTGGTTGTTACTTGTTAGGCGGTGCAGGAGGGAGGCCTCCTCGCTGCATGGGTGACAGACTCCTATAAACCCACTGCTTAGAGAAGTGCTTTTCAACCTATTTCACATCAAGGCCCATTGTTTATTCAGCGTTTGAGCCACGGACCACCACCATTAGAGATGAGATGTTTGCCTCTCAGACCCCAAAACTTAACCCATTTAGACCTGAGGACGATTCTACAAATGTCTTCTGACAGTTTTCTGAAAAACCTCATGTGGTTCCATCAGTGGTTCTCAATATATATGTCAAGGACTCCCAAAAATATATGTAATTGGCCGCCTACCCCCATCTGAAAATATGTTGATCCAGGGACCCCCCCAAGAAGCAAAGATTTGAGTTCAAAACGGTTTGCTCTGAAATAATATATTCAAACATTTGGGCCACATTTTCACGATTTTTCAAAAATAACAGACCTACAAGCTCACAGAGTGCCGCGCTATGAGCTTGTAGATCTGCTATTTTTCAATAGCTAAAGTATAACATAATGCTTGAAACACCAACAGGGGTTCCCGCCCAAATGTAATATGATATGATTGTGTGATCTGTTTGTATTGTGTATGTGTTTTTGTATCCTGAGCCACAAAACACATTTCCGAAAGGAGTATCTAATATCTATCTAGACTAGAACTTTGCACTTTGGTTGCACCGGGTGTTGTGCTCTGAAAATGGCAGATATACAAGTTCACAACTTATGACGCCTTGAAGGCCCGTCGAAACCATCGTCAACTAAATCAACTGTAGATTTAGTCTAGCTTTAAATATCATACAATTTTACTAGACTATAGTGTAACACTAAAGACTAAACCATTTCAAATGACTAAGATATGACTGAACCTATACTGTAATTGGAATGTTATTCAAAACACTACACTGAAGTCAAATCAAAGCCCATGTGCAGCATCTGACTCGCCCCGCTTTGGAAGGAAAGACACTGTTCTTGTTCCTGGGTGTGCCGCGTAGCGGGAAGGAGCCCGCTCCAACATTCTTCACAGGGCAAAGGAGCGAGGCGATGGCAAGTGGTGAGCTGGCATCCGTTCGCTCTGTTTCCTGGCAGCGCCTCTCCCTCTCCTCCTTGGACTCTGAGCGGGGGAAGTCTTAAGTGGCTACGTCTTCAGTATACGAGCCCATTATGCAAACCTCGAAATGGAGAGGGGGTGATTTTTAAACATTTGTTTTGTTTTGTTTGTTTTATTTTGCCACATGCAAAGAGAGAGAGCTCTAATATAAAGCTTTTTTTCAGACCAAAGATGTGCTTGGACAGTGAAGCCTGCCGAAATGAGCCCATGTTCAAGCTCACAGCGTGCTGCGGAAAAGCTTGTAGATCGGCTTTTTAGGACGCGTGCCGTGACACAGTCATACGATGGACGATAAATTAAGCATTAATTGGTTTTGTCCCGTCGCAAATCTTTGTTCTGAACTAAAGCTTAAAGTCACACTGTGTCAAATTAGTTTCCGTAGTCTGTTTAAGCCACACCGCTTGTAGCGCCGCTCTCATTACAGCGTTTGTCTATAATTATCTAAAGAACCCTGAAAATGGAATGCTGCAAGGCTGTAGCGCCCGCCCGGGGATATTTTGGAAAACAATACATCACCAGAAACGATAACAAACTCTCCATTGCAGTTAGAACTGCAGATTTTCTCCCAATTTTCTGCCATAAGCTGAAGTCTCGCCACTTCAAACTCACCATAGCCCGTGGCACATGACCTATAGCTTTGACGACCGTGCAGTCTTATGTAGAGGTTAAAAAGTCATTTTGATAGCATGCATGTTGTTTAAACAGATGCTATATACATTCATTGTTTACCTGGTATCCTATAGTTTCCTACAGATTAGTATTTTGATAGTACATTGTTTAGAGTTAGACTGAAGATAGGGTATTTGTTTACCTGGCTGTGATGTACAGCCTTAAAGGGCTTATTGCTTGGTCCCGTCTTATCGCTGCTTGCACCTATATTTGCTTTTAGCAGATCTACAAGCTCGCTTTTTAGCTTTTCTTTGGAAATTTGAATCCTGGGAAAGTAACGGTTCGACAGAATGAGGTTTCCACCCGACAGAGACCAAATGAAAAAGGGCTTTTGTTTAATCTAAGTTACACACTATAAGACTGTGAAAGTGGTTCTGACTGAGACGGTGAAGGTTGCTGCGTCTCTTGAAGCGACTACTAGAGCACAACAATAAAACAAACAGAGCACTTAGAATGTGAGGGAGAGAGAGGGGCTCTGACAGCTCTCCTTGACACTGACCATGGACACCGTGTCAGCGCTGTGGTGTACCACATGGAGCTGTTTAAGGACCCTTCAGACTATTAGGCTGCTCTCCGCATCTAATGGGGTGTGTGTGTGTGTGTGTGTGTGTGTGTGTGTGTGTGTGTGTGTGTGCGCACACACACCCATCTGGAAGCCACTGACGCTAGGAAAACACTTGGACAGTGGGTGCATCCTCCACCTCCCCCCCCTCTCTCTCTCTCTCTCTCTCGCACGCAAGCACACACACATGCACGCACACACGCAAACACGCACACGCACACACACACACGGTGACTCAGACTCAGCAGTAGTTTAAACGCTTGTAAATGTTTGTTTGATTGCAGTTTTCTCTTCTTTAGCACTCTGCCAGTGTCCCACTATCATGAGAGAGAGAGAGAGAGAGAGAGAGAGAGAGAGAGAACCACATCCTCCACAATATATACACATTTTGACCTGTTGATCCTCAACCTTTTTCCGTTTCAGTTGTTGTATATTCATTAGGCCACAGAGGCCATGCTTCTAAATGAAATATAAATAAATAAATAAATAAAATCGGCTGCCTTGTTAAGTGGTCAGATGGGTGGGCCAACTCGGCGTGCATTTTCAGAAGCATGTTACGCAAATTAAGGAGTTATTTTAATGATCTATAGCCACCGATTGTATTCTGGCTTGGATCAATGGAACTTTTTTTAAACACTGTTTTAAATGGGCTATAAGAAAATACCATGACATTGTTTCTACACGAAATGTAAAATGCATGGTGTGTAGATCCTTTTAATTTAATGTTATATCATTCAAATTGAAGCGATTCGCCAATTATTTGGGCCCCACCATAAACCACTATGAGTTTATGAACAGATTCTACACCCGGCTACCATCAGACTGTTGAACCAGAGCCTGCCAGGTAGCGACTAGCCTGGTCACAACGTACGGCAGAGAAGCTATCGGCGGATGTAACGTCCGGAACATCCGTCAGACTTATTTCCCCCGGATACAATATTTTCCCGACCAATCACAACACTTGTTTCATTCGCGGAGAATGTAAACTGATTTGTAAAGCATCAACGTAATTTCCTTGGGCGATACTAAAATCCCGCAACTTCCGCCCAAACAAATAATAGTCTTTACAGCGTAGGTCTTGCACAGTTGTGGTTAGCGACCTGCCTGTGGATTATACCAGTAAAGCAAGCAAAGCTGTAGCTGTATATATGCTCACGCATTTGTAAGCCTTGTGTACATGATGTTTGGGTGGATATACTGTAGGCTATTGTAAATCTGTAGATGGATACCCATGTTCTTTTCTTTCTGGAAACAATCAAAACTATGGAGCTATTTTACCCACTGTTACACACGCACACCTGTAAACCTATAGCTGTGACGTGACGATAAAGATGATTGTGATCCAGAGAAAGAGACAGCCAGTGAACCAGTCCATTAAACACGTTCCCCCAGATGTACACAATGTTTCTCCACCAGTGGGATCAACGTGTCAGAGGGCTTTTTGGTATAGAATCATTATCCTTTTCCTACACTGATGCAGGACAGGAGTACATTGTCAGCTCATGAAAAATCACCAAGAATGGGAACGATAAATCAAACGCACTTTTATACAGTACACACACACACACACACACACACACACACACACACACACACACACTACGTTTCCTCCGTACACATGTGTAATCTCTAAACGGGTGATAACCTGTTCCGTTCCGCCACTGCTTTGTCAACTGAGACGGCGTGCTTGTTGACGTGTGAGGACATCAGTGCCCGCTCGGTCCGGTACGATAGTCACTCATGTTTGATAAAGATTTGACAACTCCTCGCTCTCTCTGACGAGGAGAAAGCAGTTGGGTTTTCTCCATGGTGGTCTACTAATACGACACCAGTGGTTCTCAAACCTTTTCATGTCAAGGAGGACCCCCGAATCGATATTGGGCCGCGGGACTCTATCTGAAAATGTTTTGTGTAATGGACTCCTGGTACACGGTACCCTCACATCAACCTTGCGGGTGGCATGGTGGTCTATACTCCATCCACACACCGACAGTGGGGTGTTTGGCATGGTGGCATGGTGGTTGGCATGGTGGCATGGTGGTCTACAGTACAACCCTCCAGGGTTGGCAGTGACAGAGACCACAGTGGGCTACACATGGAGGGTGACTAAAACAATGCGGGAGAATATTGGTGGTGGAAGGAGGGGGTGTTGGCAGTGACTGCAGGGACCACAGGGGTCTAAATGAGACAAGATGCAACAACAAGAAAGATGTCTGTAATGTGTCTTATTGTCTTGCATTAAAAAACAAACAAACATCTAATTTCTATATAGATAACTATCTAATTCATGGAGGCATACTGCATAGTAAAATCCTCTGTGTTCATTTCAGTGATGTAAATAGGTTTCAATGTAATGAGTAAAGGGATGCAGGGATGGTATTTTAGATGAGTCCCAGGGACATTTTATGAGTCCCACTTCAACAACGTTAGGAGTCATATTTTGCCATTTCTACAAATTGCAGCATTTAACTCCCATTTAATTTTATGTGGTTATATTCATGTAGAAAACAGAAGAAGAAATGATTATTATAACTAAAGCTAGCAAAATAAACTAGAATAAAAACACAGTACAGTAGTGCATCCTGTGGATGCAGAGGTGGTTGTTTTATTGCGTTCTTAACTATAAACTGCCTTTTGGGATGCAAAATGCACCCTATTTTAATCTGTGTTAATGTAACAGAAAAGTTCAATTTAAAGAGCTAAATGACCACTGAGGGTGTTCTCTGTCAGCTCTCTGTATTCTCATGTATTGTACAGGCCATATTGGACCATATGTCTCTCTGGTCATGTATTGTACAGGCCATTGGACCATATGTCTCTCTGGTCATGTATTGTACAGGTCATTGGACCATATGGACCATATGTCTCTCTGGTCATGTATTGTACAGGCCATTGGACCATATGTCTCTCTGGTCATGTATTGTACAGGTCATTGGACCATATGTCTCTCTGCTCATGTATTGTACAGGTCATTGGACCATATGTATCTCTGTTCATGTATTGTACAGGCCATTGGACCATATGTCTCTCTGTTCATGTATTGTACAGGTCATTGGACCATATGTCTCTCTGCTCATTGCGAACGCAGTGATTGCGAACGCAGTGAGCACTTACTATGAGACCTAGCAGATCATGTCTGTCTGTGTGTCTGTGTGTCTGTCTGTCTGTGTGTGTGTGTCCCCTTTGTGCCCATATATGGAGCTACGTCCAAATATGGAGTGTGTTGCATCAATACGTCACCATGACTCAGCCATAACCATATAAGGAGTCCCCAAAGCAGCTATACGTCCAAAACCCAAATATGTACGTGCTGCGTTCGCTTCCCACGTTTGCGCGTCTTACTGGTGTATTGTACAGATCATGTCTCTCTGGTCATGTATTGTACAGGCCATTGGACCATATGTCTCTCTGGTCATGTATTGTACAGGCCATTGGACCATATGTCTCTCTGGTCATGTATTGTACAGGTCATTGGACCATATGTCTCTCTGGTCATGTATTGTACAGGTCATTGGACCATATGTCTCTCTGGTCATGTATTGTACAGGTCATTGGACCATATGTCTCTCTGGTCATGTATTGTACAGGTCAATGGACCATATGTCTCTCTGTTCATGTATTGTACAGGTCATTGGACCATATGTCTCTCTGGTCATGTATTGTACAGGTCATTGGACCATATGTCTCTCTGGTCATGTATTGTACAGGTCATTGGACCATATGTCTCTCTGGTCATGTATTGTACAGGTCATTGGACCATATGTCTCTCTGGTCATGTATTGTACAGGTCATTGGACCATATGTCTCTCTGGTCATGTATTGTACAGGCCATTGGACCATATGTCTCTCTGGTCATGTATTGTACAGGTCATTGGACCATATGTCTCTCTGCTCATGTATTGTACAGGCCATTGGACCATATGTCTCTCTGGTCATGTATTGTACAGGTCATTGGACCATATGTCTCTCTGCTCATGTACAGGTCATTGGACCATGTCTCTCTGGTCATGTATTGTACAGGTCATTGGACCATAATATGTCTCTCTGGTCATGTATTGTACAGGTCATTGGACCATAATATGTCTCTCTGGTCATGTATTGTACAGGTCATTGGACCATATGTCTCTCTGGTCATGTATTGTACAGGTCATTGGACCATATGTCTCTCTGCTCATGTATTGTACAGGTCATTGGACCATATGTCTCTCTGCTCATGTACAGGTCATTGGACCATATGTCTCTCTGCTCATGTACTGTACCGGTCATTGGACCATATGTCTCTCTGCTCATGTACTGTACCGGTCATTGGACCATATGTCTCTCTGCTTATGTATTGTACAGGTCATTGGACCATATGTCTCTCTGGTCATGTATTGTACAGGTCATTGGACCATATGTCTCTCTGGTCATGTATTGTACAGGCCATTGGACCATATGTCTCTCTGCTCATGTATTGTACAGGTCATTGGACCATATGTCTCTCTGGTCATGTATTGTACAGGTCATTGGACCATGTCTCTCTGGTCATGTATTGTACAGGTCATTGGACCATGTCTCTCTGGTCATGTATTGTACAGGTCATTGGACCATGTCTCTCTGGTCATGTATTGTACAGGTCATTGGACCATATGTCTCTCTGGTCATGTATTGTACAGGTCATTGGACCATGTCTCTCTGGTCATGTATTGTACAGGTCATTGGACCATATGTCTCTCTGGTCATGTATTGTACAGGTCATTGGACCATGTCTCTCTAGTCATGTACAGGTCATTGGACCATATGTCTCTCTGGTCATGTATTGTACAGGCCATTGGACCATATGTCTCTCTGGTCATATATTGTACAGGTCATTGGACCATATGTCTCTCTGGTCATGTATTGTACAGGTCATTGGACCATATGTCTCTCTGGTCATGTATTGTACAGGTCATTGGACCATATGTCTCTCTGGTCATGTATTGTACAGGTCATTGGACCATATGTCTCTCTGCTCATGTATTGTACAGGCCATTGGACCATGTCTCTTTCCCCCCCTTTGGGTACTGTTGGAAATGTTCTATTTAGTTTTTGTCTGCTATTGGTTACATCAAATTGAAATCTTGAAACTAACTAATGCATGTTTGAAAAACCTTTACATGTCATAATATTATAGTTTCTGGTTTCAAATAGCAAAAGTAGCAGATCTACAAGCTCAAAGCGTGCCGCTTCGCGCCGCGTTTCGAGCTTGTAGATCTGCTACTTTTGATGCTTTGGTGTGACGCTGTAGTACTGTATGAGTAGTTTTCATTCATTTACGAAAAACAATGATGATTAAAATATGGCGATATTATACAGTAAGAGGTTTAATTCTGCCCTACAGCAATGATATTGACTTATTTAACTCATCACTCACTAGTATCGTCACAAACCCAAATCTGTGCATTTTCAAGAAGAAGAGCTATATAGTGTCAAATAACCATCTCACGTTGTTCAACTCGGAATCCATTTATTACATAATTACATCACAAACATCAACAACAAGTTGCTTCTGTACAAATAAACACCTGGAGTGGATCTCAGGGATGCTGGACTCGGACTGATCTCCAACCACACCACTCTCTCTGCTTTGACCCAGAGGTTCTCAGAGTGGGGTCCTAATAGCGTTCCAAATGGACCCTTGCAGGTCTGTAAGTGTACACATGTGTATATACTCTCAGAGTTACAGCCCTGTAATGGTCCCATGTTGGTTCCATTTGTGTACTATCAGTGCTTTGGGGGTCCATTTGGAACGCCATAACTGTCAGTGTACAAATGGAACCGAGTGGACCCAAAATTTAAATTAAAGAAGTTTGAGAACCACTGATTTTATCCACTTTATGGTGTCCCTAAATTGGGCAAAAATCTGATTTTGTCTTGTTTTTTTCCCCAAACAGAATTGTTTAGAAAAATATCCATTTTTACAAACAATCATAATGACGTGTAGTCTAAACCATCGGTTCCCTAACTTGTTCATGTCAAGGACCCCCAAATTGACATTTATTTTAGCCCACGGACCCCCATTTGAAAAGACATACCAGGGAATAATCTGAGAAAATTGTTACGGCTCTAGCAGTGATTCTCAACCCGTTTAATTTCAAGGACCCCCAGTTTGACATGCATTAGTCTACAAACTCCCATGTAATAGCATCTCTGGGACCCCCAATTTATATTGTACAATCAATGTTAATTTAACTCTGAGAGTGCAGGTCCATTTGGTTCCATTTGTACACTCAGAGTTACAGATCCATTTGTTTACAAACTAACATTTAACTGGGGCCCCCTGGGACTCCCTCAAGTACCCCTGGGGGTCCCCGGACCCCACTTTGGGAACCACTGGTCTAGACCAGGCTAAAGTGGCCTTTAACAGAGACAGTTTTGTCCCCATAATGTCACATACCAGCCCTCTCCAACATAGTAAGTGCAATAACTTATTGCAATGGCACAACATCATCATAATATAAAGTCACAATCTGGGGTTAAAAAATACACGACTTGTAGTAGTATACAAAAAGCTGCTTAAAGCCATTAGGAAGCAAAACTGAGAGCAAAACTCCTGACGAACAAAGAACGTTATTTTACATTTTCTTGCCAATATTATTATTATTGTAATACTTAATAATAAAAAAAAAGAAAAACACACACACACACACATAGTACATTTCAAAGGTATTGGTTTAGCTCTGGGAGTCCAATTATTCAACAAATAACAAGCCAAAAAAACAAATGTACAAGCATAAGAGCAGTTATCATCACACTGCTCACAATTCACACAATGTGATCTTCTTATCGATAAGCATGGATGTCCATGACTTTATATTTCAGTAGTATATCAACATGGAGAGCTGCAGAGGAATGGACCAGCAGTAAGAAAAATACTTTATTTTACCAGCAAGTCTGCACGACTCACATCATGTTAGTTCACTTGAATGAATGCTGGGGACCCCCCAACATAATCATATATAATATTTGAATTGGGGACCCCTCCTCCTCCAAATAATCGTATTTGAACTCGGGACCGCCCAAAATAATCATTATTTGAACCCCCCCACCCCTCCACCCTGACAAGCACTTGGAATTGTAGGAGTTGAGGCATTCATTTTAGTTCGATTCAGTTTCAACTTCCCACAGATAGATATTGTGATAATAGCTGATGTACAAGCTCTCAATGCCTCCCGTTGTGATGTGCTGAGAGCTTGTAGATCGGATATTTTCATAATATTCGACAATTTTAATTATTTCTTTCTTTCGGTATTAAAAAGATCTTAAAAGTCCTTGAATTGTCACTTCACTGTCATATGGCAACCCCCTCAAAATGACGTGGATCTGGCAACCCCCTCAAAATGACGTGGAACTGGCAACCCCCTCAAAATGATGTTGATCTGGCAACCCGGGAACCCCCCATTTGTCTTCCTGACCCACAGGTTGAGAACCACCGATCTACACTGTACTGTCTAACTTCATTTTAGAATTAGTTGCATTAGTCGCTTGTATACAGAACGTTTCTGATTAGTGACCATCACGTACAGTACCATACTGTAGCCGTGTGGCGTAAGCTCTGACTGTTCTACATCATGATTCATGCATGGGGACACGCGTACACATGGAGACACGCGTACACATGGGGACACGCGTACACATGGGGACACGCGTACACATGGAGACACGCGTACACATGGAGACACGCGTACACATGGGGACACGCGTACACATGGGGACACGCGTACACATGGGGACACGCGTACACATGGAGACACGCGTACACATGGAGACACGCGTACACATGGAGACACGCGTACACATGGGGACATGCGTAATTGCGTACACATGCAGACCAACCATGTTCTTGGCAGCTCGGATTTCAGGCTTAAAATGTTGCCCTTAACACTTCCTTAACACAACACAAAGTTAGTTAAACTATTTATTATTTGCATTTGCAGCATTGCCACTTCTTGTTTTAGTTTTTTTGTTCCTCTATGATCCAATGTTTTCCAAAACAACGCTTCCATTTAAGCCAGGCTGCTTCTTGTTACGGGATTGCGGCTCGATGTTTTAGAAGTCTCTACGTCTCCTTTCTCCATTCAGTGTAGACTTTGTGAGAGAGATAGCGGAGCTCGACCGAAGGAGCAGTTTTGTCAAAGTGATCATTATCGTATCATCAAGCTGGAATAATGATCAAAGCCACGAGGCTTTGATCGGTTTGGTTGGATGGATTATTGCTGTGGTTGGAATCAGTGCTTCCCCTTCGCTGTATCGCTCTGCTGTCACAACTCTACTTCTGTTGGGAATTTATAAACCCTGGAGGCTCTTTGTTCCTCCCCAGGATGTCTGCATTATTAAGTAGAACGTGAAGAACCACCCGAACCCTCACAGACGACCTGTGTTGTCATGATCACAGCTCTGCTAGGACAATCAGACTCTCCTGCCTTCACGCGTGTGTGTGTGTGTGTGTGTGTGTGTGTGTGTGTGTGCGCGCTAGGAGGTGATGGGAGATGTGCTATTTTTGGTGAAGAGACTTTGTGTATAGACAGAAAAAAGCGGTCCAAGTACAGAGCAAAGCTCAGGTCCAGTTTACGTTAAGTCTAGAGGGTTTAAGTCATTAACAAAGCCTGGCTCCCTGCTCTGGTGACAAGTCTGTCCCGGGGGGGGGGGGGGTAACGGTCGGAGACCCACCCCACCCTGCAATCACTGGACGCTGGTCGGTGCATTACTGCAGAGTCCAGCTGTAATGTCTACCTAAACATTCCTAAATGCTGCCTGGTCTCATTAAGGGCTTACTGATTTGGCCAGGCATTCTCCAGCATGGTAGAGGTTTGTCTTTAGAGCATTCGACAGTCCCAACTGTGTCCACATCCAACCAGCAGTTGCTTATAGCAGTGCCGCGTTGCTTCAGAGTGCTGGTTCTCAGTGGGGGGTTCGGGGGACCCCGGTTTCGTCCCCAGCTAAGTTGGTTATTATAACATAAAAATCACACCCGTGTGAAGTGATCAGGGGCGCTAATATATTAAAGTCTAACTCATGTTGCTATAGGTGATGTAATGGTGATATAAAACAAACTGTGTCAAAACAAACATTAAATTCTCTTTATTGTTAATGGCATTTAATGTTTGTGTTAGGGACAAGATGGTGTACATTTTCTCTTTATTGTCAATGTTGTTTTTAAAACAAACATTGAACTAAAGACAAACATTAAACCTGCGTATATAGGAGGGGCTCGCGCCCCTCAAAAATAAGTGGCCAAATCAATTTGGATGTTTAAGAACCACTGCATTATGTATGTGTTATGGGACCGTTGAGACGTCTGTCACTCTCAAAGTAAAAACAAAAACACTGAGGATTTTACAGTGCAAACTGGTGTCCCAGAGAAAACCCCCCAAAGCAGCGCATCAAACGGGGGTCCATGGACTAATGCATGTCCAACTGGGGGTGGTCTTTGAAATCGAAACGGTTTGAGAATCATTGCTTTTAGAGCTTGCATTAGCGCGGAGCGTGGACGACAGCGCTAACTGCTTGACGTTAATTCGGCGTGTCTACGGCTGTCGGCCGCTGATCAAAGTTAGTGCCTGACTGACGGGCAGCTAGCCGGGGTCGACCCGTCGTCGTGGAGACCAGAGGCGTTTCCTGTAACCCTAGCAGGAGAACCTGTGGAGCGAGGCTGGCCCAGGGGGGAGGAAGTGACACGTTCATTTGCAATTACTGCCAATCCCAACGCCGCGCTACGCCCCGTCCCGCCGTCGTCCTCGACTACACTGACACGTACCATGTCTGTCCGGTCTGTCTGTCTCTGTTCACCTCTGTGTCCAGACACTCTCTTACAGACCTGGAAATTATAGCCACAGGACAGAACCGCCCGGCCCGCCGCAGACCACAGCAAAAGTGATGTTTACATCGTTTTGTCATTTCGTGCTGAGTTGGACAAGGATTTGGGCATGCCCAGCCTTACCACATTTGTGATGATTTGATTGGCTGAGAGACGGAATGTGATGATGTATGATGATAAGAGCTCACCTCACTTCACACGAGTGTGATTTTTATTTAGTTTTAGAGTTGGCTATTCAAAATGAGCAGATATACAGCGAGCTTGTACATCTGCTATTTTTGAACATTTTTGGGAAAATCTTGAACGTGTGATTCAGAAGGAATTCGGATCAGGTCTTAACCGGTTAAATTGTGGCATGATGGTGGTGTAGCCTGGCATGAGAATAAGTGAAGTTCAAGGCATTAGTACTATTGTATTACTATTATTGTTATCATCATTACTGCTGATGACCATAAATATTAAGCTAGATGAGTTAGTCTCATCCACGGTGGAGTCGTGGATGAGTTTTGTCTCATCCACGGTGGAGTCAGTGTTGACAGACATCATCTCCATCTGCGTAACATCTCTGTCACCCACACTTCAGCGTCTGCTCAGTGTCACGGTCGGTCAGGGTGCGTCGTGGTGGTTTGCGGTGGCCTCTTGTCTCGCTGTAATGACCTTCTTGTCATCACTGTACAGTCTCTCCTGGTCCATTCCGCCGTCGTTATCGTTAGTGCCGTCAGCCAATAGAGTCCCTCCCCAGTTCCAGAGGAGGGGGTAAGAGGGGGGGGCGGGGGGGGAGTGGGGGACATGACGATGGGGGGTGCCGTAGTCTCTCAAGCCAGACAAACTGTTCCACAATCTTCAAATGCAATCAATATGCTCCTCCACTGGAAGCCGCGAAACGGAAGATGTTTGTCATTTCCATTCACGAAAATAATACTTAAATATGTTATTGAATTTCCATTTCCTGCTAAGCAGCAAAGCTGTGTAATGCGTGAGGACGGACTAATTGGATCATTTTACAGTAGGACACATTTACCACGACTGCAATGACGAAACAACGGAAGTGTGGGTAGGAGGAGGCGGACGGACATCCGCTGTTTGTTAGTTTGTTTGGCATTTTCAGCGATTTGCACAGACAGAAACCCGCACGATGAAAAAATGCATTTTGAACATGGCGTGGAAGTGGCCCGGTCTGGTCTGGTCAGGAGAGACTTAGCGCTCCTCCCATCATGTGGCCCAGGAGATGGCGGCGCTGTGCTCCTTGGCCTTCATGCGCAGCGCGGCGATGCTGGAGGACTTGCGGTCCGGGTCGACGTTCAGGTCGTACCCGTTGATGCCCCCTCCGCCCATCCCGGGGCCCCCGAAGAGGCTGCCCATGTGGCCCCCCTGCCCCATGTGCCCCACGCTCCCGGGGCTGGGCACGCCCAGGAAGTCGGAGACCCCCACGCCCACGGGGCCGTGGGGGTGGTGGGGGGGCATGCAGGAGGCCACGGAGTCGCACGGGACCACGCAGCCCGGCACCGGAGACTGGCTGCTGCCGCCGATCCACGACGGGTTCTGGATCTGAGGGGGGAGAGAGAGAAGAGCCCACGTCACAGCCTGTACCAGGACGGGAACCTCTTATCTGCCATATTTTAACCTTTTTATTTTTCTTCGTAAATGAACACCCTGCTTGATCATACATACTACAGCGTCACAGAAAAGCATCAAAAGTATGTCCATCTGCTACTTTTGATCCTTTAGAATTTAGAATCCTGAAAAGTAACAGTTTTGGACATCGGTTTCCACCCGACAGAGACAATATGGACCTCAGTCTCTCTGGGACACATGCTTAGTTATTTTTTTACTACGTTTTTTTATTCACCATTTGATCTTTCTGCTACCCGCATTATTCCAACCCTTCACCCCCAAAGATAATATAAACTTAATCCAGACCCGACCCGGACAAAACATTGTAGGTAGTTACTTGGATTTCCAATTAATCACAATACATTGTACATAGTTTTTTTCTGCCGTCATATAGTGGTATCTGTCTCTTTTCATCATTGGTGAATACCCTTGAGCATTTCTACATCTCTCTGGTAAAAGCTCTGGTTTGTGTGGCCGTACAGTACAGTACAGTACAGTACAGTACAGTCAGACCAATACATACCTGTGCATAGTTCTCCGGTCTGGTGAGGAGGGGCAGTTCGTAGGCCGTAGAGAAGTGCGTTCGGACCTGTTGCATCTGTCCAAAACGCTCTCGCTTCCTCCATTTGGCTCGCCGGTTCTGGAACCACACCTGCATAGAACAGAAGATGGGGGGTGGGGGAGGGGGTTGGGGGGGTTAATATATAGTATCATCAGTTTAACCTAATCTTGTATCGGAGTCCCTCCCTTGTGTATAAAATATTTTCTGCAGCCAAATACATAAATTCAGGGTTTGTTTTTGACATGGAGAAGTCTGAGAATCACTGGGAGAGAGAGAGCAGCAGCCAGCCAGCCGGTCGGCCAGCCAGCCAGCCAGTGGGTCGGCCGGTCGGTCAGTCAGTCAGCAGGACACGGTAACGAACGGCACCATGGAGACCATCAGCAGACAGTGGAAGCTATAAATTCTGCCGCACATGAAAGTCCAGCCCCAGGTTTTAAGAGTTGACATGCCTTTAAAGTGCCGTCCACGCCGGGCTATTGATGTGCGCGGACGCCGTGGGTCTCCCCTGGTGTTATACAGTGCCTGGCCTGTCTGCCTGCCTGCCTGCCTGTCTGCCTGCCTGCCTGCCTGCCTGCCTGTCTGCCTGCCTGCCTGCCTGTCTGCCTGTCTGCCTTGCCTGCCTGCCTGCCTGTCTGCCTGCCTTGCCTGCCTTGCCTGCCTGCCTGCCTGCCTGCCTTCTTGCATTGGTTCAGCTCCTCCCTTTGATAGAGCCAGGCAGGCTGAAGGCAGGCAGGCGTCTGCCTGCCTTCAGCCTGCCAGCGCCGACAGATCCACATCTGGAGGGTCTGGAAGGCTCCATAAATCAAACACAACTGTGGCCAAAGGTGTGCTGCTGCTCTGCTCGCCCCCACATGTCAACAACACACTGTAGCCCAGCACAGTGCACTGCCACGGGGAAGCCCCTCCGTACTGTATGGGCTTACTGGTACGCACAACACCATAGAGACAATAACATACTGTACACTGACTGGTACGCACAACACCATAGAGACAATAACATAACATACTGTACACTGACTGGTACGCACAACACCATTGAGACAATAACATAACATACAGTACAGAGTGACGTTTACTGTACATGACTGGTACGCACAACACCATAGAGACAATAACATAACATACAGTACAGAGTGACCTTTACTGTACTGACTGGAATGCACAACACCCAACACAACACCATAGAGACAATAATAACATACAGACACTGTGGGTTGACCCGTCACACATACGTACGTGTGATCAGCTCAACCTCCTCAATGCTTTTTTTTGTACAGTATACTTATTTTACTCTGTATCTTCTGTAGGCCACATTACTGTACTTACACATGTAGTACTGATGAATTGAGTACAATGGAAACAAACAAGTATACCCAGGGCTTTTTGTGTTATCCTTTTAGCATAATGTTAGGGACTGTACTGCAGGTACTGTTATCAATACTCAGTTAATAAAAACAACTTCTCTGCTTCCCCAGCAGCCCCACAGTGACTTCATTTCACCTGCAGGGTCAATAAAGGTCTTATCTATCTAATATAACCACAAATGGATCATATCAAATGTCATGTCACTCAGAATACTTGCACTGGAGTAAGGATGAAATGGTTTGAACCACATTAATAACCCCAGCAGCCTTTATTACACTGGGCATGTCATGTTATAAATCCAGGGGGAATCTGTACTAGGGCATTTCGACCTAGCTTTTAAACACAGCCTAGTTTAATTTCCAACTTTTTATTTTGAGCACCTCTTATCTTAGTGTCTATTATATTCATATGTACCCACTTGACATTGGTTGTAAAAGCTATTTTTGGTGAAGTACAGACACCTGGTGGACCCCAGTCAACGAAGTCTATATAGAGTTTAAGTGGTTAAATATTCAGTGGGATTTAGATAATAAACTGGCTGTTATCAGACTCCTAGAAAGAGACTGTTTTCAAATAATCGTTGTCTTCATGTTAAACAAGGTTAGAAACCTCCACAAGTTACACTCCTCAGACTACAGTTACCTACAGTTACATCACAATGTACAGTACAACATTTCTGTTTTACTGCAAACCAACCGACAAAACTATAATTTCTGTTAAATCAGTGTGTGTGTGCGTGCGCGCTGAAAGGAGCTACGTAGGAAGCGGTGTGGTTGCTGACAGACCCAGTCCAGACCCATTTCTTCTGGAAGAAAGTGGCGTCCAGAGACTCCAGACCCACTAACTCATGACTCAAAACACAGAGGAGAGAAGGAGCGGTGCTGGTTCTTATAGCCAAGTGGTTTAAAGGTCCATACTACCAGAGAAGGAGCAGTGCTGGTTCTTATAGCCAAGTGGTTACGGTCCATACTACCAGAGAAGGAGCGGTGCTGGTTCTGATAGCCAAGTGGTTTAAAGGTCCATACTACCAGAGAAGGAGCGGTGCTGGTTCTGATAGCCAAGTGGTTTAAAGGTCCATACTACCAGAGAAGGAGCGGTGCTGGTTCTGATAGCCAAGTGGTTTAAAGGTCCATACTACCAGAGAAGGAGCGGTGCTGGTTCTGATAGCCAAGTGGTTTAAAGGTCCATACTACCAGAGAAGGAGCGGTGCTGGTTCTGATAGCCAAGTGGTTTAAAGGTCCATACTACCAGAGAAGGAGCGGTGCTGGTTCTGATAGCCAAGTGGTTTAAAGGTCCATACTACCAGAGAAGGAGCGGTGCTGGTTGTGATAGCCAAGTGGTTTAAAGGTCCATACTACCAGAGTAGGAGCGGTGCTGGTTGTGATAGCCAAGTGGTTACGGTCCATACTACCAGAGAAGGATTGATTGATTGATTGAAATATGTATTAACAGTTTGCAGAATTACAGTACATTTCAAGCACAAACTCAATACAAAGACTGTTAACTGTGAGTGGACGACCCAATTAAGCCTTACACTTGTTTACAACAGGGTCCACATTGTTCAATTCATCAAAACATTTAGAGACAAACAAATAGACACTTCTATGTAGTTAAAGAACAGAACAGGAATTCATCATAAAGGAGCGGTTCTTATAGCCAAGTGGTTTAAAGGTCCATACTACCAACAGTGGTTTTCATGTCAAGGACCAACATATTTACAGTATACAGTATGTGTGGTATTTGGCCACGTCTGAAAACGTTTTGTGCCTGGCTGGCACCCCCAGAAGCATATGATTTGTGTATTAAATACATATACATAAAAATAAATACAAATCATTCAATATTTTCCAAACACTTTCAAGATTTTTCTAAAATGCTATATTTTTTTTAACAGCCAACGTATAACACATGGATACAGTGGTTAAAATGATTGTGCTGCTGTATTAACACATTTTCTCAAGACCCGCTGGAACATTTATTGCAAAAATAAACATTAAGTTGCACGCTCAACCAGAGTCTTTGCATGCATTAACTGCTGGCAACAATGTTTGGCAAACATGTGCAGTGTTTGCCAGCAGTTAATGCATGCAAAGACTCTCGGTTTTACTCCACTACAAATCTTGGAAAACTTTAGTTACTTTTTTTTTTCTTTTTTACTTTTTTTACGAAGGTTTATACATTAACCACTTCAGCACCATTTAAACTTTAGCTATTGGAAATTTCCATTCTACAAGCTCACAGCGTGTCGGTGTTGTGGTGTGACTCGTTGATTTTTACAAATGTTACACAAAATGTTAACTGGAAATTCTGCTATGATGACTTTCCTATTGTGATGACGATACTTTTGTATACTTGTACCTTGAGTCACACTTTAGTCTAAATTGCAGTATTGATACTTTTACTTAATGAGTAAAATAATTTGAGTACTTTTCCCACCACTGATCATGATGTGTATTTATTTATGGGTTGTCTGAAGGGGGGGGGGGGGGGGGGTCTTCAGTGGGGGGCAGGGGGGGGGTCCCCACTGGGGTTTGAACTTGGAATGAAGGATGCTTCTCAGTCTGTGGTTTTCACTGCCCTGACATGTCATTTCCCCTCGTTCGACCTCAGCAAATCCTCCCTCTCCCTCCCTCTCTCTCTCTCTCTCTCTCTCTCTCTCTCTCTCTCTCTCTCTCTCTCTCTCTCTCTCTCTCTCTCTCTCTCTCTCTCTGTGCTTCACACACTTTAAATGGGGAACGTTTGTTTCCTTTCAACATGGGCCCTTATTTTGGATCATTATTTGAGGCCGTATATCATTGCTGTCGGTCTGGGGGGGTAAATGAATGTCCTACTTGATCATACTACTACAGGCAGCGTCACACCAAATCATACATCATAAGTAGCAGAAACACTTCTGCACATAATGAGGTTTCCAAGGGGTGACTGACTGTAAAAATTGTTTGGCGGGAAATTATTACAACCTTGCTTTTTTATTTAAATTAATACAGGCTTATAAATGATAGTTGTTTGGTTTCATTATTCCAGTTGTCTCCCAGTCTGTTTGTTTATCACACTGACATCCCATGGTAGTAGTTTTGTGGAAGAAGGGGTCATTACGTCATATTGTCTCTTTATTGTTAATGGCGTTTGTTTTACATCACCATTACATCACCTATAATCAACATCAGTTAGACATTGGATAGACGTTAGATATTGGTGCCCCACACTTCACATGGGTGTGATTTTTGTCTCTGTCTATAGCAGCAGTAATCCTTGTAGAATTCATAACTAGGATTGCAGGCCTGAATGTTTGGATGGTTTGATTTGCAGCTAAATCAAGTGTTGCCATATATCGTCCACTCCAAGCATATCGTCGATGTCGGTTTGTAAATTAACGCCCTATCAAAAGTAGCAGATCTGCAAGCTCTAAACATGACGTGACGGGACGCACTTTGAGCAAGATCTGCTACTTTTGATGCTTTTGAATTTGAATCCTGAAAAGTCAACAGTTTTGGATATTATGTATGAGGTTTTCTATACCCGACACGAGACAATATGAAAGATGTGTTCAAATTGGGGGTTTTTTATGGGGTTTTTTTGCGGCTTTCGCCTTTATTTTAATTGATTTTTTTGTATAGAGGGACAGACAAATGGGGGAGAGAGATGGGGGGGAGTGGCAGGCAGGCAAGGCCGTTGGGTTCGGGAGTCGAATCCACGGCACACTGCCAGACTCAGACTATACCGGGCCAAGGTGCCTGGACCGCTGAGCCGCGGCCCGCAGGCCTCAAATAGTTTTTTTTTATTTAGAAACGTGCTAAATGAACCATGAACAACCAAACAAACGTACAGTGAGTGTCTCAACAGTTGCATACATACATGGCTACTGACTCACACAAGACACGTTTCAGTGAGAGCTGATAATAGAGTCATGTTGTAATCTGGAAATGCTCTTCTGCAGAACCTCTTCTAACAGAAATGGTGCTGAACAACACACTCTGGTGCCAAGAAGAACACACAACTGTTCTCCCACGGGGATGTCAGTGTGATGGATATAAACCCAGAACCAGGCGAATAAAACACTCGGGAAACGAATGGACCAATTCAATTAAGTTACAAACCCACCAGTGTGATCCAAAGTAAAGTCCCATGCAAGAAAGAAAAAGAACCCTGACAATTCCCCTTTCAGACACGCACCTACTCTCTGTGTGTGTGTGTGTGTGTGTGTGTGTGTGTGTGTGTGCACGTGCACGTGCAGCATGTTAATAGTCCAGGGTAAAAGCTTTCCATGCAGCCTTTTAGAGGTCGGGGGGGGGGGGGTGAATTCTTATCAAATGAGATAAGTCCTGTTAAAATGGCCCCAGAATGCACCACAAACCTGTCAGCATGTCTGACAGGATCAAACCGCCTGCCTGGCGGGCTCATTTTTTTTTACAACAGAACAGGCCTTATATGGGCGTTCGTCCCAGAGACACCTAATATACAGACAGGCTGCATGCTGGTGTTTGCGGTGCGAGGCGCACTGACGTGAAGACGTGTTGGGTGACTCTAGACATTCCTCGGGTCAGCTGGCTGAACCGCGAGACCCAGGAGAGCACAGAGGACACACCACCCCTCACAGAGAGAACCGGACACACCACCCCTCACAGAGAGAACAGGACACACCACCCCTCACAGAGAGAACAGGACACACCACCCCTCACAGAGAGAACAGGACACACCGCCCCTCACAGAGAGAACAGGACACACCGCCCCTCACAGAGAGAACAGGACACACCGCCCCTCACAGAGAGAACAGGACACACCACCCCTCACAGAGAGAACAGGACACACCGCCCCTCACAGAGAGAACAGGACACACCACCCCTCACAGAGAGAACAGGACACACCACCCCTCACAGAGAGAACCGGACACATCGCCCCTCACAGAGAGAACCGGACACACCGCCCCTCACAGAGAGAACAGGACACACCACCCCTCACAGAGAGAGAACAGGACACACCGCCCCTCACAGAGAGAACAGGACACACCACCCCTCACAGAGAGAACAGGACACACCGCCCCTCACAGAGAGAACAGGACACACCACCCCTCACAGAGAGAACAGGACACACCACCCCTCACAGAGAGAACAGGACACACCGCCCCTCACAGAGAGAACCGGACACACCGCCCCTCACAGAGAGAACCGGACACACCACCCCTCACAGAGAGAACAGGACACACCACCCCTCACAGAGAGAACAGGACACACCGCCCCTCACAGAGAGAACCGGACACACCGCCCCTCACAGAGAGAACAGGACACATCGCCCCTCACAGAGAGAACAGGACACACCGCCCCTCACAGAGAGAACAGGACACACCGCCCCTCACAGAGAGAACAGGACACATCGCCCCTCACAGAGAGAACAGGACACACCGCCCCTCACAGAGAGAACAGGACACACCGCCCCTCACATAGAGAACAGGACACACCGCCCCTCACAGAGAGAACAGGACACATCGCCCCTCACAGAGAGAACAGGACACACCACCCCTCACAGAGAGAACAGGACACACCGCCCCTCACATAGAGAACAGGACACACCACCCCTCACAGAGAGAGAACAGGACACACCGCCCCTCACAGAGAGAACAGGACACACCGCCCTCAAAGTAGTCTCGCGTTACCAGACTGTTGCCTCTGCGATTTCCAAACGCTTCATGATACAGTCTGGGCCAACGGAAGAGGTCTCATGAGTAAAATATAAAGCGGAAGTGGAGCCTGCTCACCACTTCCGTTTCGTCTTTATAGTCGCGCACATTTATCCTAATATAAATAGAAAACATCTAAGCATATACAGCTTGTTGCTTAGCAGAAAAGGAAATGGCAGCTTCCGTTACTCAGCTCATGGGGGCTGTAGTCCCAGACTCTATATAGCATTCAGAGATTGTGGAATAGTTGTCTGGCTACGCGAGACTACCCTCAAAGAGAGAACAGGACACACCTCCCTCGCAGAGCCGTAAGCCGATAGCTCGCTTTGTGGGTTGAACCCCAATGTCAAGGTGAAGGGTCGCTGGCCTTTTGAATTATATCATATGTTTGGAGGGGCTTTGCAGCCTGTGTTATGTTCCCCGAGAGGGTTTTTAGGACCCTATTATTGTTTGAAAGTTTGTCAAGTCCTTCCTCCGGTTCCCTCTGGGTCAACGTGTGTGTCAGGGAGGTACATCACGGCGTTCCAAACTCAATCGCCCCGCCACTACAACCTTTTTAACGAGTTTAAAGCATGTGAGAACAGTGTAGTTCTAGCTGGCGAGCCGCAGTGAGGAGCATGCTTATACACTGGTGACATTCTGGACAATCAACACAGTTTTCTTTCTTCTTTTTACAGCCTGTGCAGGATTTAACACAGAAGTGTGTTCCCCGATAAAGCAGCAGATCGGGAACGCACTTCCGCATAAATATTCTTGCACACGCTGTCAAAATATCCGATTTAAAAAGATGTTTCTTTCTTTTTTATCCATAGAGAGAAATCAGAGATATATCGTCAAGATTCAAATTAAAAAATAGCAAAAGTAGATGAGAGATGTATCAGAATAAGGCCATGGGAACAGATTTTTGTAAAAAGCCCATATGAATAACATTCCTTAAAGGGACACTTCACCCTTTTTGCAAAAAAATATATGTTAATGCCGTTTAGAAGCTTTAGATCACTTTCCTGGGGGTATTTATGTGTGTAATATGTGGTTTTAGATATTTTAGATTGTAGCAGTGAGCCTCTTGTCTCTGATGTCATGGACACTGGGCTCACTTCCTTCCTGGACTACATGTTGTCTCAGTAAGACAGCTCTCCCCCCTATCCACAAGGAGGAGCAGTGCACCAAAAAATTATGGGAATTGTAGTCCAGGAAGGTAGTGAGACCAGTGTTCATGACATCAGAGACAAGAGGCTCACTGCTACAATCTAAAATATCTAAAACCACATATTACACACATAAATACCCCCAGGAAAGTGATCTAAAGCTTTAAACGTCATTAACATATATATATATTTTTTTGCAAAAAGGGTGAAGTGTCCCTTTAAGCCTTGTTCAATCTGTATAGGAAACCAGATTGGGGATGGATTTGGGCTGCCAGTCTGACAGGCAAGACTTTGGCCAAAAATAGGTGAGCATTGAATTAAAATAGGTGAACATTTATGATATTATTTTTACACGACAAAGTGCATCGTCTCTTATCGTGTACTATTTAGAATTCCAGACTTTTACTTGTAACCGAGTGGTTCTACATTACAGTATCCATCATTTTATACTGTAAGTAAGACAATTGAGTACTTTTCCACCACTGGTTAATTGTAGCATATAGTCACGCACGTGGTTCCTTTAGTTCAGCCCCTCTGTTGAAGCCCAGCCCCCCCCCCCCTCTATCTCTCTCTGTCTCTCTCTCTCCTTCCTCTCTCTCTCCTTCCTCTCTCTCTCTCTCCCTCTCCCCCTCTCTCTCTCTCTCTCCTTCCTCTATCTCTCTCTGTCTCTCTCTCTCCTTCCTCTCTCTCTCCTTCCTCTCTCTCTCTCCTTCCTCTATCTCTCTCTGTCTCTCTCTCTCCTTCCTCTCTCTCTCTCTCTCTCTCTCTCCTTCCTCTCTCTCTCTCTCCTCTCTCCCTCTCCCCCTCTCTCTCTCCCTCTCTCTCTCTCTGTCTCTCTCTGTCTCTCTCTGTCTCTCTCTCTCCTTCCTCTCTCTCTCCTTCCTCTCTCTCTCTCTCTCTCCCTCTCCTCTCTCTCTCCTTCCTCTCTCTCTCTCTCCCTCTCCCCCCTCTCTCTCCTCTCTCTCTCTCCCTCTCTCTCTCTCTCTCTCTCTCTCTCTCTCTCTCTCTCTCCCCCTCCCCCCTCTCTTTCTCTCTCTCTCTCCCCTCCCCTCTCTCTCTCTCTCTCTCTCTCCCCTCTTTCTCTCTCTCCCCTCCCCCCCTCTCTTTCTCTCTCTCTCTCTCTCTCTCTCTCTCTCTCTCTCCCTCTCCCTCTCTCTCCCCCCTCTCTCTCTTTTAAGTGGTGGAGGGGAAGTGGGGATATTGGAAAGTGAGATGGAGAATGTTCAACTGAAGTTTGTTTTCATTTCATGTTTAATTTCCTGACGCCTAAGCCCTCGGCTTTCCGCCGCTAACCCCCCTGACCTTTGAGAGAGGCGCAGACGAGAGTGCAAGACCTTCTACACACACACACACACACTCGCGCGCACATATGTGTGTATGCGTGCGCATCCACACACACACACACGCATGCACGCACGCACAAACAAAACCTACACAAGTGCGTGCACATGCACACACACAACCTACACAAATGTATGCGCACATGCAAACATACACACATAAAACACACACACACTTGCAAACAATTAATTAACCTACTTTCAAAGTAAAAGGAAAAAAGTATTGTTTTGTCTTTGACAAGACATTCACTGTCACGCCTCATGCAGTGAAATGTTTATTTATTCGTTTTTTTTTGTTCAAATAAACAAGCAACAAACAAACAATGCTGCTGCTGCTACTGCACCGTGCAAGCTTTCAGGACACTTAACCGCTTATACCACAGCAGCCCTCAGGTCTCTGTTCTGTCTGTGTCTCTATAGCGCGTTGTTGTGATACAGCACATACAGTACATCAGCTGTTATTTGGTGTTTGGTGTGACAAAAGGAGGACCCTGACCAACCCCATGTGGAAGCATGGGTGATGTTTTGTAGACAGCACTAGAATTGCATTGTATGCAGTCATAGCACTTCATAATGCATATAGCATAGTATATGTAGCGGCGGTTTACAGGCCGCCGCAAGGAGCTAAACATGGAAGTAAAGAGACGCTTGTATGACGCGTACGCAATGAATTCAGGTCCATTCCAGCTGTCAGTTTTACCGTTTTATTCTTGTCACCACACGAAGTTACAACAGTTCCCAGGCTTTAGCTATAACTGAACGTGGTGGTTACTGGTGATAGCTGGTGCGTTTTATACGGTCAACAGAAATGTCTTCTCCCACGCTCACCTCCTATCTCTATCAAACTTCCCTCACCCAAGTGACAGGTAACGCCATGAAATCTAGAGTGGCAGCGCCCCAGCCCCGGTGACACGCCCACTACCTAGGCAGTGCCCATTAAAGTGACATACCTTACGTCAATAATAATAGCACATTAGAAAGCAACATATTACGGCTCCTACATTCCGGCCCCTAATTATGGGAACACAATAATTACAATCATGCATTAGGCTATGTAGGAGACAGTAAAAAAAACGTTAAAGGGTCTTCTTCTTCATGCCAAAAACGACAAAAATCCGCATAATAAAGTGATGTAGTCCATCACTCACTGAGTCCAGTTTGGGAAAAACCAAAGTCATAGTTCGTGTGTGCAAAAAATGTCAATCATGTGTGGCAGTGTGTGCAAAGGTCTATGAAGGTCAAGGTCAGCTGTAGTCCTCAGGGATCTTCTGCTTCCAGTAGCAGGCACACCTTGGTAATAGGCCTGTCCAGACAGCTTGTCTTTGTTTTGACCTGCACACGACGCACAAGTCCTCTTCTATCTGGTGTAGTTTGCACAACCCTTCCAGTGAGCCATGAGTTGCGTGGTGCTGAGTCATCAACTATGAGGACGATATCTCCAGGAATTAAGTTGCGCTTGACTCTTGACCACTTCTGGCGTTCCTGAAGTAGAGGTAAGTATTCCTTGATCCATCTTTTCCAAAACAGGTCGGATATATACTGTACTTGCTTCCATCTGCGTCGAGCGTACACATCCTCCTTTAGAAAGCATCCTGGTGGCAACGATGGCTTGGTTTTAAGCAACAACAGATGGTTAGGAGTTAGTGCTTCCAAATCATTTGGATCCGTTGATGCTCTGGTAATGGGTCGGCTGTTGATGATGGATTCCACTTCGCAAAGAACTGTGTGAAGGCCTTCTTCATCCAGGTTTTGCACTTTCAGGATGGAATTCAGTACCTTTCTCACAGATCTTATCAGCCTTTCCCAGACTCCTCCATGATGTGATCCAGTAGGTGGATTGAATGTCCACTTGATTCCTTTCTGAAGTAGGGTGTCATTGATTTGAGCCAGATTCCAACCTTCCATTGCCTCTCTCAATTCTCGCTCAGATCCAACAAAGTTGGTTCCATTATCTGAGCGCAGTTCCACCACTTGTCCTCTTCTTGAGATGAAGCGTCGAAGGGCATTGATGAATGAGTCCGTGTCCAGTGACGGTGCTACCTCGATGTGGATGGCTCTTATCGCCAAGCATGTGAAGAGAACTCCATATTTCTTCACCATACTCCTTCCTCGCTTAACCTCGAAAGGTCCGAAGTAATCGACTCCGACATGAGAGAATGGAGGATCATCTGGTGAGACTCTATCCTGAGGCAAATCTGCCATCTGCTGGTGCGCAGGAGTTGCATGCAGACGCCTACAGACAATGCACTTGGACAGAACTCTCCTTATAGCCACACTAGCACCAGGGATCCAATATCTTTGGCGCAGACACGATAGCATGTGGTTACGACCTCCATGTCCTACGTCTTGGTGTACTTGCTGCAGAATGATGTCAGAAATGTGAAGATCTTTCGCCAATATGGCTGGATGTTTACTTTCTTCAGGCATAGCCGATCTACTTAGTCGTCCTCCAACTCTCAGAATGCCATCTTCGAGTATTGGGTTGAGCTTGTAGATGTGACTGGATGCTTTCACATTTTCTCCTTTTTCCAGACAGCTGATCTCATCAGGAAACCTCTTTCTCTGACAGAAGCGGACAATTTCCATCTCTGCCTCTTTGACTTCCTCCACTGAAAGAGAACTGCCAGCCTGTTCCTTGACCATCTGCAACTCCTTTTTCAATTCTCTTTCCTGTTGTTCTTTATTCAAGCCTGATTGTGCAAGAGTCACACTCAATTGCTTCCTCTTCCGACTGAGACGCAGTAGCAGGTTCTTAACCTTGACGATCCACCCAACAGTCTTTTTCAGTCTGTTCCAAGAAGAAAAGTGATTGATCAAGCGGGCTACTGCATCAACTTCCTCTTCAGCCTGTATTGCGTTCACCGAGAGACTCATCTTGACCTCCGGGTCGTCCGGTGAGATCTTTAAGGAGTCATCAGGGTTTACAGGCCATTCCTCTTCAGACCTAGTCAGAAACATAGGTCCAGAACCCCACATGTCATCCTTCAGGAGTGTTTCCACCTTGACTCCCCTGGAGGCCATGTCAGCAGGATTGCTTGCGGTGTTGACATACCTCCACTGAGATGGATTTGACACGCTGAGTATCTTTGAGACCCTGTTGGCTACAAAGGTCTGAAACCTTGAGGTCTCGTTCCTGATATACTTCAGTACTGAAGTACTATCGGTCCAAAAAATTGAGTCTTGAAGTTGCATTTGCAGCTCCTTCCTCCACAACTTGTCCATTCGACTTGCCACCATGGCAGCCGTGAGCTCCATACGAGGGATGGTTATGGCTTTCAATGGGGCGACTCGAGCTTTACCCATGACGAAGGCACAGTGCACTTCTCCGTGGATGTTGTGTAATAACAGGTAAGTAACAGTTCCATACCCGTTTTCACTAGCGTCTGCAAAGTGGTGCAGCTGGGCAGAAATCACTTCCCCAAAATCCTCCGGTTTCAAGCATCTGGGCACTTTAAAATCTTCAAGCTGACAGAGCTCCTTTAGCCAACTTGTCCAGTCTTCAGCAGCTAAGGCTGGTACAGCATCATCCCAACCCAGATCCTTCCTGCACAGGTCTTGAAGGATGATTTTGGCTGACAGCACCACAGGCGCCAAGAATCCTAAGGGGTCATAGATTGAACTGACTGTGGAGAGGATCCCTCTTCTGGTCAAGGGTTTGTCGCTGAGAGTGAGCTTGAACATGAACGTATCAGACTGAATACACCACTGCACACCCAGTGCCCTTTCAACAGGAAGTGTGTCGTTATCCAAGTCCAGATCCTTCACTTCTTTCGCTCTCTCCTTTGATGGTATGGCAGCCAGCACGCTCCGTCGGTTGCTTATCCACTTCGTGAGTTTGAAACCCCCTTTAGCACAAAGTGCCCGTAGATCTTGGTACAGTATGACTGCCTCCTCTTCCGATGTCACTGAAGCCAGACAATCATCCACGTAGAAATTGTTGAGGATTGTTTCAGTCACGCTGGTTGCGAAATGGTTCTTATTATCCTCTGCACACTTCCTCAGAGCAAAACATGCACAACTTGGTGAAGATGTGGCTCCGAACAGATGTGCAACCATTCTGTGCTCTACCAGGTTCTTCCCATGGTCTCCGTCCGGCCACCAGAGAAACCTCAGCAGATCTGAATCTTCAGATGTCACCTTGACCTGATGGTACATGGCCTCGATGTCTGCCATGAGTACAACGGGCTCCTTCCTGAATCTGGTCATCACACCGATGAGTGTGCCGGTAAGGTCTGGGCCTTGTAGAAGCTGTGCATTCAATGATGTTCCTTGAAATGTAGCTCCGCAGTCAAATACGACCCTGATCTTCCTCTTCTTTGGGTGATAAACACCATGGTGTGGTATATACCATACCCTGCCATCACTCCGGTCCAGATCATCAACAGGCACCCTTTCTGCATAGCCCTTGGAGATGATGTCATTCATGAAAGCAGTGTAGTCCGCATGAAATGAAACATTTTTATGAAACCTCCGTTTGAGGCCCAGAGCACGCTGTTCTGCTACTCTCCTGTTGTTGGGCATGTTCACATCCCGTTTCCTCAAAGGCAGGCCCATGGTGTAATGGCCGTCAATTAGTTCAGCATACTTTGTGACGTACTCCATGAACTGACCATCTTCTCTTGACAAACCAATCTGCTCATCATCTTGAATGCATTCAGGAAAATCGACTTTTAGCTGTTGCTTCCACAGCTCATCAAGGTTTGCAACTGAGATCCTATTCACTGTGACATTTGGATGTATATACGCATTGTCGTTCCTTATGTCTCCTCTGAGAGGTCCATTTACTGTCCAGCCCAGCATAGTTTTGACTGCATAAGGGCCACCATCTGCGCTTCGCGCCACTTGCCATGGTTCCAAAGCCTTGGGCACGTTGGTTCCAATCAACAGGTCAATGTCAGAGTCAATTTCTGTAATTTTCACATGTTTCAGATGTGGCCATCGTTGCAGGTCTTTCTGCCGTGGAATGTTGCCTCTATTTACTGGCATGGTCTTCTGTGTGTACATCTCAGGTAGGTCACATGAAGAATCACTGTCCAGACCAGACACTTCCAATCCTGCAACAATGTGGCTTCCAATAATTTTCTCCTGGCCCATTGTCCTAAGGAGTATGTTTGTTTTTCTTCCCCTGAGATTTAGCTTGTTCATCAGTCTCTCCGTGCAAAAAGATGCTGTGCTCCCAGGATCCAGGAAGGCGTATGTAATCAACGTCTCTTGTCCCTTCTTGGACTTGATCCGAACCGGTACAATGGCTAGTGTGCAGTCCTGCTCACCAGCCCCTGTTAAACCACTGGATTGAACAGTGATCAAAGCACTGCCCACTGCAGTCTCTGCTTCTCCTGTTACACGTGGTTCTCTGCCTTTTGAGTAATGAAGGAGGGTAGGATGCTTTAGATTGCAAACCTTGCATGACAGGCGCTTCCTGCATTCGCGGGATACATGTCCTATACATAGGCATCCAAAACACACACCATGATCTCTTAAGAAATCAATTTTCTCATCGTGCATCTTCTTCTCCAGTTGATGACACAGATCCAACGTGTGTTTCCCTCCACAAAACAGGCAGACTGTGGCTCCATCTAAATTTCTTTCTTCCACTGTTTCAATGGTGGTGGCAAAGCTGCTCCCCTTTGCCTTTGGACGAGTTTGGGATTTAGCTTTCCACGCCTCATTTCCTGCTGCTGGAGCATCTTGTATGTCCCCAAAAAGCGGATCACTTGCAATCTTCACTTCCCTCTCGATGAAGATGACAATGTCAATGAAAGTGGCTCTTTGGTTGCTCATTTCCTGTAATTCACAGGCCTTTGTTCTCCATTTATCTCTCAATTTGTAGGGCAGTTTCTTAATGATGGTCATCATATTGGTAGGTGTATTCAACTCATACATATAGTCAACCTCCTCCATGGCGTTGCAACAACCTCTCAGGAATAGACTGTATGCCTGTAGAGCCTTTACGTCTTCAGATTTAATTCCCGACCATGAAAGTGCTTTTTCCATGTAGGTGGAGGCGATTTTATGTGCATTCCCAAAATGCTCCAATAGCAACGCCTTAGCCTTGGCATATCCTTGATCATGAGCCATATGCTGACAGCTTCTGACCAGCTCCCTGCACTGCCCTCTGGTGTACTGCTCAAGATAATACAGGCAGTCTGTAGGGTTGTCATTGTTTGTTTCAATGCTGCGCTCAAATGCCCTTATAAATGAGTGATACTTTAGACAGTCACCATCAAAAGCCTCAATTTCTCTTTTCGGCAGGAATGACATAAATTGTTGTTGGACAAGCAGGGCTGTGATTTGGTTTTGTTGCTCCAAAACTGTTATGAGTTGATCACTGCTGCTTGTTGAGGGCTGATTCCTTGTTGGGTGAATGTTTTGTATGGCTGGGTGAATGCCATGCTGATGACCTCCATGTTTCATTTTAGGTTGTGTGCCTAATGCATGTGAAGCTGAGTTGGGCTTTCCACCTGTTGGCTTGTTATCAGGCACATATGACCTGGCATCCGCACTCAGTGGTTTGTTCATTTTCCTTTTTCCTCTCTCCAAATATGAGTTCATGCCATTGGATGCAGGCCTCGATGCTCCACTAGCAACATAAGAAGAGCCTTTCAAAACCTTTACTTTAGCCTTTGAGGCTTCAACTTCCACGTCAAGTTCAAGTTGCTGTTTTTTCCTTTTTATCGCTGCCTCCTGCTCCTCTAAAGCATGACTGTCCTTTAAACGTTGCTGTTTTATCGCTGCCTCCTGCTCCTCTAAAGCATGAATGTCCTTTAAACGTTGCTGTTTAGCAATCAGAGCTGCCATGTCAGCCTCTTCGGCTCTAATGCGGGCTGATGATGTTCTTGAAACAGTGCTGGACAGCCTGGACTTAGATTTAGCAGAGCTTGGCCTGCCAGACCCCCTGCTTCCAACATTCGACACACTGTCATTCGGACTGATCTCATCTTCTGCACAAATATCTGTATGTTTCTCAGAGTGGATTGACACATGAGTCTGCCCTTCATGTTGGTCAGTCACAATTGTGGAGGAAACATCATGTACAGTGATATTTAGCATTTTTAAACCAGTTTCAGCGAGCCATAGTTGTCCATCTTCAATACAACCATTATTGTTTCTGAGCACATTGTTGAACCATTCATTTTGTCTGGTTTGTTCCTCCTCAGGCAGTAAAGGAATCACGGTTTGGTGTAACTGAGCGCAATCATGAACCATTTTTATTAGTAGGTCAAGTTGACGTTTCACTTGTGTGGCATTTTCATCACATTGCATTTGGTCTTTCATTGATTTTGTCACATCCTTCATTTTGTGTACCATGACTCTACGTTCCTTTTGTAGAGTTTCAATTTTGTTTGCAAGTGCTTTTGCAGTGGGTTTGCTTTCTCTTTTTGTTTCCTCCATTTTTGAACCATTGACGTTTGACATTCTAAACAGCAGCAGCAGTGCTCAGCGGCACACAAAGATCGTTCACTTTCACTTTCACAGCAATACAATTCCAGTCTGTTTGTCAACAACCAATCAATTCACCAATTCCACTTCCTCATGGAAAACACCCAACAAAGCAACACAACACACAAGCAACAACAACACGTCCCCAATGGACAAGCGGCACTGCAGTAACAACAACAACTAAACAGTCAACGAGTCAAGTCAACTTTATGTTAATTTACCGCAGTCAATAGCCTACCGCTTCTGTTGCGCTCTGCTCAGTCTGCTGTCGTTTTGCCGACGGGCTGTTTTCATGAATGAATGAGGCAGGCAGCTCCGGTGTCCAATACAACGGTGAAGTCCATTAATTTTGTGAATGAAAGCTTTGTCTTCCGTGTCACAAACAGTGAAGAACAAGTCTCGCTGTCACGATCCAAAGCGTCCCAATGCGATCCAAGGAATCCACGATATAATGTCCATTTCCCACGGATCTACACTTCGATGGACCGACGTTCTGTTGACAATGTAGCGGCGGTTTACAGGCCGCCGCAAGGAGCTAAACATGGAAGTAAAGAGACGCTTGTATGACGCGTACGCAATGAATTCAGGTCCATTCCAGCTGTCAGTTTTACCGTTTTATTCTTGTCACCACACGAAGTTACAACAGTTCCCAGGCTTTAGCTATAACTGAACGTGGTGGTTACTGGTGATAGCTGGTGCGTTTTATACGGTCAACAGAAATGTCTTCTCCCACGCTCACCTCCTATCTCTATCAAACTTCCCTCACCCAAGTGACAGGTAACGCCATGAAATCTAGAGTGGCAGCGCCCCAGCCCCGGTGACACGCCCACTACCTAGGCAGTGCCCATTAAAGTGACATACCTTACGTCAATAATAATAGCACATTAGAAAGCAACATATTACGGCTCCTACAGTATATATATAGTATAGTTTATATGTATAGTTTCATTATATAGATATTCCACTGTTACGTTCTTAGCGTACGCATGTTTCATGATAACTACCTTTTATGTACAGTATTGCCATGCTTTTTGTTCTTGCTTAATGTAAGTCGCTCTGGATTAAGAGCGTAAATTGAATCATAGTGTTGCTGTCGGGCAGAAACCTCATCTCCATATTCTGACTTTTTGTGGGGGTTTTCTTTGACATAAATGAATGCCCTATACTTGATCATACTACAGCGTCACACACAGGTATGGACCTTATAGATCTGCTGCTTTTGTCTTTTTGTTGTTTTTCTTCCTGCAAAAGTACCTGTACGGACGATATATAATGTTTTTTTTACTCTGTTGTATGACGAATAGCGGAAGTATAGCAGACAAGGCAAGAGTTTATATAGATCTGCGATCTTTTCACTTATTTTTAAACATTTTGAAAAGGTTACACATTTTTTGGGGGGAAAGAAGAAGGGTGAAAAAAATCCCTCCAAGTGTTTTAACTAAGCATAATTTAGCTATTGAAAAATAGCAGATCTACAATCTCGTAGCGCGCCACCGAGTGGCGTGCTACGAGCTTGTCGAGCTTGTCGATCTGCTATTTGTAGGTCTGCTATTTTTGAAAAATCGTGAAAATGTGGCACAAATCTTTGAATATATATTCTTTCAGAAGACTTTTTATTTATTTCGACGTCAGGCCTAAATGGGTCAAGAAGGAGGTCAGGTTGAAATGCTCTCGTCTTATACAGTGAAACTGGTACTTGGGCCGCCTTTTTTCCCCCGATCTACACCTAAACCCCCCCCTCCCTTCCTTCCTCAACCCCCCCCCCCCCCCCCCCCTGGATCAGGACATAGGGATGCTGCCCGGTGGGGTTGAAGTGGTTAATGTGTCATGTTTCAGTGACTCTGAGCTGAACTGTGAGGAGTGTGAGCTGCAGGATGAGAGAGACACAGGCAGGCCAAATAGTTTGGAGGACACATCATCATCAACGTCGTCATTGAAGGATGTGTGTGTGTGTGTGTGTGTGTGTGTGTGTGTGTGTGTGTGTGTGTGTGTGTGTGTGTGTGTGTGTAGTCACATGTGTCCTTCAAGGAATCAGGATCCATGTCAGTTATTTTTCTGTGTATGTGTTGTCGCTGTCGGGCGGAAACCTCTTATCTCCATATTCTAACTTTTTTCAGTTTTTTTACTTTTTTATGTTGTAAATGAACGAACGCTGAGTCTACTTGATCAAACTGCAGGCACAGCGTCGCACAAAAGCATGGAGAGTATAGCAGCTGGCGCTGCAAGCTGGAGACGTGGCACGTGCTCGTACTGTACATCTGCTGCACTTTGCTGTTTATGAATTTGAATCCTGAAAAGTAACAGTTTTGGACGTATGAGGTTTCCACCCGACAGAGACGACATGTACGTATACTATAGCCTACGGCAGGGGTTCTCTTCTCGCTAAACAGAATCCAGGTCTGGTGAGTCGGGGGCGTGTGCACGTATAACGGGCACGCGTGCAACAAATTCACGGAACCGCACTCACGTAAATATACGCTTGCGTTGTCGCACTGCGACTTCTCAGAGAAAAAACGCAGGTCTCATTGAAAATGAACTATATAGGCGCGTTAAGTGAGTGTGTCATTATGGGGCTGCTGTGTGGCTGTGGACACGTTTCAGTGAAAAACCTGACAATGAAGTCATATCGTATTGGTATCTGCATAGACACAGTATATTTGTGATGATAAGGGCCGCTTTGCAAAACGAGGTCGACGATACATCTCTCAAGGGGTTTATCATTTCAATAAAGGGTATAGTATTAGTCTTTCACACTCGTTCATTCAGTCCAGGGCCCACCGGATCTTTTATTTATTCATAATATATTAGCTTTTTACCTCCTTTCCTCCCCGGGCGTCATGCCCATTGATTGATTCCTCCTCCTCCCCACACACATTTCTGCTGTCGTATCCCATACTGTCTCACCTGCCAGTGAGGAGCCCCCACAGGGAGGATGTTGTAGGGCCTTCGTCCTACTACAAACCGAACCATTTTGTTCCATTTGTACATTTGTGACATTGATTTTACAATATAAATTGGGGTCCCAGAGATAGAAATACCATTAAATGGGGGTCCGTAGACTAATGCATGTCAAACTGGGGGTCCGCGGGCTAATTCGTGTCAATTTGGGGGTCCTTGACATGAAAAGGTTTGGGAACCACTGCCAAGAAATACATAAAAAAATGTGATAATCGCTGATCTACAAATCAATGATTCTCAACCTTTTTCATTTCAATGACCTGTTTGAACTGAAGGGGGAAAAGGAGGGGATCATGAATAGAGCCCTGTGGGACCCCATGCAGTCAAAGCATAGGCAGAAACATCATACTTTTTGTGCTTTTTCCTAAATTAAAGGATCACTTCACCACTTTTCAACCTATCTTCATATAATTGGACCTCACTAATAATCATGATGAAATGCCTGTGTCTCATAGGAGGGCTGGGGGAAGTTCAGCAAACCCGTCCACCAGTGACATCATGTATTGTTTAAAAAAAATCTGGTTTACAAACAAATCTGCCTAACGATGATGTCACTGGTGGATGGGTTTATAAACTGCCCACAGCCCTCCAACAACAATGAGAGAGAAAAACATTGTGCTATTTCATCATGGACATTTAGTGAGGACCAATTATATGAAGATAGGTTGAAAACTGGTCCTTTAACGCCCTACTTGATCATACTAACTACAGCGTCACACAGAAGCATCAAAAGTATACAGCAGATGAGCTTGTAGATCTGTTACCTTTTGCCATTTCTTCTATTTGAATCCTGACAATGAGCCTCATATTTTGGACATGTGAGGTTTCCACCTGACAGAGACTATATATTTATCTCGGGGACCCCTGCCCGAATCTTTACACTGTACAATTCTCAATGCTAATGTAACTCTCCGAGTCACAGACCCATACATAAGGGTCCATCGTTTGGGACATCCTTTGAGTCACAGACCCATAAGGGTGCATCGTTTGGGACATCCTTTGAGTCACAGACCCATAAGGGTGCATCGTTTGGGACCCCTTTGAGTCACAGACCCATAAGGGTGCATCGTTTGGGACATCCTTTGAGTCACAGACCCATAAGGGTGCATCGTTTGGGACATCCTTTGAGTCACAGACCCATAAGGGTGCATCGTTTGGGACCCCTTTGAGTCACAGACCCATAAGGGTGCATCGTTTGGGACATCCTTTGAGTCACAGACCCATAAGGGTGCATCGTTTGGGACATCCTTTGGCGGTCACAGACCCATATAAAGGGTGCATCATTTGGGACATCCTTTGGCGGTCACAGACCCATAAGGGTGCATCGTTTGGGACATCCTTTGAGTCACAGACCCATAAGGGTGCATCGTTTGGGACATCCTTTGGCGGTCACAGACCCATATAAAGGGTGCATCATTTGGGACATCCTTTGGCGGTCACAGACCCATAAGGGTGCATGGTTTGGGACATCTTTGGCGGTCACAGACCCATAAGGGTGCATCGTTTGGGACATCCTTTGAGTCACAGACCCATAAGGGTGCATCGTTTGGGACATCCTTTGAGTCACAGACCCATATAAAGGGTGCATCGTTTGGGACATCCTTTGAGTCACAGACCCATATAAAGGGTGCATGGTTTGGGACATCCTTTGGCGGTCACTGCAGACTGAGAACCAAGTGGCCTTGCAGAGAGCATGCGAGCAGCGGTGCAGCCTGCCGTGCCTTGTTTATTTTATTCCTGCAGAACATCTGGGAGGAAGGTGGGCTCAGGGCTCTCTCTCTCTCTCTCTCCCTCTCTCTCTCTCTCAAAGTGCTTGGCGGTGACGCAGTAATTGCTAAAGACGTTGACAGCGAAACGCAGCTTACGGAGCCATTAAAAGGCTTTATTTATGCTGGTGGAGCCAGGAGGCAGGGCGCTAGAGCAGCACACTGCTCCGCACGGCGCTTTGAAGTGCAGCCGTCGCACCTCATCTGTGTCATCCATGGACCACTGGAGGAGTGATGGACGGACTGACTGACTCCAACGCTCACTGCACACAAATATACTCAGACTATTTGTTTTTTTTACTTCAGTATAAGTATAGCGATAATACAATCGCTGGTTCTCAAACCTTTTCGTGTCAAGGATATGAATTGGGCTGCGGACCCCCCCCCCCCCCCCCCATCTCCATTTTTGAGGGCCTCCTATATACAGGTTTAATGTGTGTTTTTCCTTAAACAAGTCAAACATTGACTATGAAGGCAAAGTTTCCGTCATCTTGTCCCCAACACAAACATTAAATGCCATTGACAATACAGAGAATTTAATGTTTGTTTTGTCATCGCCATTACATCACCTACTCATAGCAACATGAGTTAAACATGAGTTAAACTTTAAAATATATTAGCGCCCCTCACTTCACACGGGTGTGAATTTTAAGATATGTTTGGGCGCTTTTTCTGATAGATTAACACTAACAGTAGGCTGACAACAAATGGGGAGAGAGAGATGGGGAGTGACACGCGGCAAAGGTCGTCTGGATCGGGAGTCGAACCCTGCGACACGCTGTCAGGCTGGATTACCAGCCTATATAGCTGCCCAGACGGCTATGCCAGCTGCCGGGGCCCTCAAAAATATTTTGTGTCGGGGACCTTCAGACGCAGAGATTTGAGTTGGAAATGTTCGCCTTTGTCCCAGAGGGCTACGCCAGCCGTCCGGCATAGAGAGCCGAAGTCCTGACGTCACTCGCTCATCCCCTTGATTCCCCTGGTTCACAGAAGTCATTTCTCTATGGAGAATAACATTTGGGGTCATCTTGAAATCGTTTCATATAAGCATTGTGGTCGTTTTCTCTCAGTCAGTTGATTCTTCATATCCATATGAGTGAAACGGCCAGGATGACATGTTTATTTTTCAAACACAGTTCTTATATGAGGCGATCTAAAATACCCCTAAGTCCACGGGTTCATGTACTTTTTATTTGCATTGTAATCCCCTACAATGCAAATAAAAAGACAGCGGAGGGCCGTCTGTAATTAGACAGGACAACAGATTCGTTTTCATATCGATAAACTTCGTCTTTTGGGCGTCGGGCGTTACTAATGCAAAGGACAAAGAACTTCGTCCTGGGCGATTGGGGATGTTAACACTATTCACTGTACATACAGTACAGTGAAATCTATACAGTAGGGTTTAAACCGGGCGGCTGCTCAGAGACTCCGGAGGTCATTATTGGCTTAAGAATGTGAATGATGATGAATTCAAGGCTTTCATGGGGTGTTGTAATTGATAGAATACAAGTCATTTTCTGGGTGAACTGCTCCTTTAAGGCCGAGTAGCTAATTGTGCTAAAAGTCAAAGATATGATTATAGGAAACTACACTGAACTTCACAAAGACTCCCATTGTGAAATTGTGGATGAAATTGGGGAGACCTTGACGTTGGTATTCGGGGCTGAAAACATCTGTACTTTGAATTTTCGGAGCCGCTTGTTGTTTCCCCGAGATGAAACGGAGAGACGCGTACGGCGGGGGTGTTTTTTCCCCTGCCAAACGTTCGGTTGCCCTGCTGTGGTCTTCAGCAATTGGCCATCCCTGGACTGTGTCTCTAACGGACCTTCAGACGAAATTGTGGGCTTTAGTCTTGATTGCTTGGGTATTTAAGGTATGATTTTGGAAAGGCAGGTCAAACCTCACAGTGACTCCACACAGTGTGCTCTGCTATAGCTGTGTGGAGCCTGTCAGGAGAGGAAGTTAATTATATTCATCTGTGGTGTACATGACTCTGTGAGAACGCTACAGCGCTGCTGGAAGAGGAACTGAGTACATGTACTTTTACTTGAGTATTCCAAATGCTTCAAACGCTTCACACTTTTACTCCACTATATACGATTGTTTTAAAACTTTAGTCGCGAGATACTTTAGATTATGACCACATCAGCGTCATTTTATACAATTTTCAAAACAATCTTTGAAATGTGGCATTCTATGTGAGTACTTTCACTTTTTGGCACTTTACGTATATGTTGATGACAAATACTTCGCCCAAGTTACACTGCGTACAGGCCTTTTACTCGTATAACTTATACTCGTAATCCCTACTTTTACAACAAATACTTGTGTATACTTTCACTCAAGTACAATTTCGAGCATGCAGGCCTTTTTACTCGTAACTTAATTTCTACTTTTACTCAAGTAAAGAAATACTGCTTCTTCCACCATTGCACCGCATATGCCAGAGGAGGAAGTTATAATTCTATTCATGTGTGCGGTGGTATAGATAGAGTGTGTGTGAACACAACAGCAGTGTACTTATTCTACAGTATGGCCACAGGAGCGTTCCAGGTTCCCTGTCCCTGACTATGTCTCAGGCACAGCGTGGAAATTGAAACTGGCATCCCAGAGTGTTTTTTTTTTTTTATTCCCTTTTTTGCCAAATGGCTTTGATGACTCCTGTTTTTTTTCTCTCATGCTTTCCCTCCACCACCCCTCCCTCCACCCCTCCCTCGCCATCCCGACGGACGGGGTGGGTGAAGCGGTCTGTACACAGAACGCCGGTGGGATTCGAGAGGAAACCCTTGACCTTCGACCTCTCGAGGAGCGTCTGCAGCGTGTAAAGAAGTGGGAAGAGCGGAGTGTTCTTCTTCTCCCCCCCCCCCCCCCCGGGCCCGGTCGGTCCCGCTTCCCCCCCCCCCCCCCACTCCCCTCCCGCCCAGGCCCAGCCCGGCCCGGCCCGGCCCACTCTGATGTGAAACTGGCAGGGAGAAAGAGAGAAGCAGAACAATGGGCTCTGCTGTCTGTCTGTCCGTCCGTCCGTCGGTCCGTCTGTCTGTCTGCTCTGTGAGAACAATCTCTGTCATAGCGCCAGTCCAACTCTCTCATCCCGACTCCCCGAGTGCATTGAAACATGCATGGTGGATGACAGACACGGAGCAATGCAACGCTTCCAAAAAACGTCTTTTGCTCAAAGGCAAAACGTTTTTCTGTTCTTATGTGTGTTCTCTGATGATAAGCCATGTATAAGAGAGTAAAGGTCCCTACAGACCGGGCGCGATTTTGGGATTTTTAGCGGCGTTTCTCCATCGGTTTTCCGAAAAACGCGCCCAGTGTGCAACCACCTTAACTGCTAACACGCAGGCCGCCAGAACCGTAGTAACCGTAGGCTTAAATTAATCGTCTATAGCCTGCCAGAACCATAGTAACCGTAGGCTTAAATTAATCGTCTATAGCCTCCCAGAACCGTAGTAACCGTAGGCTTAAATTAATCGTTTAGCCTCCCAGAACCGTAGTAACTGTAGGCTTAAATTAATCGTCTATAGCCTGTCAGAACCGTAGTAACCGTAGGCTTAAATTAATCGTCTATAGCCTGTCAGAACCGTAGTAACCGTAGGCTTAAATTAATCGTCTAGCCTGCCAGAACCGTAGCCTATATGTTTTCCAGGGTTCATATTCTTTAATCCATGTTTTGATCCGCTCGTATCGTTAGCTGCCGCTCGTTAGCATAACAGTCAAAGTGGGACAGCTTGGCCGTGGCCATTTTGAAGATGCGCTCGCATCCACTTGCACTCTTTGGGCTGCTTTCAATTTCCCTGAAAAAAGAAAAGCCCTGTATCTCCAAATCGGTGCAATGAATGTAGTTTCTGGTGAAAACAAGGTTTTTCAACGGCCGACAGCAGGAGGCGCTGTGATACTCTGAGTCGGGTTTTTCCACCACCGACCGAGAGAACAACAACCGGTCAAGACAACCACACACAGCATTTTGTCACGCGGTTACGGATATTTGGCTCTTTAAAGTAAATGTTGCGTGCGATAAAACCTTTGGCAATGTGCGATAGATAGATAATTGATGCTGGCGGCAAAACGGTTTTAACAATGAAAAGGTGCATAAATGTGCAGATTTATGAGGGAAACCATGCAAGGCACCAACCTGCTCATCAGGAGCAGAGGTTGCAGGTTCATGCGACTTGCTCAAGGACACTTCTGCACTAACTAACAGGGGGGAGCTGGAGATTGATTCCCAAATCGGCCCCTTTTTTTTTATACCTCCTAAGCCCCCTGCCCCGCCCGCGGTTTGCGTGTCCGGAGCTAAACTCGCAAACCGCCGGGACCGATCAATGCCAGATTTCTTGTTCGTACTCATGTCATCATCACTTCCAGAGCCATGCCATCTACACAGGAGTGAATTGTGCACGGTCGACTCTGAGGCCGAAACCTCGCCACAATACGGAGTCGTACGTCATGGATTAGTGGCGTCACAAAACTGACCACATGAAGTCAGACATAATACTACATGAAGCCATGCTGTTATTGGACCCCGTCTAGGCAGCCGAATAAAACAGAATGATCCCCCCAGATTCGGCACAAACAACCTGTCTTGGTGAATTATAATTCACAGGACCTCATTGGAAACGAGGCCTCAGGGCGTTTTCTATCATCATTTTCAGCATCATTGTGTAACCGAACCTCAACAAAAAATAAACTCTATATATCACGTCCGCCGTACCTTGATGTCTGACCAACTTCTGACAAATCATACTTTCTTCACATAGTCAGAACATCTGCGAAAACAGCCGAAACAAGTTCCGACAGGCACTGCCAAACGTTTTGAATGATTTAGTTATTGCCTATACTACCCTGTCCGTCCGGACAAACTTCGGACTTCGGTTCGAAGCATGCACTGGGCTTTTTACAACTTCTTTATACGTTGGATATTAAAAAAATAACAGATCTACAAGCTTGTACATATGCTTTTTTTAAGATATCATCATACATCGGCATCATGCAAGTGTAAAATAATTTTGAAAGAGGTCTTCTGGGGTCTGCTCAAATATCAATTTGTGGGTCCTCCTTGGCACGAAAGCATTTGAGAACTGCTGCTTTTACATAGACTCAAACCTAGGATGAAGCCTGAAGGGATTTCACCAGCGCTCAATCTGCTCACCTGCCCATTTAGACCTGAGGACGATTCTATAAATGTCTTCTAAATCATGTAATGATGTTTCTATGACATTTTCATGTCCAGGACCCCCAAAAATATATGTATTTGGCCGGCGGACCGTCCTCTGAAAATATGTTTTTCCAGGCAGGAACCTCCACCAGAAGCAAAGATTTGGGTTAAAAACATTCGCTCTGAAAGAATATAATTATATTCAAAGATTTGAGCCACAAAAGGTTAAAGCTCAAAGCCTCAATCTGTGATTTATTCAACTGCTCTGTTGTATGTACTGTAGCAGCAACATAGGTTTTTGGTATGATACCGTCACTGTCACCGTCCATACTTTGTTGAATTTATTTTAGGAAACGGAAGCTCTAGAGTCGTGACAACATCACAGATTGTGACAGTGTGACAGATTGTGACAGTGGATCAGTCATGACTGAGATTTGATTTAGCTTTCATTCATCCATGCACCCTCCCTCCCTCCAGGCGCCCTGATGCACGAGCTGTCCAACGATGGCGCCCGTGGTCAGTTGGAGTGCTACCTGGAGGACATGGTGCTGCCTCTCATGGTGGCCAGCGCCCAGAGCGGAGAGAGGGAGTGTCACGTGGTGGTGCTGACCGACGACGACGCGGTGGACTGGGACGAGGAGTACCCGCCCCAGATGGGCGAGGAGTATTCGCAGAGTGAGTCATTATTATTATATTATTATACAATTTCAATAGCTAAAGTATAACATAGAGTGTAGCCTTGCCGAGCCATGAGGCCCATAGGGCAGGAGCCTATCTCCTGTTTCTGTAGCGTGAGGCAGCTTGATGTACACCCCCTGGACATGACTCTAGTATGTCACAGGGACTTACCCCCAATCCAACCTTTTGATGCGGAGTGTCAAGCAGGGAGGCACTGGATCCCATTTTTAAAGTCTTTGGTATGACCCGGCCGGGGATCGAACCCCGACCTCCCAGTCTCAGGGCGGACACTCCAACCACAAGGCCACTGAGCTGGTATAACATAATGCGTTAACTCAAAACACCAAAAGGTGTCCCAGAACGGTTCCTGCTTTACTGTGTGGCTCACCTGCACCCGGGCCTCCGTCAGGTCGGTGCGCAGCGCCAGCTGCTCGCGGGCGTAGACGTCGGGGTAGTGGGTCTTCTGGAAGACCTTCTCCAGCTCCTCCAGCTGGTAGCTGGTGAAGGTGGTGCGGTTGCGTCGCTTCTTGCCCTTGTTGCTCTCCGCCTCGCTCTTCTCCAGCGGGCTGGGCTGCATGTCGGAGCCGCCGCCGCCCGGGCGCCCGTCCGGCGGGCCTTTGGGCCCCCCTCCTCCCCCTCCTCCTCCCGCCTCCTTCAGGTTCAGGTAGCTGCCCTCCATCCCTGGAGGGTCGCCGCTGGAGTTCAACTCCGAGTCTGTCAGGCCTCCGTTGTCCTTGGCTGTGAGAGAGAGAGAGAGAGGGAGAGAGAGGGGGGGAAAGGGGGAGGGGGAGGGGGAGGGGGAGAGAGTGGTGGTTTTAAGAGCAATCATATTTTATGGTTTTAATTGTGTGGGATGATGCAGACCCATGACATTTAATGGAGATTGATGACACTTGTCGTCAGTGGCCTAATGTAGCCAGCTGGAGGTTTTCATCAGCTATTTGTTTGACTATTGCGGTTATGAAGAAATACAATTGAGCAATTTTAAGATTCAAGCCTTTTAATGTTACATCGTTGTGTACAGTACATACAGTACGTACGGGTGAAATGGTTTGGTTTTTGCTTCCTCTACACTGTCTGAAGCAATAATAAAACAATAACAATGACACTTTTACATATTATTATTTATTTGTATTTGTTTATGTTCTTGATAGCAGTGAGAGAAAAGCAAGTGGGGGAGATTGCGAGTATAGGGGAATAATGGCATGCAGCAGCAAATGGTCTGCGCCGCCCGGGAATTGAACAGAGGACTCGCTGTCAGGCATTGGAGACTACCGTATATGCGGCACACGCCCTAACTGTTTGAGTTTCGGGCCACCAAACATAGTAGCAATAATGAAGAATTGAACAAGGAATCGAACAACATTGTGTTTGTCAGTTTTAGTAAGTAGTGTTGTAGTACTCGAGCCGTAAGACTCCTCTCGAGTCCACATTTTAATTTACTCGGTCTCGTCTCGGTCTCGCCCTTAATTTGACTTGGACTCGGTCTCGGACCAAGGGACTAAGGACTCACCCCCCCACCCCCCCACACACACACACCGAGTCCACACGAGTCACTACAATGCTATGAAATAAATGCATTTATAGCCATCATTTATTAGCCCATTCACATTAACATTATAAGAGAGCTGTCTGGTGCTTATAGACAGCTATCCTGTTAAGTAACGGAGTGTCGCGCCTGCATGCCCTCGCAGTGTTTTCTGTATCAAATGAAAAGAATTGAGAAAAATTAATCTGGTCACTGACTCGCCTCCCATCGGTCACAGTCTTGACTGTGACTCAACCCCCTCCCACACTCGGTCTTGTCTTGGACTCGCTTTAGGTGAACTCGACTACAAAACTAGTAAATAGTAAAAGACTTTTCCCTATCACTCAGCATTTAATGTACTGTGAGTCCTGTAACATTATTATGTCCATAAAACTCTCACTTTTAGAAGTGAAATGAGGAAGACGAGAATCTACATTGAATTATTATACAGCTGTATGTGGCTGTTTGTGGAGGAGAGAACACTTAAAAATTCACGTTTTTTAAGAACTTGCTCCTTCAAGCCAGCAGCCAACGTGATCTGCTCATCATCAGTTCGCAAACAGACGCACAGACTTGACGTCCACTGAAGCTTACCTCACTGTGCTGTGCTGTTTTATTTGAAGGTTCAAAGGCCCGTGCAGCACGTCAAAGACGCGCGGAGAGAAGAAATGCACGTCTTGTGTTTGAAAGACGTGTCACTATACATTGGCGTGACCCGCGTGACACAAGCCCTCGGCTCAGAGCCTCGCCGTTCTCAATCACGCCATGTGAAATGTGAGCCACACAACGCCTGCTATGCTCTCTACTCTACTTAGTATTATTATTACAAAACTTAACAGCCTTTTTTGGTACTTGTAGTTTTGTAGTTGCCTTTTTTGTAGTTGAAATCTGAAAGCTCACAACACGTTGCGTCGCGGCTCGTTGTGAACTTTAACCCATTTAGACCTGATTTAAAAACATTAACTTTGAAAGAATATACAGTACATTCAAAGATTTGCGCCACATTTTTAAGATTTTTCAAAAATAGCAGACCTACAAGCTCGTAGCGCGACACTCGGTGGCGCGCTATGAGCTTGTAGATCTGCTATTTTTCAATAGCTATAACATAATGTTTAAAACCAAAATGGGTTAATGGGATATTTCTGAAAAACACATTTTGAAATATTTCGAAAACGATTGTGAAATGTCACATGCATTAATGAGTATACTACTTATGTTTGATACTCTGAATACATTTGTTTTGAATATTCTTTTACTTCTACTCGTAACATTTTCAATAGCGAATAGATAGTGTCTTACTGGCATCGATGTAAAAAGCAAACAACGATGCACCTTTAAAAGCGCCAACAACACTGATCACAAAAGTCACAGAAAAAAACGCAAAGCTTGTTTCCATTGTGGTCCAGGCGAGCACCATGACGGCGAAGGAAAATAAAACATGAGTTTTTTCATGTTTGAAAGGTATGTCACTACACGTTGACGTGACCCGTGACACAACCCCCCCCCCCCTCCGTATGTTTCTTAATCACGCCATGTGTAACGCGATGCCCCACAAAGCACCGCTCCATCCCTGACTCAGGGCCATGTACGTACGTACTACGTACGTACGTTTGTATGTTATGTGTGCATGTATGCCGGGCCTTGTGTACCACCATGGCGAGACCACACCGCACCAGCCCCGTGGCGGAGCTAGTGCTTGCCTCAACCATGTAAACAACATTGTGTTTGTCACCTTCGATTTTGGAGAGCCTCCATTTTGTGACAGACCCAGCTCTGTTCCTGTCAGCGTTGCCTATTTTTTGGTGCGTGCGTGTGTTCCCCCCCCCCCCCCCCCTCCCCCCCGTCTCGTGAATAAAGCGAGTCCTTTTCTACTTCAATAAACAAACAGCTGTGTGAATCAATGAGCTGAAAGGTTTCTGCTGGGAAGGAACACTGCGTTCTGTCAGCCCTTATAGTGCTGTTTGCCTTTCCTTACTCACAGGCACAGGGGTGGAAGTAACCGTTACTGTCGGGAAGAAACCTTGGATCTCCATATTTTAACCTTTTGTGTTTTGTTTCTTTTTGTAAATTAACGCCCTACTTAATCATTCTTGCAGTGTCACACAAAAGTATCCAAAGTATAGCAGGTTGACAAGCTCGAAACGGTTTCGGACATATGAGTGTTTCTGTTTTCGATACTTCAGTACCATTTTAGATATAAAGCTGCATTTAGTATCAGACTGCAGAACATACATTAACCACTTAAGCCCTGTTCTATATTTTGCCTTTTCAAAAATAGCCGACCTACAGGCTCACAACTTGTAGAGCAGCTATTTTTTAAAGGGTTTGACAGTTTTTCTGAAAAGTTTTACTCTCTGTCTATCTCTCTCTACGTATATTGCCAATACATTCGTACTATCACAGTTTTTAATACAGGCCCTTTTACTTGTAAAAGACCACCTGCAGTGCACACAGGCACTGCATGGGCACTCTCCCTGCCCAGGGCACTCTCCCTGCCCAGGGCACTCTCCCTGCCCAGGGCCAGGACCATGTTGTCCCTGCCCAGGACCATGTGGGTCCTGACCAGGACCATGTTGTCCCTGCCCAGGACCATGTTGGTCCTGCCCAGGGCCAGGACCATGTTGTCCCTGCCCAGGGCCATGTTGTCCTGCCCAGGACCAGGACCATGTTGGTCCTAAACGGCTTCATAATGCTCTCCACAGCATAAACAACCTTGTGCAAGACTGACATGGAGCCCCCCTTTAGACTAACTGTTCGGTTAAACAGTCGTGGCTGGTTTACTAAATAGTCGGTTGCCGCTTAAGGCGTGTGTTTTCCTTTGTCATTTTGTAACTTTCCCTTTTTCTTGTAGGAGGGGGGGGGGGTTGTTATGAGCACAGTACAAGACAGCTAGGTCAGGGAATCGGCCTCCTTCCTGTCACTGTGGGATAACGAGTTTGTCATGGAAGTAAAACTCTGGCGGCCGCGCTCCGTGAGTCAACTCCTCACACGCTGCGTCTCGGCCATAGAGAGAGAGAGACGACTGAATAGTTTGAGGGTGATGAAGTATGAGGTGGTGGCTGTCTCTCCTACACGCGTGTTTGTTTTCATGGATTAGTCTGCCTCTGGCTAACATGTCCCACATTGAGATGTCAACAGTCATCTATCTCCAACCCCCCGTCCCCGTCCCCCCAACCTCCCCCCTCCCCACCGGCCAGCTCCTCACTGCCCTGGTTGAGACACTAATGGAAGGACACTGACTGACTGACTGACTGGCTGCCCAGCTGGGAGTTTCTATAGCCTCGTATCAGTGCGTCCCCCACCTGTCACAGACCCTCTCTCTGCCTCCACTCCACTCTCTAGTCTAGGCAGATGTTCTGACGTCATTTGGACCCCCTGCTCCTCCAGTCCAGGCCCCTCGTCCGTCGCTGTCGGACAGAAACCCTGTATCTCCATATCGTTGTTGTCAAGCACAAGCACAAAAAGTATTTTGCGTATCTTAAGTACCAGGTCTTATTACTTATCTTAAGACCTGGAGGCGAGATCAATGCCATTTGGCTATCCTGAGTGGCCAAAGAGCATTGACCACACCTCCAGGTCTTAAGTTAAGTAATAAGACCTGGTACTTAAGATACGCAAAATACAGCCCCTCGTCTCAATATTCTAACCTTTTTTTCATTGTAAAGTAACGCACCTCCTTGTATCATACTACAGTGTCGGACCAAAGCATCAGAGGATCCGCAGGCTCGAAACGCAGTGCGTAACGACACGTTTCGAGCTTGTAGATCTGCTACTTTTGCTATATTTTTATTTGAATCCTGAAAAGTAACAGTTTTGGACATAATGAGGGTTTTTTTCCTCTCCCATAAATGAATGCCCTATGTTGTCGTACAAGAGAGTCGCATGCAAATGTAGCGAAAATAGAAAGCGGTCTGTGTGTCTGTGGGTTTTTTCTTTTTTTACAAATATTGAACCAATGCAAAAGTATATTAACAAGTGACTTTTGACTAAAAGTAGAAGTGACTAAATAATAAAGCTGCATTGGATCCAGTTGGACACATGGTTCTGTTTTCCATCCCCCGAAAAGTTACTTCAGTTTACTTTTTTTCTTCCCTTTTTGGACATACAAGGTTTTCAGCGCTGCAGTGCACACCGTTGACGGTATCACCGTATCCCACCTGTCATACCCCCCTCCCCCCCTCCTCGCCTCCTCCACTCCAGGCAGATGTTGTGACATCATCCATCGGACCCCCAGCCCGGGCCGGGCCTGGTCCTGTACTGAAGCCCGGCTCCGGTATGTTTGCGCCGTAGCCCAGGGCAGCAGCAGCAGCAGCAGCAAGGCTTTAAGCATTAACCCGTTTTGACCTGGGAACGATTCCACTAAATGTCTTCTAAATCCTGACAGTTTTCTGAAAAAAACCCCATGTTTCTATATGTCAGTCGTTCTCAAACATTTTCATGTCAAGGTCCCCAAAAAAATACCCCCATCTGAAAATATGTTGTTCCTGTTAGCGCGGCACTCGGTGCCGCGCTATGAGCTTGTAGATCTGCTATTTTTCAGTAGCTAAAGCATACCTAACATATAATGCTTTAAAACACCAAAAGGGGTTCCCGCCCAGACTGGGTTAAGAAGTAAGGCAGTTCAACTGCAGGTTAATGCTCGGCATCAGCAGGTTTGCAGATGATGCTCTCATGTGTCCCACAGTGAGTTGATGTACAGTACTGGTGGTGAGTACTTAACCACTTAGACCCCCAGGTACTTCATTGACTGCAGGGTCTCCTCCCTGGGGTCTGTGTTCTTGACCCCCAGGGTCAAGTACAGATCCTCCATCACCCCCTCCACCAAATATCTTCACGGGCCCTTCCACAGGCTCAAAATGCCGCTTGTAGATCGGCTATTTTCGACAAATGTTTGCATAGCATTAGCATGACAGGGTTCAAGTAGTTGAAGGATGATATAGCAGGAGTCAAAATAGGCACCCAGCTGCCTGCTAGCACTTCACTCTCCCTGTTCCTCGTCTTGACATCTTTTTCTTTCCATTGATGCTAGTAGTGAGTCAGTGACCAAGATATGGCTATACTATGCAGATATATCTTGGCCACTTGATTCTTAGATAAATTTGTCTCTATCACAAATGTTAAGAATATGATTTGTATGGGCTATAGCATGTTGTTTACACAGATGCTATAGGTGATTGTTTACCTGGTGTCCTATAGTTTCAAATGTTCATAAAATATATTTGGACCTTAATTACATCATTTAACAGATGCAAGGTCCATTGTTTACCGACTGGTGTACTAGTTTATTTGAGGTCTTACAGTGTTGCACTCTGTGAGACCCCCAGTTTGACATGAATTAGTCTAAGGACCCCTATTTAATGTAAAATCAATGTTAATTTAACAAGAGTTACGGACCCATAAGGGTCCATTTGGTTCCATATACTGTCATTTAGCTACATGGGGACCCCCTGGAAGGACCCCTGACGGTCCCCCGGACCGCACTTTGAGAACCACTGCCCCGGCCTAGAACGTCTCCCCAAGTATTCCAGCGTGCTGATCTGTGTTTTCTGCGCATCACGTAGCGATGCCGAGGACAGCTACGTTCTAACGGGGGCCAACATTCCAGCATATCGGCTCCAGCTTTCTTGGCATTCCATGGAATGTGTTTTTGACTCTCACTAGCTCGTCTCAATTGCTCTTCGACGTATTGTAGCAGAAATCTGGTCCAAAAACTGTTACTTTACAGGAAATGGGGGGGGGGAAACGAAACTGGGTTGCGATGGGTCCAATTATTGTTTAATAGCTTTTGATCATACTTTATTCAATTCATCCATTTTTATAAAACCCTTCTTTTGACCTCGCAACCCTGTGGCATGTCATTCTCATTGCAGAAGCAAAGATTTGAGTTAAAAACGCTCGCTCTGAAAGAATATATATTCAAAGATTTGCACCACATTTTCACGATTTCTCAAAAATAGCAGACCTACAAGCTCGTAGCTATGAGCTTGTAGATCTGCTATTTTTCAATAGCTAAAGCATAACATAATGCCTATACACCACCTAGGTGAAATAGCCAATCTACAAGCTCACAACATATTTTCGCTATACTTTTGCGCAACGCTGTCATGTGACAATGTATACAACCCTCTACCAACTTTCAAATATTATTCTGTGGCGCTCCTGGACTCGCGTCACGCCACGGCGTCCTATATACGGCGCTGCGGCGCCCGTACTTTGAGAAACCCTGGTGTACGTCGTATATACCGTCCGAGGCACAGAATGGAACGTATAGCGATGTCGCTCCCTTCCCTTCGAGAGGCGTGCGGCGGCTATGGCGGCGACAGACCGCTTCAGTTAGCCGGGGTCACGTGTTTACTAGGGTCAGCAATTTAATCACTGGTGAAAACAGAGAGAAAACATCAAAGTGTAATTGAACTGGCTGTAAAACACCAGGGCACCCTCTCCGCTTTTATGGAAAGGGATGCGATAGGTCAAGTGAAGGCAAATAAAAGAAACCCTATAAATTAGTAACCTGGGGAAGGGTTAATGACCAGACGCTAAATGGGGAAGCGGAATGCTTTTAAAACGCAGCACTCTAAATTGCTCTCCGAAAGAACAAAAAAAAAATGTGCGGAGCCGACAGTGGCAGAGTTTAAAGTTGGTGTGATCTTTTTTTTTTGTATTTTTGAATTCTGAGTATAATCATTTGTCCACCAGTCGACCTTGAGGCTTAATCAGGAGATGTAGTATAGCCACGGGGTAATCTAAGCGGTGGATATTGCTCTCGTCTTCATGTCTTTATGTATGTAAATTGTCTTGTTCTTCGTGTTATGTCAGATGTGTGTATATGTGTTCTGCATACTTGGCTGCTGGGTCGCAAGACAAATTTCAGTGTGAACTGACAAAGTACTATATCATATCATATCATATCATATCATATTGCTTCATGGAGGGTTTGTTCAGTAAAAAGGGTTCTTTAGTAAACAGAAGATATAGCAATTTAATCCAATCAAGAGAGAGAGAAGTCGTACTGGATGAAACTGGAAGTGATGACACAAATAAATGAGCTGAGAAAACTGGAGCAGGAACACACAGCAAACAATGGAGGATCTTTGTGGGGATTTCTCTCCGAATTGGATGAAATGTGTAGCCCACCTGAAAAACTGTTTAATAGAGCTGGAGATTCACCTGTTACTGAACAAACACTAGTAGTGACTACACTATAGCAATGATTACTATCAAAATATAGCGGTTTTACTTTAAAACTATACATTTTTTTCTTAGTTTTAAAAACACAAAACAAATCACTTGCACTACCTATAGGCGTACTATTCAAGTTCTCAACCTTACACACAACTATAGAACAAAGCGGAGATCCGGGCACACCTAAAGGTTAAAAACGAGGAAAACTTTATTCAACCGACATGTTTCGACCTATACGGATTACGGACTATACTGATGAAACATGTCTGTTGAATAACGTTTTCGTCCTTTTTAACCTTTAGGTGTGCCCGGATCTCCGCTTTGTTCTATAGTTGTGTTATCCCCAGGAACACCTTTTTACTATTTTTTTTTATTTTTTTATACCTGCACACCTCCTGAGCACCTGGTTGCTTCCTTGCCTCTGCCTTACAGACAACTAATTCATCCTTTTATGTCTTTTTTTTTAATAGTAGCAGACTGCTCTTACAGAATTGAATTGTTTCTTCATAATGTCTCTGCCGGGTGGAAAACTCATATGTCCAAAACTGTTACTTTTCAGGATTCAAATCTAGCTAAAAGTAGAGCAGATCGACGAGTTCGGTCTTGCGGATCATGGGTTCATGAACATTTTAACTCAAATCTTTGCTTCTTGGGGGGGGGGGGGGAAACAACATCTTTTCAGATGGGAGGCCGGAGGCATATTACATATCATTTTTGGGGGTTCTTGACATGAAATATTGAGAACCACTGATACAGAAAAATAAGGTTTTTCAGAAAACCGTATAGTTCGTATAGTGTAGCAGGTGCTCTTCCAGCATAATTCATTTGGTTTGCAGAGGAACGTCGGGACGGGACGGGGCCGGGTTTATACTGCATTGCTTTGAGGCTGAATTATTATTCTATTCGTCTGGAGTCAGGTGGGCTGGCTGGTCTGGGATCTGAGACACCGTGTAGTAAGAGAGAGAGAGGTGGTGGTGGGGGGGTTGCATGGGGGAGTGGGAGGGAGGGAGGGGGTGGTGCTCCCCTCCTCCCCAGATGTTCGCAGATGTTCCAGAGGAGAGCTCTGCAGATCAATGCCAGCAGCGTGCTGCTAGCTGCTGCTGCTGCTGCCGCGTGGAATGCAGATTCCGTGGGAAACTTGGACTGGTTCTGCTCAGGCTCGGCTCCCAATAAATTGACACGTGCATGACCTCATGCACTGTCATCACCAGGACATCCACCAACCACGCTTACAGACGTCCTACAGTTAACAGTACCAACCAGAGGAATGTTAACGTGCTGCTCTCACTCCACTTCAACTTAGACCATGATAGAATAGGCTTTTATTGGGGCTTTGTTTCTTCAAGATTAAGATTAATCGCTTATGTCTTGTCTTAAACAGGCCCCCTAGGACTCTGAGTCTATTGATTATCTGTTTTAAACAGGCCCCCTAGGACTCTTAGTGTATTGATTATCTGTTTTAAACAGGCCCCCTAGGACTCTTAGTCTATTGATTATCTGTTTTTTGAGTGGTGCACACCTCTTCAATGACTGGCTTCATGTGTCCCTTGTCCGTATGTCCCTATGTGCATCAGTCCGTATAGGAACAAGCTGCGATACCACTCTGTGACCTAAAGTGGCGCTGTTGAGCATCCTACAGGCCCATTCACACTGAGCACCATAACTATAACAATAGTATAATTTAACTACAGTACAGTACAGTACAGTACAGTACAGTACAGTACAGTACAGTACAGTACAGTACAGTACAGTACAGTAACTTCAATAATATAATAAAAGTATAGTTGCACCGCTGGGTTCACACGGGTGTGATTTTTGTAATATACATCAAATCTATTTCAGCTATTCCTTGCAGAATGTTCTCACCAGAATAGTATTAGTAACGCTATAGATTTCATAGCGGTTCGTGTTTGGAATGCCCCCAAAAGAACGATGTCGAAGTTGGCGTGATAGAATGTCTTTTGCCATGAAGTCAGATGAAATATTTGGAATTCAGTCAGTGCTCTTAAACCATTCTGAACGGTGTTCCCCACCCTTTTGGTGTTTAAAGCATTGTGTCATGCTTTAGCTTTTGAAAAATAGCAGATCTACAAGCTCGTAGCGTGGCAGAGAGTGCCGCGCTACGAGCTTGTAGGTCTGCTATTTTTTTTTTTTATCGTGAAAATGTGCCTCAAATCTTTGAATATATATTCTTTCAGAGCGAATGTTTTTAACTCAAATCTTTTCTTCTGGGTCTGGGGGGGTCCCGGCTGGTACAACATATTTTCAGATGGAGGTTGGTGGCCAATTACATTTTTGGGATGCTTGACATGAAATATTGAGCACCACTGATACAGAAACATGAGGTATTTCGATGTCAGAGATTTGATGTATAGGGGGGAAAAGGGAGGCTTACAGGTGAACTGAGTTTCAGTGTCGATTTCGTCCACTAATACTATGACAAAAGAATGTTCGTCAAATACCTTTTTTCACTGACAAACTAAAGGAAACTAGGCTATGAATATGATGACTAAGACTAAATATATTGACAATTTCCTCAACAAATATAAACTAGACTAAAATGTTAGGAAGGGACTAGTAGTGGACAAGAGATCCACTATACGCCGAAAATAGTTGATCTACAAGCTCACAGATCGCCTATTTACAGCATAAAATCAGTCATTACGACGGGAGGCCTGCCAAAATACATTTTAGTCAACTAAAACTAGACTAACACTGACACATTCCAAGTGACTAAAATGTGACTAAAACTAAAATAAAACATTGCTGTCAAAATCAACAGTGCTGAGTATACACAGTTTACACCATGGTAGAATAGTTTCAAAAAAATAGTACAATCAAGTATTTGTAATTCCGTTGCTCGTATATGCAAACCTACATGTTGTCATATTTCAGTTCCATCTAGAAAACATTCAGCTCAGCGTTGTTGTAGTTCTGCTTGCTCTGATTAACCCATTTAGACATGAAGGCCATTCTACAAAATGTCTTCTGAATCCTGACAGTTTTCTGAAAAAAACCCATGTTTCTACGTATGTCAGTGGTTCTCAAACATTTCCATGTCAATGACCAGCAGAAATATATAAGAAATATATGTAATTAGCCGCCGACCCCCATCTGAAAACGTGTTGTTCCAGGGATCCTCCCAGAAGCAAAGATTTGAGTTAAAAACGTTCGCTCTGAAAGAATATTCAAAGATTTGTGCCACATTTTCAGATTTCTTTAAAAAAATAGCAGACCTACAAGTTCGAGTGCCGCGCTATGAGCTTGTAGATCTGCTATTTTTCAATAGCTAAACATAATACTGTAACATAATACTTAAAACACCAAAAGGGGCTCCCGCCCGAAATGGGTTAATACGTTTTATAAGATGATATTTTGAACCGATGCAAATACTCCCTTTTCCATCAATAAAACAAGTCACCTCGACCTCGGTTCCTCTGATGAATGCTTGGATGGAAGACGGGTCTGTTTGCTTTGGAATACGGACGATTACACCATTCTCTTCACTAGACTTTGGGGGGACAAATCAGTTGATGTAAACGCTCACTGTAGGAGGCAAGTAAGGCTAGCAAACGAGTTTTATAACTAATGAAATGCCTACTCGCAACGCGTTGCTGAGTAGTGTGTACGATATTTAAACCAATTGTTTGCCTAAACAAAAGTTGTAAAAATAGCTGTTTGAATTAAAGGGATAGTTGCAATTTTTGCAACTGTATTAATTGATTGCCTGAGTCGGAGTCCTGTGGTGGGAGTTCTGCTCTGGTTTTGGTGAATATTAAGTAGTTTCCGGTTATTTTGTGGGGGGGGGGGCGTTGGAGTCACTAATTAAAAGTAAATTAATCCACAAAACTAACGTCATTTGTATTGTTGGCCTATTTCTAAAATATTAGCACAACTTTCGTTCAACTTTGACCCCCCTATCACATGGAACTATGGCTTAGTGATATGGACACAAAAATGAACGAAGGTTGCACTAATATTTTAGGCTACAAATGACGTTAGTTTTGTGGAATCTTTTACTTTTAATGAGTGACACCAGTGCCCCCCCACAAAAAATGACCGGAACTAATTGATATTCCACGCAAACCAGAGCAGAACTCCCACCCGGGACTCAGGCAATCAATTTAATTTCTTTAAATGTTTTATCCCACAATTTTGTAACCCATTTTTTTTTATCACCCAGTGTCAATTATCTAATGTAATCCTGGGTGCTACACTTGCTCTGCCAACAATCCCTTTAAGGCATTAAAATTATAATTGTGCATTGTAAAGTGGTCTGAAATAACAGCAACCTTTTTTCTTTTAAACTACAGTCACTGCCGTATTTAATACTTTGTAAGACTTTATATAAGAAGTGATCTAACCAACAACCACCCACGGCTTAGAACAACAACACTGTACTATTATTATAATCAGGAAACAATACTGTCATCGTATTATGTTTACCATATGTTTTATTACGGCGTTGCAGCCGGGCCTCATGCTTTTATGATGTGGATAACGTAATAAGGCTTTTTTTTCTTTTTTGGGGTGGTTTTTGTTTGGTTTTGTTTTGGTTTTGCAACTGGATAAGGTGATCCGATCCCCTGGTTCCCCCCATGGTGTGTTCTGGGCTCTGCAGCAGAGCAGACCTCCAGGAGGGTAGATAAGAATCAGGGAGGACCGGAGCAGAGAGAGTCTGACAGAACATTCTGTCAGAGGCAGTCAGTAGTAACACTGGAGGCACACACACACACACACACACACACGCACGCACGCGCACACGCACACGCGCACGCACGCACGCACGCACGCACACGCACGCACGCACGCACGCACGCGCGCACACACACACACACACACACACACACACACACACACACACACACACACACGGCACCGCCTCCTCTCCTCCATGGCCTACACCTGGTTAACATTTACATGTATATCGTTCTCTTTCTCTGCTGGCCTGCAGACCATGCATGGGGGGGTGGTGGTGTGGTGGGGTATGGGGGCGTGTGGGTGTGAGTGTGAGGGGGGGGGGGGTCCATCTTCAGGAAGACAGGAAGCAGAGGCCAAAGTTTACCTCTCTCTCTCTCTCTCTCTCTCTCTTTCTATTTCTATATCCCCCATCTCACTGTCGTTCTCTCTCTGTCCCTCTCGCTCTGTATCCCCCCCTACACTCTCTCTCTCTCTCTCTCTCTCTCTCTCTCTCTCTCTATATATATATATATATATATATATATTATGAAAGGTGACCTGGCACATAGCAGCAGGACATGATGAAGGAAGGGATATAAGCAGGAGAGGACAGGCAGGCAGGCAGGCAGGGAGACAAAAGAGAGACAGACAGGGAGGGAGACAGAAATAGAGACAGACAGAGAAAGAGAGACAGACAGACAGGGAGACAGAAAGAGAGACAGACAGAGAAAGAGAGACAGACAGACAGACAGGTAAGTCAGAAAGGGTTTTATGAGACCGACTTGCTAGAAAACAGCCTCCTTTGTGAAGCTCCTGTTTTATTTCCACTGAAACACACCTCATGAACACCTCATTATAAAGCTGCATGCCTGTATATCTGCGCGTTGTGTGCGTGTGCTTGTGTGCGCGCACGCGTCTGTCTGTGTGTGTGCGCATGCACGCGTCTGTGTGTTGTCCTGTTCATAGCGGTAATGATGTGGAGGTTTTGTCTGGCTGGTCGTGTATTACTCCTGCCGCGGCCCACGGCACGTACTTGACCTAACGCTTAACAGATCGACATGTCAGGTGTGTAGAAGTGAAGTGAAGTCACCTAAAGTTCACAAACCTGACTAATGCTATAGACTGACATCATCGCTGAAGGTTTGATCATTTCAAACACACCATCCCAAACTTATTTTTCAATGAATGCTCGAATGAGAGCTTTTAATTAGATTAATTAAGCATGTTAACTTTCCAGAACGAGGAAGGCTGTAGTTTATAGTGGCTTGAAATCCACATCAATGATGTCATAGGTAGGCTTTAAATCCCCATCAATGATGTCATAAGTAGGCTTTAAATCCTCATCAATGATGTCAATGATGTCATAGGTATAGGCTTTAAATCCCCATCAATGATGTCATAGGTAGGATTTAAATCCACGTCAATGATGTCATAGGTAGGCTTTAAATCCCCATCAATGATGTCATAAGTAGGCTTTAAATCCTCATCAATGATGTCAATTATGTCATAGGTAGGCTTTAAATCCCCATCAATGATGTCATAGGTAGGCTTTAAATCCACATCAATGATGTCATAGGTAGGCTTTAAATGGTTTTTCATTTATCTTTAATATATTTTTTTGATTCTTATAGTCTTCCAGGTTCTCCAGGTGGTCCACATTCTTTTCCAAAAACAATTATTAAAAATAATATATGCTCCTTCACATTAGGACAGTATGTGGGGACGTGTGTTTTTTGATGAATGGGTTAAAATGGAGTTTGGAGTTACAATGGGTTTGTATGGGAAGGGGGCGGGGCAGCTAAAATTAATATAAAATCTCTAAATACTGAATCGAGCAACTTATGGACCAAGTCAAATAAGTATTTCAGGTTTAACCCATTCTGTACGGGAACCCGTTTTGGTGTTAGCATCATGTTATGCTTTAGCTATTGAAAAATAGCAGATCTACAAGCTCATATCGCGCCACCGAGTGGCGCGATACGAGCTTGTAGGTCTGCTATTTTTGAAAAATCGAAGAACGACTGACATTTTTCTAGAATCTGATCTCAGGTCAGAATGGATTAATCAGACCAGTGTGTGTCCTAGTGGAAACCTCGTATGAATCTGATCTCAGGTCAGAATGGGTTAAGTGGTTCAATGCAGTGACCACATCATGTGTATGTTATTGTTTGGGCTGATACCATTATGTACACCTACTGTACTGCCTGTGTCTGTGCTTCTTAATTCGCATACTGTACGCATGTTTTATGTCACTTCATGCATTGTATGCAATGCGTATGATTTATTTCCTTCATGGACCCGATCGAGGACTATGCGGGATCGTCGGCTAATCTGTTTTAATAGACGATAAATAATGGTTGTCGATCGTTAAGTGCACGCTATAGTGGAATCACATGTTATTAATAAACGACAAACAATCATAGTAATAAGTATACATGCTCAACCAGCAGAATCATGTGTGATTGCATCCAACACAACATGGTAACCATCAACACATGCATGACCTCTGACATCACTTCCCTCATCCTTTTAGTTTAACACATTACACTCAGAGAACTGACTTTTGACAGGATGCAAAGATCCTTTTTTCTGTCCTGGGTTTGTGTTTTAGTAGGTGCTTTAATTATCTTGAACCCAGTCAAATCCGGTAAAGCATCTGTGTCATTTTAGATTGTATCCCTCCCCGTTTGCTGTCTTTTTTTTTTAATTAAAGAAGTCAGTGGTTATCAAAAATAGCACAATATACAAGCTGCTGCATGCTTGTACATCTGCTAGCTATGTGTGTGGTGTGGCTGTGTCCCTGCCTGGGTCCGTCACTGGGTCCCCGGCTGTGTCCGAGCACGAAAATAGTGTTTGGTTGGTTTTCACCACCAAGTGTCACTGTTGTGACACACACACACACACACACACACACACACACACACACAATAACTGTATATATGATGATTTCAGGTGTGACAGTACAGTACAGTAGACGGACCCCCTGCGCTCCAAATCACAACAGCAAAGTATAAAATTAATGAAGCAAATAGAAGACGGACAAAGAAAGCACAATCCCATACTTGGCAGACGTGTTTTATGCGCCTTCAGAGACTGACAGCATGTTGTTCAGGCATACTGGGAACCAGTTAAGACCAGTATATATATTCGACCGCAGACTCTGCTCCAGACGTATGGTGTAACGGTTAGTTGTCACACTATAGTCGCTGTTTCATAGAGACTCGACTCAATGTCACTTAACGCCACAGGACATAAAACCGCTTTAACCAGACCAGGTGTGTTTTTGTTCCCATATTATGCGTTTTCTCGACTCGGACCGTCAAGGCTGAAAAACTGAAACGAGAGTCAAAGTTAATTCGCAGACTGCACTGCACCGTGTCTAGAGATACGGTTACTTCCATACGGATACGTTTTCAGACTGCACTGCACAGTGGTGTTTTAAGCTATTACAAAATAGCAGATCTACAAGCTCATAGTGTGCCACCGAGTGGCGCGCTACGAGCTTGTAGGTCTGCTATTTTGGAAAAATCGTGAAAATGTGTCTCAAATCTTTGAATATATATTCTTTCAGAGCGAACGTTTTGAACTCAAACTTTAGCTTCTGCTGGTCCCTGCAACAACGCATATTTTCAGATGGGGGTCGGTGGCCAATTACTACACATCATTTTTGTTATTTGGTGTCCTTGACATGAAATATTGAGCACCACTGATACAGAAACATGAGGTATTTCAGAAAATTGTAAAGCGTTGCTATTCTGTCGGTCGAACGCTTGGTGAAAACCTCACATGTCGCGTGACGGCTCGTTGTTTGTGAACTTGTAGCTGTTTTCGCCAAAGAGGTTTGGTAAAGAGGGAAAGAAGAATGGGCGGGGGGGGGGGTAGGGGGTAGAACTGGAACTTCTCAAAACGCCATTGACCCAGTTTTGTTTTGAAAATATCTGGTGCGCTGCATTTGAGTCCTCACACATAATGCCAACAAAACACATGTGCATATGGATGTATACATACTGTAAACACTCCCAGAAAGCCTTCTAGCTGCGTCCGTCCAGTGGTGGAAAGTATTGTTTGATTGTTTTACTCCCTTGCATTTATTTGACAGCTTTAGCTACTGGTTACATTGCAGATTTAGATGTATTAATACAAAACATATACATTAACCACTTAAGCTGTACTTTATCCTTTGACTATTGAAAAGAACGTACAGTTTATTTATTTTTGAATATTATACTGGGTAGGCGTTCTTTCTTGGTTTACCTAGGATTCTCGAGTACTGTTTCTATGCAAGCTTGTAGATTGGCTATATTCTTTTAAAGACCTTATAACAGAATACATTATTTTATTTCACTTCTTCCTCCACTGCCTGTTTCTCGTTGGATCATTCCGTGCCGGTCAAACTCATCCGTGACTTGTGTTGTATTTGTGTTTACAAGACGTTGTGGTCTACTGTTGAGACAGGGTTGTGTAAACCGGGTCATCGTTCTCACGGCCTCTGCCGTTTAGAAGACGTTACTAGGACTGAGGCCGATTTTATGAAAAATGTCTTCTAAATCATGTTTCTATGACAGACCTTTTCCATGTCCAAGGACCCCAAGAATTACATATGCATTTGGCCGCCTATACCCCCATCTGAAAATATGTAGTTCCGGGGATCCCCCCAGAAGCAAAGATTTGGCTAAAGGGTTGAAAACGATTCTTCTAGATTCTATAAGCTTCTATGGATCTGCATTACTTCTAACAGCAGGTTGGATTCAGTTCTGTGCAGTCATAGGTATCCGGCACGCACGTACGCACTCGCACACTCACGTACGCACTCGCACACTCACATACGCACGCACGCACTCACGCACAGGCACAGGTATTTTCTTCACTAGAAATACACAACAGGCTCCATTCTCTGAACATTCTGTTTCATGAATCAAAGATCGGATGTTTCATAAACTCCATCAAAACCGCACGCACGCATGCATGCAGATCTACAACACATTGTGTTGTGAGCTTGTAGATTCTTGTAGAGTTCTTTTCAACTAAGAGATTCGGTGTCAAGGGAAAAAAATGACTTTTTGATGAGAAAGGCTGTTCAGATCAAAGCCATGCACGGTGATGACAGCGCTGCCTTTTAACACATGCATAAATACATAAAGATTCTCTCTTCAATCTGCATGGATTCCCTGTCCTCTAGTATAGCCAGGACTTGAACTGTGTGTGTGTGTGTGTGTGTGTGTGTGTGTGTGTGTGTGTGTGTGTGTGTGTGTGCGTGCGCATGTACGCAAACTGCTCTACCGCCCATCCAAGAGTCCCTGTTTGGGGAAAGATATTACGCATTATGAGGTTCAGGCAGTGCTACTTATCAACCATGCCTTGACACCAGGGTCGACATGTCTTAATGGAATATACTGTAGACTAGAGTGTATGTGTGTGCAGGGGTGGGGGGGACCACTAGCTCACAACATGTTCGCTTGTAGATCTGCTATTTTCTAAACTATTACACAATTTGTGAAGCATGATAGTATATGGCAGGCTACTGTAAGTATATTTTGATGGCAAAACTTTTCTCCTGTTTCTGAAGTCGAATTTTGAACGTTTACTTCCTGAGTACGTACGGTATACATACTGTACACCACTTCAGAGTTATGTCACATACAGAGAGTCACAACGCGTGTGTTTGGGTCTATCTGTATTAACGTGATGTTTCCACCATCACAAGATGACTCACGTGCACATTAACTTCCCTCTGGATTCTACGCATGCAGACACACACACACGGCACGCACACACACATCATAGCACTGTTTCCGTAGATTAGAACCCATGATAGGGTCGAGGACGCATGTTATCGGTCGAGAGGAAAATATACCCTTTTCTGTTTCCTACATTCCTATCCATCAATTAGAAACAATTAAAAATAAATAAATAAGTCTTTCATAAAGATCCACAAGCTCACAACGCTTGTGGATCTGCTATTTTCACTAATTTGGATCCTGCAACATGGCAAACTCATCTCATACAAGTTTCATTTCTCTTTTGGGGGTCTTGAGTTATATAAAACGTTTGGGCATTACAGAACAGAACAGAACAGAACAACATCAGAACAACACATGGTTCTGGAGGAGTGCCGTCGGGGCCCGTATTTAGTTTCCGTCGTATCACACACCAAGATCTCTTCGCCCCCCAAATCTATACGAGCTCATCGGCGTGTGTTAGATCTGCTCTACTTTTGGCTCCGACGTTAACCTCCTTCCAGAATAATGGATGCTGAGTGCACAGGGAGGCTCGAGTGGTTTACAACACATTCCCTGGTGGGTTTATCCCATTTCGACCTGACCTCGATTCTATACAAATGCCTTCTGAATCCTGACAGTTTTCTGAAAAACGCCATGTTTCTATGTCAGTGGTTCTCAAACATTTTCATGTAAATTGAGGGAACCCCGAAAATATATGTAATTGGCCGCCGACCCCCGTCTGTAAATATGTTGTTCCAGAAGGAAAGATGTTAGTTAAGAACGTTCGCTCTGAAAGAGCTTTTGTGCTGCATTTTCACGATTTTTCAAAAATAGCACAGACCTACAAGCTCATAGCGCGGCACTCGGTGCCGCGCTATGAGCTTGTAGGTCTGCTATTTTTCAACAGCTAAAGCAGAACATAGAGTGGTTCCCGTCCATAATGGTTTATTCTAACCATTCTTTCTGGTTCTGGTGTGTTGTGATGTTTGCAGATAGAAAGCATCACGGACGACGGTATGGGTTGAGCAACATCGTCCCAGCAAGGGGAGTGGGGGGGGGGGGCGGGGGGGAGAGGAGAGTGGGGACGGGGACGGGGGGGACCACACATTATAACACAAGCCTGTTGACGCCTGAGGCTTTGGCTGGGACCCCAACACCGTCCCGTTTCAACCCCCCCACCCTAGGGGGCTGTGAGGCCCTCAGTGTGTGACGAGGCTCCTCCACATCCATTCATCTGGCTGCAACATTTGAAACAACAACAAATGCTCCTCGAAGCTTCTCTTCCTCCGGGGAGACATCTTGTATTTAATGATGCTGTTTTAAATGGCTCTGTCACTGCACTTGCCAAGGCCATACATTTCAATGAGAGAGAAAGGGGAGGGGGGGAGAGAGGGGGGAGAGGGGGGGGCTACAAATCCTCTGCCTCTAAACTCCCGTGGTGGTGTGTGTGTATATATATATATACACACATACAAATGGTCCATTTGATGACACATGGGACCTTAATATACACTGTAAAATCATCTGTGTGAATTTACCTCTGATATAGTGTTCACTGATGCGTTAAACCAAGGGTCCATTATGGACCTTTAACACATTTAATGACGTATATTTACGTCCTATCAAATCCAACGCTTTTGTGCCTTTATATATGCATCTTTATCAGTAACGTCGATAGGTATACGCACAAGATGCACTGTGCGTAGGGCAACACGACAAGGGGGGGGGGGGGGGGGGGCACACAACAACAACAACAACCTGTGCCAAAAGGTGCCACAATAATCCTCACAATAATAATTTTCTCCGCTTAATAACGGCGGCAGCAGCACAAACATATGCGTAGGGAGGTGGCGTTTCGCAGGTAAGATGTGTTAATTATCGCCACCCCGCGCACAATCGTAGTACTAAAGGTTTTCAAAGAGATATACCTGCCAGACGAGTATGATACAAAGGCTGAAAGGCATGCATTTACATTCCAATGGGTGATTGAGGGTTGTGCTCTACCGCAACGGCCAGTCCGCTGTCCAGCAATAGTTCTCTTAGTTCTCTCATAGTCTTGTTTTTGTCATCTCTTTTTTGTCATTGTTGTATGGATTTTGGCCAGGCCAGAAATGGATGGATTTGCCTGTCCTCGCCTTATTGTAGATACGCCTCTGGCGTAGGGCAACCAAATGGTCAGCGACAGCACTGGTCTTTATAGTGGTTTGTGATAAAGGTTGTGCTCGTGAACATAACTAGCAAAACAAAGCGTGTTGCCTGGACCAAGATGGCTGCTCCTATAGTCCTCTAATAGCCACGATCTTCGGGTTGCATTTTTTGAGATGTTAACAGGACGTCGATGTTAAGGGCTCATAAAAAAAAGCATCAGTTACAATTTTAACGCTTCTGATGACTTGTCAAGTTACGACAGGGCGACCGGCAGATTGGTAATGGACGATTTTTACTTCGGGTTAATTTGGGGTGAATTTCTCGGTTTTCAAAATAATAGGCCTGTGCATCCTGTTGACAGTGACGCGACAGCGCCAGAGTTCTTGTAAGGGTTGAGAATGTTCTGTGGTCACAAGAGCGGAAAGTGCCTGAGTCGCTGTGTTCATGCGCTCCGTGGAGTTGTTTTGCCGCGTCGCTACTCAGTCTGGCCAGCAGGAGGCAGCAGACTCGCATTTCATAACGCCACCTGTTACTGTATGTAGCCACGTTGTTGCTGATACGTCATCAGCCAGCGCCACTCTGCCCACGCTTCTCACTGTTGGAAATAATAGCGCCAGATCGAGACTAAACCTACGGTAAAAAGTAAACATTATTTATATAGTCCACTGTCAGATTCAGTAGTACAAAAAAAGTGACTGCTGTGTGAGGTGAGTTTAGTGAATGATATAGGGGGCGTTGCAGGACAACAGCAGTATAGCTGTGTACTGGGGGGTGAGTTTAGTGAATGATAAGGGGACGTTGCAGGACAACAGCAGTATAGCTGTGTACTGGGGGTGGGTTTAGTGAATGATAAGGGGACGTTGCAGGACAACAGCAGTATAGCTGTGTACTGGGGGTGGGTTTAGTGAATGATAAGGGGACGTTGCAGGACAACAGCAGTATAGCTGTGTACTGGGGGTGGGTTTAGTGAATGATAAGGGGACGTTGCAGGACAACAGGCTGTGTACTGGGGGGGGAGTTTAGTGAATGATAAGGGGACGTTGCAGGACAACAGGCTGTGTACTGGGGGGTGAGTTTAGTGAATGATAAGGGACGTTGCATGCAGGACAACAGCAGTATAGCTGCGTACCATGGGGGGGTGAGTGGAGAGGAGAGGACGTTGCAGGACAACAGCAGTATAGCTGTGTACTGGGGGGTGAGTTTAGTGAATGATAAGGGGACGTTGCAGGACAACAACAGCAGTTTAGTGAATGATAAGGGGACGTTGCAGGACAACAGCAGTAGCGCATTGATACGACATCAAACTGGTGTTTGTTTTTTCCCCCAACCTGCACCACAGACCAATCAGAAGCCACGGGTCCATTTCACCCTTTTGCATGTCCCGCCTACTTTGGAGATATATGGAGCCTATCCAGACTGAGTAACCGAGTGACCGAACCAATCCACAGAACACAGCGACTCAGGCCCCGAACCATCAGTTCAATGGGGGCAGTTTTGTGTTAAGGGTCCATTTGGAACACACTCAGAGTGAAATTGATTGATTGATTAATTCAACCATGATTGATAACAGTCAAGGTTATGCTAAAAGGATAACAACAAAAAGGCCATTGGACTTGTTCCCATTGTGGTCCATTGTCCATAAATCTGAGGGTATAAGGGTATATAGCCTACATTAATTTTTTATACCAAGTGGTCCCGTAATGGTCCATTTGGTTCCATTTGTGTAAACTCTTGGCGTTATACAAATTAGATAAAAAAAATGTTAATGAATTTATCAAACAATCATGCATAAATGACGTGTGAGCAAATCTGCAGAGTTGAACAAGTTGAGCATGAACAAAATAATGGACAATTTATTTAAATTGTCCAATTATATATACTGTATATATAAATAATTATTTTTATTTTTCATAAATACAACACTTTTCAGACCTTTCATTGTTGCATGCATGTGAAGCAATTTGCTGTTCATTTTATGAATGTATACTTTGGCAGCAGCGGCCATGCAGGTCTCGGCTGCAGCATGCAGCCCTGCATGCAGGTCTTGGCTGCAGCATGCAGCCCTGCATGCAGGTCTTGGCTGCAGCCACAGCGACCATGCAGGTCTTGGCTCTGACGCCATATCGTTGTCGTTACTCAATCACACACACATCTACTGTAGAGAGCAGGCCCTGCATGCGCTGTAATTGGTTCCATTAAAGCCCATTCCATTATTTACTTTAATAAGATTGAATTTAATTCTGTTTTGCCAAGATCAGATATTTTTATTGGTCTGGGTTCATGTGATTTGCCTCTCTTTCCCTCGCATGTTTAGATTACATTTAGCTTTGTTTTGATGAATTTATTAGAAGATGAGCGCACTTGACTATACATTACAGAGACGTGTAGGCCTACTTTATAATCAAACTAAGTTATGTGGTCAAAGTGACGGTGTCTAATTGAAAACACCGTCATAATAACACGGATATATTCAATAGACATAAACATATTAATCCCGACAATAAATGCAACACTATTGCAGTTCTTCTAGTGAAATACGCTTGCTTGTGAGTTTGACCTTTTATGACACTTGTTCTCTCTCTTTGCAATATCCACATTCCGTTTCAACTTCTGCGCATTAAACAGAGTTTTCCAATTCCCCCGCATATAAAGCTCTCTGCATGGTCTCAACGTCGTCATGAATAATAATGAAAGCCTTTTTAGTTTATCACAAATAGCGTTTTTATAGTGCCACAGACAGACTGACTCAATAACCTTCGCGGAGAGGAGATGATGAGAATGCCAATCCGTCGTCGAGTTGCTGCAAAGACACCCTGCTTGAATTACGGCTGTGCCAATGTTCTGTACGCCTGTAGATCATCCTAGGAATATATATGGCTACTGTACAGTTGCACAACACTCAGTGCTTCGTTTTTATTTTACAGAAATGTGCATGCGTGTGCAGAACACGCGATATACAAAATGAATAGTATGCCTATTGCCTAGTATATATAGGCCTATACCCTCGTATGGTCTATTTGTTTTTAAATGTTTTTTTTAGCTCCCTCCCGAATTTGATATGAAGTGCATGGTCAAAAACATGCACCACGAAATTAATTTCTATATAGGGCCGACCACACTGTGTGTGTGTGTGTGTGTGTGTGTGTGTGTGTGTGTGTGTATATATGCGCGCGCGCGTGCGCCAGGCCGTCGTCAGCACCTGCGCTAAGGCGGCTATACCATAATGTGGGTTATTTGCCCTTTATTTAATATTACATCAAGTAATTAATTAAGTAATTGGTTTTTGACAACTCCTGGCTGCAGCTCATGTTCATTGATGGGCGGCTTTATTATTGATAAACTATAGCTATATTATATATTATAGGCTGTGCAGGTCAGAGTCTAAAATTATATAACTTAATAACAATAATAACAATATAGGCTATGGAGGCAGATATATATATATTGCACATTTGCCACTTGTATTGAACACTGCAATTTAACTTCAAACCTAATTATGGCTTTATAAAGCACTTGACTCCATTGAACACAACGGTGACATGCTGTTCAATATCTGGATTGTGGGCCTATTTGTCCAATTTAGACAATTTTGTCATTTACAAATCTAGACATGACATTTTGTCTAAATTGTCATTTAAAACATGCGTCTCAACAATGGCCTCGAACCCTTATAGTGATGCCATGCACGGCCATGCACGTAAAATAGTGCAAAATCAAATAAAACGCAAACTATGCAACTGCTGCAAATAAACTATATATCTATATCAAAACCAGAGCATCGTTCTATACACAACATTCCAATCTAAATAATATTCTTTCATACGAATATTATTGTCTTCATAAAGAATGGTCAGTTTTTGCTTGTGCAACATGGTCAAACAAAAAACTGTATCCTTTGGCATTGTGTGGTGCAAACAAACAAACAAATTACAACATTATGAACACTAGCCTTGAATCAAGAAGACAATCATAGATGTAGCCTATATATTTTTTTTATCTGAGTCTGACTTTTGCTAAACTTTTACAAAAGTCTTGATCATCATCCAACAACACAGACATTATAATATAACTCATATGGCTGCATTTGGCCTCTGTTCCCGGCGAGAAGGGGAGTGTTGTTTCGGGACTCTTGGTTAAGCTTTTGGGACCCTTTTGGTGACCTTTTCTGTATTTGGGACGTCGCTCCCAAATACAGAAAAAGGTACCAAAGGGCTCCCCGAAAGGCCGGCCGGCCGGCCGGGCTCTAGGCAGGGCTGACTGACTGCACTGTGACTTGACTCACCGTAGCATGAGATGAGGGACCCGTTGTGGCCGCTGCTGCTGTCCGGGTGCAGCTTGCCTCCCTCGGGGGGAGTCTTGCAGGACGGCCGCTGCATGAAGAGGTGGTACTTGCTGTAGGTGCTCTCATGGTCCTGATCCGTGCCGTCCAGCGACTGGCAGTCCTGCTGGAAGGCCGCGACGTGCGAGGGGCTCCCCCGGGAGGACTGGTGCCCCTGCCCGGGTCCCTTGTTACCGCCACCGGCGGGGAGGAACTGCGAGCCGGCGGCGCCGACGGGGCTGTATTTGGGCTCGGGGGTCGTCTGGAATGTCCTGAACGGGTTGCCCTGGTGGTGGTGGTGGTCGCCCCGGCCTCCCCCTCCTCCACCGCCGCCCGGAGCGGTGCTGTTGGTGATCGTGTTATAATATGAATCCATGGATGTCATATCGCAGTATGAGACGCACGTATCCGCGTTCATACCTAGAAACTATATTTAAAAAAAGGGGGAGGGAAAAAATATATATATGAAAAATACCAAATAAAATAAAAATCCAAACGATTCTTCTTCCCCCAAGTTCGCATGCAGGGACGCCGAGGAAAAGTTCTCCTTGTTGTTTTCTCTTCTCCCCGATCTTCTTCCCGAGCAAAAAACTCCTCTCTCTCTCTCTCTCTCTCTCTCTCTCTCTCTCTCTCTCTCTCTCTCTCTCTCTCTCTCTCTCGCTCTGTCTCTCTCTCTCTCTCTCTCGCTCTCTCTCTCTGTCTCTCTCTCACTCTCTCTCACATACACACGCACACACACACACACACACACACACACACACACACACACACACACACACACACACACACACACACACTGATGGCAAAGCTCACGCACTCCTCCTGCGCGCACACTCACACACACTCACTCACTCACTCACTCTCTCCCCTGCGCTCCTCTCCTCTCCTCTCCTCTCTGCCTCTGCATCTGGGACTGGTTAGGACAATGAAATCAGATGTTTTCCAGAGTCTGCGGAGTTTGAATACAGAAAAGAAATAATAATAATAATAATAATAATAATAATGATGATGATGATAATATTAATGATTTTAGAAAGCCCCCTTATAAGGTTTTGTCGGTGAATAATAATGATGCTATCTGAATACCTGGCCTGGCCTTGTATACCAGACAGAGTCTCTGTCGCTGTGTGTGTGAACTGAAGTAAAGGCCTTGGTCAAGTCTATTATGCCCGGGTTATACTTCGGCCGTACGAAGGGTGTCGCTCGCCTCAAAAAAGAGCAGATCTTTATACAAGCAAGGCGTCGCGTTGGCTTGAATAGATCTGCTCTTTTGGGGCGGGTGGTGGGGGGCGTGCGACACCCCGTATACGGCGGAGTATATAGATGGCCGCGGCATCATCACCTCACCAGCCACTAGAAATAAATGGGAAGGTCAAGGGGAGAGAGGGGGGGGGGGGTGAAGAGAGAGAGAGGAGGAGGGAGAGAGTGGGGGGGTTCTTTTTTTGGTAAACACGCATGTGACATTAATGTGATTACGGCAGATGAATATAACCGCTTTGATAGACTATGTGCAATTTCACGGAGCTGCGCCGCTCATAAGATGTTTTTATATTACAGAGAGAGAGAGAGAGAGAGAGAGAGGGGGGGGAGAGAGAGAGAGGACTGAACAACAATATATTTCTTTCGGACTCGTTAAACTGTAAACCCTGTTTTTAAAAGACATCTTAAAACTGTGTTGCAGTCGCCTTTTTTCTGACTCCATGAATAGAGCATTTCTTTAACCTTGTGACGCGGATTTATTATTATGTAATCTACTTTTTTCCCCGTGTAGGCTGTGTGCGTTTTTTATTTCATGTCACAAAAACATGGAATATGTGAAATATTTGGTATCAAACTCCATGTCCATGTGTTTTAGAGTTTAGCTTATAGTTTAATTAATACAAGAAAACAACGGAAAGGAAATTGCTTATATTGTGACCGTGATCCTATATGGCTATTAATTATTTGGAACCATATAATAGGCCTATATTATCAAATTGAAATGTACACTTAATTTGGAGCATTTATGTGAAAGCCATGTCAGAACCTGCATGCTTACTTAAATAGGCTAATTCATTTTAAATCTTGACTTAATGGTATAACTATCTTCGATTCAATCAGATTTGTTTTTATTTAAATTAACGTTAAATAGCTTAAAGTTTGCTGTAAATTAATTTAATTTGCTAAATTATGACATATAGCTATTACAAGAAGTTGGGTTAATAAAAGTGAGAAGTTCTTCCTTTTCTTGAGTGATTCTAAGAACATAATATATTCCGACCTGGATGCGTTTCATTATTTTAATAAACCAGATTATGCGCAGCCATAAACTGTCAGTATAGCTTTAACTAAATAAACCTTTCTGAAACAACTTGAGTGAATTTTATGAACACCTAATGAGGACAATATATACTTCGTTCATACTTTACTTTCATTACAGCCATAATCTGATATGCTGCACTGACAACAACTAAAGCGTTGGATTTAATTAATTGCAGTAAAATTATTATTAGACAAATTGTTAATGATTATATCGTTTATATAGACTATTTTTATATCCGCACAAACCTACATGAAGATGAGATTAATTTGCGAGTCTTGCTGCGTGCGGCCTCGCGCTGACCATTCAATTAAAAATGAGCCGCCGCCGAACATGAAATTATTAAAACATTAAACATATATAATATCGTCATTAAAGATGTGGTTCAATTTAACCTACAAATGGTATGTTTATTGTCCCTAAATATCACGGTATCACTATATAGGCCTATAACTAAACATTTCGTCTTTTCCAAATCTGACACAGCGGCCGAGAATTAAATTAGCCCAATTAGGCCTATAATTGATCCATTTCTAAAGATCAAAGTGCACACACGTAAATTGTATATCGGCCTATAATCTCTTGACGGGGTCGATTTATTTAGTTTCAAGGTTAAACCCGTTAGCCTCTCGTGGTTCTAAATAGGCTACACAGAAACAATAGGCTATATAGGCTAACGTATACATGCTAAACAGGACCATATCATAAGTGAACATGTGTGCAGCTGAGCTATGGCGCAGTAAATGTCCCGGCATGAGCCTCCTGTCTTCTGGCTGTGCAGGCATTCATTAACATAATATATACCATGTTTATTACTGAGCCAAAGCATCTTTTTACACTGTGTAATTGAATGACCTCAACTTAGTAAAACATAAATACAATAATAAGTGTGTGTGTGTGTGTGTGTGTGTGTGTGTGTGTGTGTGTGTGTGTGTGTGTGTGTGTGTGTGTGTGTGTGTGTGTGTGTGCGCGTGTGTGTACTTTTACATTATAGGCCTACCATTAATCTTTTTCTCATGCACTTTGGGCTGTGCGTGTGTGTGTGTGTGTGTGTGTGTGTGTGTATATATATATATATATATATATATATATATATATATTGTGTTGTATATTATAGTGTGTGCACTTTGCATTTATTTTTACATATCCTTTAATCTGTTATTTTCACCTTTCTCTCATTTGGGTTATATATAATGTCATGTGTGAAAACGGACCCTTTTGTATTCATGGCTTACATGCAGGTCCATTTGGTTCCATTTATGCACTATAGCTCTGCATAGATTAAAATGAACACTTAATTTCATTACATGCTGACGTTTGTGTCTGATGACCTCATTCAGTGTTTCATAGTCCTAAACCCCCCCCTCCCAAACATTTTCAAATAAACACATTACAAATCCCTTTGGTTAATTTTATAATTGGTTAATAATACGTTAGCATAATAGAAAGCCTCAGTGCAAGGGGTCCATTTGGTTGTATATCCTCTCAGTGTCACGTTAATTAAAAAAAGACTTCTATAAATCCTAAGAGTTTTCTGAAAAACCTATATGTTTCTATATTGGTGGTGCTCAACCTTTTTCACGTCAAGGACCCCCAGAATTATCTGTATTTGACCACAGACCCCCATCTCAAAAATCACTGAAAGAATATATATTCAAACATTTGCACCATGCATTTTCACGAAAAAATAAAATAAAAAATAGCAGATCTACAAGCTATGAGCTTGTAGATCTGTTATTTTTCAATAGCTATGTATAACATAATAATAATGCTTATAAAACACCAAAAGGGGTTCCCGTACAGAATGTGTTAACAATCACTGTTCTTGATCTACAGACATCACGGCACATCTTCAAATCTGAAGCCCATTATGAAATAAGACACATTTTTCATATACCGGTAGTCTAAAAAAAAGTTGTTTCATATTTTTTTAGTCCACAAATTTCTGAGAAAAAAATCTATTTCGTATTTAGGCAATATTTGAACACTTCTCTTTGTGTGTGCGTGTGTGTGTGTGTGTGTGCGTGCGCGTGGGCATACTTGGGGGGTGTGTGCGTGCGGATGTGTGCATAGTGCACGCATGTGCGTGCGGGTGTGCATGCGTATACATACACGCACGCTCATGCAGTGTTCACGCTTGTGTTGGAACTTAACCGAGGTACACATTTCTTTCCTGCATGCTTCTTGTAAATAAAGCAGTGAAGCCTGCATGGCATTTTGGAGGTTGTGTTTATAAGTTCGTCGTGTGTCTTTCATGTGGATCGACCCTCTCCCTCCCCTCTCTCCCTCCCCTCTCTCTCTCTCTCATTCTCTCTCCTTAACCTTTCTATAGTCACTCTCTCTCTGCTATAGTGTGCAAACTGTCCGGTTTCAAAGACCACGGCGATTTTCTTTTACAATCTTGCCAAAAGCAGAAATGAGCACTTTCATATATATAGGGTGGCGTGCTGCTGCTGCTGTGTGAGTCTGTGACCTATAATCCAAACCAGCTCTGTTGCTACAGGCTAAAGGACTCGCTTGTCACAGGTATATATATATGTCGTCTCATGTCGAGGTGGAAACCTCATATGTCCAAAAGCGTTATGTACCTTTCAAATAAAATAAAAAATAAAAACTGGCAAAGGTGGACAGGCTCGACGCGCGTTTCAAGCTCGCGAATCTGCTACTTTTGATGTCTTTGTGGTGCAGCAAGTATGATCAAGCGGGGTGTTAGAAAAGAAAAAATAGAGAAAGTAGTATTGCTTAAGGCTCATTCATAGTCTGGATTTTCGGTGGTGAGGTGACCACCGCTGCGGTGGTGAGGTGACCACCGCTCCGGTGGTGTGAGGTGACCACCGCTCCGGTGGTGACGTGACCACCGCTCCGGTGGTGAGGTGACCACAGTTCCGGTGGTGAGGTGACCACCGCTCCGGTGGTGAGGTGACCACCGCTCCGGTGGTGAGGTGACCACAGCTCCGGTGGTGACGTGACCACCGCTCCGGTGGTGACGTGACCACCGCTCCGGTGGTGAGGTGACCACCGCTCCGGTGGTGAGGTGACCACCGCTCCGGTGGTGAGGTGACCACAGCTCCGGTGGTGACGTGACCACCGCTCCGGTGGTGACGTGACCACCGCTCCGGTGGTGAGGTGACCACCGCTGCGGTGGTGAGGTGACCACCGCTGCGGTGGTGAGGTGACCACCGCTCCGGTGGTGAGGTGACCACCGCTCCGATGGTGAGGTGACCACCGGAGCTGAAATAACGTTGAGCGGTGGTGAGTAAAGACAGACAGAAGGGCTGTTGCGGTGGTTTTCTCTTCACCGCGGCTCGTGACGTCATGTTGTAGTTCGGTGCATGGTCACCTAACCACCGGAAATCCAGATATGAATAACACTTTAATTCCCAAACGGTGTACTTGCAGAAGAAAAATATTCCAAGGCGCTCCGTCTTTTATGAGCAAGGCAACAAGAAAAGAGACCAACGCGACCTACAGTACAAGGTCGTCACATGGGGTCTATATCTACTGTATATGGAAATAAGAGGTTTCTGTCCGACAGCAACGATATGTCACTCAAGCATGGCGTTCTCTCTCTCTCTCTCTCTCTCTCTAAACGGCATGTTGGTGGACCTCTCTCTCTCTCTCTAAAAGGCATGTTGGTGGACGCTAAGGGGTGTGTGGGGGGGACGGGGGGTCTGTCTGTTTCACTTCCAGCAGGAAACACACAGTCAAGGTAGTCAGCGTGGTGTAGCAGAGAGAGAGAGAGGGGCTTGGCTCTGCGTGGCCCCCGGGCGGTTGAGGGGGGGGGGGGGGGGGGGGGGGTCGTTGTGTTGGCACGGCCCTCCTGTGTATCTGGAGGGGCTTCTGAACAAAGCCGTGCGTTTGTTGTGGTCTTTAGAGAGCAGACGTTGGGCGAGACGGGCTGGAGAAAGTGCTGCTGGTTCCACAGCGTTATGTGTGGTGTCGGTGCCGTTTGGTCGCTGGGCAGGTTTTAACCGGTTTAGGACTGGGTCCAGACTCCATATATTCTATAAAACTATAGACCTGTACGTGTCCGGTGTCACAGTCGGCCACCGGCCTACTGGGGAATGATGCAACTCTCAAACTATTTCATGTCAAGGACATATTCTATTCCAGGGGGACCCCCCCAGGAGCAAAGATTTGAGTTAAAACGTTCACTCTGAAAGAATATATATTCAAAGATTAGCGACACATTTTCACGATTTTTCAAAAAATAGCAGATCTACAAGCTCATAGCGCGGCACCAAAAAGTGCCGCGCTATGAGCTTGTAGATCTGCTATTTTTCAATAGCTAAACATAATCCTTAAAAAACACCATAAGGGGTTCCCGTCCTGAATGGGTATAGGCTACACGAGGTGGGAAATCGAGTCGAATTTACAAATCGAGCATCGCGGTAGTTCAGGCATTACACGCCATGGCATGGCACGCAGTCAGGCTGTTCCCCACATTCACCCTTCAATCTCATTCGCTAACACACAATACAGTACGTCCTCAATCCTATATGATCCGTTCTATGATCCATATATATCTTTTGGGGGGTCTTTTGAAGCAGAACGTCGTTCACTCTTCATAAAACACAGATAGCTCACCGTCACCGTCACCTCTTCTGCAAACTTGTCAGTGATGCATGGATCGGGAGAGAGAGAGAGAGAGAATGTGAATGAACTTATAAACTTGAATAAGCATCATATGGCGGATATCTCTATCAATCTATCGATCTTCTATAAAGCGGTTTTAACGGGTGCACATTGTTATTATTATACATTCTGGAAACAGCCAACCAATTGGAGGCGCAATTGGGCGCGGTTTACACTCTAGCAGCACCTTGGGGAGAGGGGGGGGACGGGGGGACCGTTAGTCAACAGTCTGTCTGAATGGCTGAGTGACATTGAGTGATCAAACAAACTCCACCTCCCCAGCCTCCACCTCAGTTCCTGTCAAATTCAGTATACTCAGTGTGTTGATTGTATATGTATCCATTATATCTGTTTATCTTACGTTCTGCCCTCAAGAGTTCAATGCAATAACTCAGTGTCTTAGATTCTGCTTCAGGGGGGTTGGGGATCTCAGATTGTGGGCTCCGTTTTCGTCACTCCTTATCTCTAAACGTCTTTTTTTTACTATTTTGCAAAACATTTTTGAATAGTTAAAATGGCCAGTCTACAAGCTCACAACGTGTCGATGTAGATTGGCTATAGTTGAACTATTCAAAAAAGTTTTTCAAAATAGTAGAAAAAGGCAAAGAAGTTTAGGGATAAGGGGTTTAGTGGTGACGAAAATGGAGCCCTGTGTGTCATGCTTGGTAGATAGTGCATTCATATAGAGCGCCGCAGTCCCCGCCCCCTTTCAGAAAAGCGAGTGGCCCAGGAAGTGAAAGCCCCATGCATTCTGCCATCGGCACTTTTAATATAATTTATTTAAAGACGGTTACGCCGCGGACAAAGCCAATTCGGATCGTGACGAATCATGACAATGAACACAATATTTTGGGACGATCAAATCATTAGAAAGAAGAAAAGAAAGTCAGGAGACAACACTATTTGTTTTATTTTTCGTCTTATAAATTATTTGATCGGCCCAAAATATTGTGTTCATTGTCATGATTCGTCACGATCCGAATTGGCTTTGTCCGCGGCGTAACCGTCTTTAAATAAATTATATTAAAAGTGCCGATGGCAGAATGCATGGGGCTTTCACTTCCTGGGCCACTCGCTTTCTGAAAGGGGGCGGGGACTGCGGCGCTCTATAGCGCCTGTATCCAAGGCGCTTTACATAGATTGTACATTCACCCATTCACACACACACACACACACACATTCACACACCTTTACACAGATTGTGCATTGCATTCACCCATTCACACACACATTCACACACCTTTACATAGATTGTGCATTACATTCACCCATTCACACACACATTCACACACCTTTACATATAGATTGTGCATTACATTCACCCATTCACACACACATTCATACACCGATGGCGGCGGAAACCTGCAAGGCACCAAGCAACACATCAGGAGCAATTAGGGGTTCAGTCTCTTGCTCAAGGACACTTGGACACTAACTCTGGGGGAGCCCACAGGGTTCGAACTGGCAACCTTGCAGTTACAATCCAACCACTCTATACCCCTGGTCCACCGCCGCCCCTGCCCAGATCATCTGTAGTATCACAGGAGCAGAGTCACACCACCGAATGTAATGCAATATCCTTGCAATAAGTGGTTTATCTTGATGAAAGTGTCTGACTGAAATGGATAAATGAACACAGGATTTTACTGTGTTCTGTTCTTCTACTTTGTGGGAGCTTTTTTAACCACTTAAACCCACTCGGTTGGCCAGAGTCATCCTTCCTTCCTTTTTCTTTTTGTGTTGGGAAAAAAGTCGATCGGGAGCAACTTGGACACTTTGAGTATACTGTAGGTAGGAAAGAAAGAAAGAAGAACATTTTCATCATAGTTTTAGTCGACAGAATCAACACTAGTTGAAGACCCCTATATATATAGTCTAAGACAGGGTTCCCCAATACATTTTCCTCAAGGGCCATATTTTGACTAGGGTACCAGGCTGGGGGCCAAGTCCGCACGCACGCACGAGGTCGAGTAGGATGTAGCATGTCAAAAGGATGCCCAGTTTGACATGCTTTTTTTTCTTTCCGCGGGCCGTCTATTGGGGAACCCTGGTCTAAGATCTCCTTCCGTTTGTCCTCCTCCTCTCAGGGTGATCAACGCCCTGGTCTAAGATCTCCTTCCGTTTGTCCTCCTCCTCAGGGTGATCAACGCGGGGAAGAGCACTCTGAACGAGGACCAGGCGTGCTGTGAAGTCCTGATGATCCACCGGAGGCCCGGGGGAGGGTCCTCCACGCCCAGCCGGACCCTCGCGGGGTGCCGAAGGAGGTCCTCGCTGCCCAACGGTGAGGGTCTGGGGCTCCGGGACGGGACGGTGAGTCTGGCTTCTACCGTCATGAATCCATTAACATAACAACTTTAACCCATTTAGACCTGATACAATTTCTTTCTGGAAAAACCTCATGTTTCTATGTCAGTCGTTCTCAAACATTTTCACATCAAGGACCCCCAGAAATATATGAAATTGGCAGCCGACCCCCATCTGAAAATATGTAGTTCCAGGGACCCCGCTAGAAGCAAAGATTTGAGTTAAAAACGTTCGCTCTGAAAGAATATATATTCAAAGATTCGCACCACATTTTTGCGATTTTTCAAAAATAGCAGAGACGACAACGAAAACGTTGATATAAAACTGAATGATATGACGCACGCTCACTCAAGTGCTCTCCCCATGTCCCCCATGGGACTAGGTTGGTCTCCCCATGTCCCCCATGGGACTAGGTTGGTCTCCCCATGTCCCCCATGGGACTAGGTTGGTCTCCCCATGTCCCCCATGGGACTAGGTTGGCGGAGGGTGTGTAGAGCCCAGGATCACATTGACACAGGGGTGAAAAATGGGTTACAAAATCGTGGGATAGAAAATATTTAAAAAAGAAAAGAAAAGCCGATCTTAGATCTGCTATGTTCGTTGAATGTTTACGCCCCCATGCATACAGCCCAGAATAGGGCTTTGTGTGCTTAAATCCCCTAATATGTGGGTTTTTCTGTCCTGTCTGAGGAATATGTCTGTCCCACATACAATTGTGCTCATCTGGATCATTGATGGGGAGGGGGCGTGTGTGTGTGTGTGTGTGTGTGTGTGTGTGTGTGTGCGTGCGTGCGGCTGCTCAACACTGCCACTTTAGGTCACCCAGTGGTATATTGTTCATACTCCAAACATACATCCTATAGGCACACCACTGTGTGGTGTGCACCGCAGGGCGGTGGTGGCTCAGGGGTAGAGTGGCCAGATTCAAAGTGTCCTTGAGCAAGACTCTGAACCCCTAATAGTGAATGTAATGTACAATCTATGTAAAGTGCCTTGCAAGGCGACTTGTATGTGACGTATGATCAAGTAGCCAGGCATTGTTTTGTTTTAGAAAAAACACAAAAGCTTAGAATACGGAGAGCGGTTTCTGCCCTACACAGCAACAACATAAGTAATTTGGAAGTGGACAGTCATTTGGAAGTGGACTTGCTGCTGAACTTGTCCCCTTAATGTCCAGGCAGCTCATAACTTGGCAACGTTTCAAATGGAGATAAAGGAACGCAGGGAATCCAGTGAATGCCAGAGGAGATTTGACAGACCTCCTCTTCAGTCTGGAGGGCTGGAGGAGAGCGACCACATCACAGCAGACGCTCAGCTCTGTGACGCGTCTTGTGGCGCGGAGGACGCAAATGTCACCGCGCCGGCAGGGACAGGAAGGACACGTCTTCAGGGATTTAGTAGAGAGAGAGAGAGAGAGAGAGAGAGAGGTCACCGGTTCTCCTCCCCATGTCTACGTGTCCAAGTGTCCCTGACCAATACACTTTTAAAGGGAAACTTCACTCTTTTTGCTAAAAAGTTACATGTTAATGACGTTTAGAAGATTTAGAACACTTTCCTGGGGGTCTTTATGTGTGTAAATACTGTATGTGGTTTTAGATATTTTAAATTTTAGCAGTGAGCCCAGTGTCTCTGATGTCATGGACACTGGGCTCACTTACTGTACTTTCTGGACTGGAAAAATATTGAATTTGTTTTTACAGTAATTCATGATATTTCAAAGGTTTTGTAATAATTGGCTAATAGAAAATGTAGGAAACAAAAAATAAAGCAACCCATAAAAATGTCAGTATCCCACCAATCCCAGTGTTTGGGAAGCAGTGCCTTAAGTGTCTTCCCCCTCCCCGAGCGCTGCTCATAACCATCTGAGCAGCCATCAGCTGGGTGAAGCTAAAAGTGAATTGACATGTAGGATTTAAGCCCTGCAGTACTATGCATTGTCCTGAAATGGGAAACCTCTCATTGTACTACTACCAAAATGTGGAATGCCCTGAGACACCATCCTTAAGGATGTGAATGCCCTGAGACACCATCCTTAAGGATGTGAATGCCCTGAGACACCATCCATTAAGGATGTGAATGCCCTGAGACACCATCCTTAAGGATGTGAATGCCCTGAGACACCATCCTTAAGGATGTGAATGCCCTGAGACACCATCCTTAAGGATGTGAATGCCCTGAGACACCATCCATTAAGGATGTGAATGCCCTGAGACACCATCCTTAAGGATGTGAATGCCCTGAGACACCATCCTTAAGGATGTGAATGCCCTGAGACACCATCCTTAAGGATGTGAATGCCCTGAGACACCATCCATTAAGGATGTGAATGCCCTGAGACACCATCCTTAAGGATGTGAATGCCCTGAGACACCATCCATTAAGGATGTGAATCACTGGTTTCATTAAAAACTGGTCTGACAAAACATCAATGTCATTCTCTCATCTCTTTATGCTATGTTGGTGAATTAAATACATAGGACCGCAATGGAAACAAGTCCCCAAGACTATTGTATTATCTTTTTACAAATCAATCAATCAATCAAAAAAAAAAATCTTAAATGGAGGTGATACAACTAGGAAATGTACTTCATTCAGAACTGCGGTCTCTGAACCTTTTCCTCAGAACTCGTGCACCTCCAGATGTCCTGACTCTCCAATATAGTTCGGAAAGCTTGTCCGAACAGAAATATTTTCCGATGTATTGAATTGGCATTTACAAAGGTCTACCGGCTCTCCCTCTTCATAGTAATATAACGAATTACTTTCACGTTTTGAGTGGAAGGAACACGTTATTCCAACCAGTTCCTTTCCCCTCCATCAGGCAGTTTAGAGACCAGGATTACTGCATGTTTTTCGTGAGGGTATACCTAGCCTAGGGGACACGGGGAGAACATGCAAACTCCACAAAGAAAGGCCATTTCGGTTTTGAGTGAATATTATTATTACAGTTATTACTCATGACTATTTCCAGGAGCTTTGGTGATTTGAGTGTTGTTTACTTTCATGTCGTGAATCATGATAGTTTGTTGTTTTTTCGTGGGTACCCAGCTGGTGGACTGGGATCTAGTTGCTTTGCAGGCTGCTGATCTGGTCTGGGTCTAGACTGAGCATGCAAAAATGATCGGATAGTAGAAAAGACCAGAAAAACTGTCTGAAAGTCCGAATTTTGAGGAGAAAGGATGCAATTACTAATTTAAACTAACTAGTAATAATATTATTACTAATAGAGTAACAAGAATAACAAGAGTAACAAGAATAGCAGAGCTCACAATGCTTCGCAATGTGACGTGTTGAAATGTGCTATATTTTTATATAGAGCATAAAAAGTTGAAATGTGGACCTACAAGGTTTCAGCAACAATTCTAGAATAGAGTTTTAACATTCCTAGTGAACACTTTCACTTGTAACATTCCCGATGTGAAGGATGTGAATAGAACTCTCATTGACTCAGTGAACAGAATATGGGGCTTCCTGTGTCTTCCTCTTCCTTCCTGGCTCATTAATACTTGGTTGTACTGTCTGTACGGTCTGTACTGCCATGTTGCTCCGTGATAATTACTGGCTTCCAACTGGACGATGTGCTGCGATGCTACCAGGGACGTGCACACACAGACGTCAAAGGGAGCTCGAGCCCCTGCCCTTTTACCCGTCTGTAAAACAACTGCCCTCTCCAGACCACGAATTTTCTCCGAAGTGTCCTGAACTTTGAACGCAGCAACTTTGAACTAATCTGTTTTTCGAAATCCATGCCGTACACCTCATCTTCAGTAGATAAAGAGTGCAGGGTTGCTCCCCGAAAATAGCTGATCTACAAGCTCTCAACGTGTTGTAGATCTGCTATTTTGGGCCAAAATTGCCCTGCCTCTCTAACAGACTCTGCACGTGCCTGCAGGATGCAACACATTCATCACGTCAACAATCACTTTATTTTCGCCTGACACCTACTCGGCCTTGTGATGACGCATGATGTACATGCGTCATCAGCCGTGTTGCCAGACGCGCCTCTCGCAATTTTCAAATGCTTCCGTCATACAGTCTGGAGCAACGGAAGCTCTGATCATGAGCAAGCGATAAAGTGGAAGTTGAAGCCTCCTCACCACTTTCGTTTTGTCTTTACAGTCGCACAAATAATAACCTATAAATCAAAATAATCTACCGGTATAAGCATAATAGCTTGCTGCTTTTGCTGGAATTGAAAAAAAAGAAAAGGTAAAGATATTTCAGAATATATTTCCGCAAACGGACATTAATTGGCAGCTTCCTTGCTCAGATTTGGGGTGGTGTTGTTCCAGACTCTATACAGTTATATGTTGTTCCAGACCCCATACAGTTATAGCAATTCGGAGATTGTGGAATAGTTGTCTGGCTCCGCGAGACTGCAGCTTCTTAGCCACGACATTAGTGTTCATGATCCAAAAACCATGTTGATGCCTCAACATTAGCAACCAGACCGTGAGCCATGGATGGAGGGCAGTACAGTTACTGGCAGGGTGAACCAGACATACAAGCCTCATACTGTAACGTACGTTACCAGACAGTGGCCTTGTGCTTAGAGTGTCCGCCCTGAAACTGGGAGGTCGGGGTTCGATCGATAAAAATGGGACCCAATGCCTCCCTGCTTGCCACTCAGCATCAATGGGTTGGATTGGGGGTTCAAATCAACTAATGAAATGATTCCCGAGCGCGGCACGGCTGCAGCTCACCGCTCCAAGAGATGGGTGAAATGCGGAGAATACATTTCACTGCTATAACGTGTGTGACAAATAGTACGACTTTGACGACTTTTGCAATGGTCAACATGCATCACACAACTCGTCCTTACCAGCATCACACAGATGTACACGCTACAGTACACGATCTTAGCCCCGATTTTGTCACCCTGACAATATTCCCGTGTCGGGCCCCGATATGAACTCCACGCAAGACTTAGGTGTGTCTTTGTCTAATTGTAGTGTGGCCACGACAACACAGGGTCAATATTGAACACGTTTAATTCAATTTTGGTATTTTCTCACCTATAGCGTGACCTATAATATGACCCTTTCATTCATTGCGATCAATTATACCATAGCATCTCCTCAGTAGCCTACCCTGCTGCGTTCTCTGCATGGCATCACGCTGTCGATGCCATAAAGACGTTTTTCGGCACTTTGTACAGGCATAACTTCCGATGCCACGTGCATAGTACCCTCTATACAATTACACCCTTTCGCCAACGCCACCCAGGGTATATGGGCACTGGTAACGAGGAGGAGAGAGAGCACGCCCCCATAGCGTCCCCATGCGTCCCCAGCGGGAATCGAACCCGGGACCTTCTATATAGCTGTGAGGCGACAGTGCTACCGACCGGCCGCGCCACCGTGCCCCCCTTATCAGAGGATCTAAGGCTGTAATGGACTGGTCTGAGATGAGCTGTGTATAGATAGACCATGCCCTCTGAGAGAGAGAGAGAGAGAGAGGAGAGAGAGAGGAAGAGACACTACATTTTCTGCGTATAGCTTCTAAATTGGTTTCACATGAGCGAGGCTCATACTCTGCATCAGCAGATTCTCTGATCAAATTAAGCAGCAATGAGGGGAGTGAAGAAGAGGCCGTGGTTGTACTGATGTCTAATTCAATCAACACACACACACACACACACACACATGCACGAACGCACGCACGCACGCATATGCACACACACACACACACACACACACACACACACACACACACACACACACACACACACACACACACACACACACAGATAGGGACCTTCATCTTCTCGGCTCTATATCTGGTATAGAAGCCACCGCGGGTCGTTAACTCACAGCAGGAACATAACGTCCGTCCATCCATCATACTGTAGCTGGAATGCAGCGTCCACACAGTCACCACCACACCAACACCACACCAACCCGCTTTCACTCCCCAGAGGGAACTCGTGGAAACCAAATGGACCCTTAATGGTTACATTTTGGACCCTCTCTGACTTACGAATGGATAATATAGGGTTTTATTGCATTACATAAATCCTCTATTATGGCAACCCCCCGGTGAGCAGATGTGTCGGAATTGAGATCATCATGAGTGTATTCTGTGATGTGATGTGTCTGTGTTTATTTAACCGCTTAAACCTATAAATCTATGGTTGACCCGGAGTCCCCCAGGGCTCTGTACTGGTGTGTGTTCTGTTGTTGTGGGGAAAGCTTTCTCTGGAAGTATAGCCGAACTACAAGCTCTCAACGCATCGCATCACAACGCTGTGTGTGTGTGTGTGTGTGTGTGTGTGTGTGTGTGTGTGCACGCGCGCGCACACACACACACACACACACACAGCTTCTAAAAGCAGTGGACTGTCAGGAACGGTTGATGATAACAGCGTTGATGAACAGTGACAGTGGCCGTACAGAGAGGAGTCAGAGGACAGTTCACCATTCTGGACTTTGGGTTTAATATGTTAACTTTATGCATCTACCCCGGATTACTTTATTTTCTTTTCTTTTTTTTTTACCATTGAGTTAATAGAGCCGTCCGGCTTGCTCAGGGGATGAATCTAATCTTGACCATCAGATCATGATCCCTGTCAGAGCCTATGTGTCTAGGTGAGACATGACCTTTGACATTTTGTCGACTAAAACTATGACAAAAAATGTTCGTCGACTACCTTTTTCCACTGACGAAAACTAAATGAAAACTAAGCTATGATGTCTAAGACAACAAATAAAAACTACAAAGGGACTAGTGGACAAGAGATCCACTATAAGTCATTTTACACTTGGTTGCATGCTGAAAATAGCAGATCTACAAGCTCACAACTGAACTTGTAGTCATTACGACGGCATCAAGGCCTACATTTTAGTCGACTAAAATTACTAAATCAACTGCAGATTTAGTCGACTAAAATCTTATCTTAATCTAAATGTCTCAATAGAAGAGCAGGGAGACACAATACAGCCACCTCAATAGTATAAGTTACATTGTATTAACCTACAAAATAATAATAATAATAATCTCATATAGCACTTTTCTATAGTATACAGCTCTAAAGACGCTTTACATGGTGGTGGAGGAGAAAACAACAAAAGCAAATTAAAGCTGCTATAAGCAATAATATGTCAAAATTGTAATGACTTATTTTTTTAATTTTTAATTTTATTCAGACAGCCAGCAATGGGTAGAACGCTCCCAAAAAAGTTAGTCTCTGTGGCACATCTAGGGGCCGCAATCTGCATTCAAAGAAGTTTGTAGAAGCTTTCTCATTGATCAAAAAAAAAAAACCCGGTCGCAATGCCTAACCAATCAGGAAGTAGACAGGCAAATCGACCAATGACAAAGCTTCTAGTAAAATATTTGAATGCACATTGCGGCCCCTAGATGTTCTACCCATTGCTGGCTGTCTGAATACCAAAAAACAAAAAGGTCATTAAAGTTTAGACATATTATTGCTTATAGCAGCTTTAACTTTATTAGGAAATCATCCTACCACGAAAATGCTTTGATATTTTCAGACATCTATAATGTTCACGCAACCGTCAATACTTTGTACTTACTCTGTTGTAAAACAATGAACTGTGACGTTATTTAATTATGAATTAACATGAATTGTATAGCGTTCTTCTTTCCTTTTTATTTATTGCTCCCTCTCATATGATGAATGTATTTTGTATCTTTTTCTACTCTCTGAACATGTGATGTCTATTTGTGTATAGTCTGTTTTTGGAGCACTGAAACAAATTCCAGTCAACTCTGTTGACATGGCAATAAAGTACTGAATCTGACTTTGTTTGCTCTTTTTCCCCCCGCGCTCCAGACCAGGGACCCCCTACCTAAGAGGGAGAGGAAGCAGGGACCCCCTAAGAGAGAGATGAAGCAGGGACCCCCTACCTAAGAGACAGATGAAAGCACGTGAGTGGAGTATTGTTTTATGCAGGTTTGTGTCTGGGATTAGAAACGTAGTCCCCCCCCCCCCACTCCCCCAGACGCTCTTAATCCAGAGCGATTTACATTAGGCAAGAACAAAAAGCATGGCAATACATGACATGACAATATACCTAAAAAAGTAGTATTCAAGAAACAATCGTAAGCTAAGGACGTAACAGTGGAATCTCTATATAATGAAACATATAAACTATACATATACTATACTTTATAAAGTGCTATGACTACATACTCCACATCCCCCTCCCTCCCTCCCCCTCCCCCCCCCCCCCCCCCCCTCTCTCTCCATCAGGTGGATTGTGGTGTCAGAACTTCTGGCCCCTGTCCAAGCAGATGTAAACGTTTCATACACCATCACTATAAACACTTCCAGAAACATATCGCCGCTTCACTGTCACGCTGCAGAAACCTTGTATTCTTCTCTCTCCCTGCAGGCAGTCATTTAATGCCCCTATATTCTTCGTCAAGCAAGAGTATTGAATCTTCTTCATCTTCTACAAGCTCTTGTAGATCTGCTTTTTTTTCTCCAGTACTTCGGTAAAAATGTTCGTTCCGTTTCCCTGAACGGTATAAATGGTTTCGGACATACGAGGTTTCCACCCGAGACAGTGATTTGTGAAAATTGATTGATTGTTTGATTGATTGAACATTTTATTCACGGTTTGCAGAATGGGTACATTTCAAACAAAAGCACAACTGGAATATAAAAACTGCAACTGTGGACGACACCATGATAGAGCATTAGCCTACACTTGTTTACAACAGGGTCCACCATTTTCAATTCATCAGAGGTGATGATATTCAACTCAGCATTCACAGAAAGATATCGAGATGCAACGACTTTTGTCATAATATATAACCCCATAAAACAGAGCAGTAATGTATTATAATAGTAGCAGTAATAGTGCAGCCACGCCTGGCAGCCGGCGAAAACTACAGTTCTCAACAATTAAGGCCCGACCCTACCTGGGCCCTCATCAATCCCTGTACACTCAAGAGAATGTCCCACCCTTATAGCCAGAGGATATTTTTAAACATTATATTTAAAAGTACTAGTAGTACAAAGTAGTAGTAAGGTTGAAATCTCTTTTTTGCAGGTAGAAATATATCCGGGTCTCGCAGGGTTAATAAAATCTGGGAATACACTTCTTACCAAGAATGTTCTTCACCAATGTGTTTGTAAAGATGTCTACTAACATATCCCACATTGGATTCTATTCAACCACCCTAGGGGAATTTTTGACAGCTGCTGAAAGTGGCTATGGCCGAATTTAGCCCAAGGAGTGTTTTTCGTGCATAACTTGGAATGGGTTCAGAATCATGAAAACAGTTTGGCCATAGACCCCATAGTTTGGCCATAGCCACTTGCCCAAATATGCCCAAATGTGCTGATTTAATCACATTTATGACAGACTATGGACGTTTTTAGCCCAAGGAGTGTTATTCGTGCAAAACTAATGCTTGGAATGGATTTAGAGTCCTGAAGTTTGACACATCACATGCTATTTAAAACATAATTAAATTTAGAACATTTTGCCTATATATTGGCTGTTGATGGTACCCCAACTTTCAGCAGCTGTCAAAAATTCCCCTAGGGTGGTTGAATATAGACCAATGTGGGATATGTTAGTAGACACCTACTGGTGTCTTGGTGAAGAAAATTCTTGGTAAGAAATGTATTCCCAGATTTGACATTATACTGATAATATAATATAGATCTCTATATACTGTATGGCGCTGACCTGTTCTGACATTCCATATGTGGATCTGACCTCATCAAACCATGTACACTCAAGACATGCTCCTTATATGGCCAGTACATAACTCATTCCACTTTGATCTGACCCCCCCATGTCAAAGCGCCAGTGCTCGCCCAGCAGTCTGCCGTCAACGAGGCGGATGGCTGCACGCGACCTCTCCTTTTAGGGTGAGGTCGCTTCTCGCCCTCAGGGCGTCTTACTTGTACATTTGGAGACTTGAAATGGGACATTCTGCACAATGAGCACTTTTACTTTTGGTACTTTAAGTACATTTCGATGCTTTTGTGCTTTTAGAATCAGAATCAGAAGCCTTTATTGCCATGACATGTAAACATGTTAGGAATTTGGTTAGGTGGACAGCAGAGTGCAGTTACAACCTACAATTAGGATAAGCATACATAAGTGCAAAACAGGACAAGACAGTGCAAAAACAACATGTGTTGCAATGAAATTAGACATTCGCAAGGAATAGTGAATACATATAAAGTGCAGAGAGTTCAAAGTGTTCAGGTTATAGTTTTACTCAAGTATACATTCTTAATTCCCGACTTTTACTTGTAACAGAGTTTTTAAAAAGTGATTATATACTGTTTCCAGCACCTCCGCCTGTCGGGAAGCGAGCGGTGGGTGACCGTCGGACGGTGGGCATCCTGGATGTGGAACATGGGTCTCACAGATAATGAGCATAATGAGGCCGTGCGTTAATGCTGTGCAAATTGATGGCAGACACAAACCACGGCGTGTGCCAAACATTCTGCACAGATTACTCTAATATCCTGTAATTTCCATGTTAGCTTTAATATCGCTTGGAAGACGCCAGATGTGCTTTGTTCTCTCTGGTCATCAATGAAAGCAGATATATATATATATATATATATATATAAAAAAAAGGGGACAACATTCTCTCTCACAGTTTTATGAGTCTTATTATTTTCATTACTGCATAGCAGCGATATTAGTTTAACGTTATTGCTATAGTAAACAATACGCGTACATGGTGTTTTTTGTTGTAGGCAAACTTTACACGGTATAAAAATCCTCTTGTGTTAATTTGTCCATTTGTAACTCGGAGAGTGTATCGCCCTAACAAATGTAATGTAACAATGGATGCGTTTGTACGGCTCTCAGAGTTAAATGAACTGTGAGGATTCTTGTTTAACATCACAGCACATTGTGGCGACGTGGCTCCACAACGAGACTCTGCGTACAAAGCCTGGCATTCAGAGCCGGATAATGGAAGTCAAATGCTTCCTTTGCGTTCCATGTGTTTATTGTTATTTCAAATCAGTCGCTTGTAATGATTTTTGTTTCTCCTCAACAAGGTCAGATTAAACGGAGCGCTGATTTCATCACGTATGCATATAAGAGGACCTTCCTGAAATAGACCGGCGTTCCTTCTGCAAGGGATTCTTTTTTCTTTCTGTAAAAAAAAATCACACCCGTGTGAACTGAGTGGTGCAACTCCCCTCTCCCCTCTTCCCCTACCTCTCTCTCTCTCCCCCCCTCATTAGCAGGCAACAGTGCAGCACTATCTCTCTCTCTCTCTCTCTCTCTCTCTGTTTTGGGTACAACAGCGTCACTTTTGCCCCTACTGGTACTCAACATAGTCACATTGGACATTGCTGTTCAAAAAACACCTGGGATTCAAACTATAGCGCTCAGCCAAAGAGGAGTATGCTTATGAGCTTGAGGCAGGGTTACATTCACACTCTCACACACGCACACAGTCACACACACACACGCACACACACACACACACACACACACACACACACACACACACACGCACATCGCAGGTAAGCTCGATTCGGGTTACCCGGGCATAAAAATCTGTGATTCCCACTTGAGAAATGAAACAATCTATCGGTCGGTCAATCAAAGAGGAACTACGTACCACGCGTAGACATTCGATTTATGAGCTTCAGGCAGGGCTACTACTTCACGCGTGTACTAAAAACTAGCGCTGGAAAAAATCCTCACATTGTTTACCTTTTAAAAACAAATCTATGTCCCACGACCCATTTAAAAAAAATAAAACAGCAAATTGTGCCTGATTTGCTGGGACCAGATTACATACATGTATACACAGGAGCATTACCTTTAATCCTCCCAACACTAAAACATATCGTCATTACGTCACCATCGAAAACCAATTACACTCTGGCATTGGGTCCTTTAATCCACATATTTCTTACGTCATCATTGAGAGCTAGTTATACATATACACACCATGTAATCTGGTCCCAGCAAATCAGGCACAATTTGCTGTTTTATTTGCATACGCATCAAAAGTGGCGGGTTGGCTGGGACGGTGCATACGAGCCGGGGCGAAACTATTACTTGCGCGCTCTGCTTGCGCAAGTAATAAAGTCCAAATTCTCCACGAAAAGGCCTATAGTTGTCCTCCTGACCCCTTATCCATCATTTATACATTATGGATAATTAGTGTGGACTCCGGTTGGAAGGAACACGTTATTCCAACCAGTTCCCGTTCCCCTCCATCAGGCGCCCTAGCTTTTTTTGAGACCAGGATAATTCTCTCCACCAGGCCGAAGGCATGGAGAGCGAATATGTCCTATTAGACTCTTTCAAGTCTGCACTTAAGAGATATTTGTTCACTCAGGATTTTGGCAATTAGTTTGTTGTTTATTTTTTTTGTATTGTAAAGCGTCCTTGGGTTTCTTGAAAGGCGCTATATAAATTCTAGTTATTATTACACTCCGTCCCTGTGTCCTCCGTACTTCGCAATGCGACACATTGTGAGCTTGTAAGTAGTAAGTAGCCTAGCCTTGCCATATATAGGGCAGGAGCCTATCTCCTGCTGTAGTGTGAGGCAGCTTGATGTACAAGTACACCCCCTGGACATGACACTTGTATGTCTCAGGGACTTGCCCCCAATTCAACCCTTGGAGTGTCTAGCACTGGGTCCCTTTTTTTTAGTCTTTGGTATGACCCGGTCAGGGATTGAACCCCGACCTCCCAGTCTCAGGGCGGACACTCTAACCACAAGGCCACTGAGCTGTGAGCTTGTAGGTATTCCCAAATGGCTGAAATGTATAGGGCTGATGGGGTTATTCTTATGTTTTGTAACTATAGTAGCTAAAAATGTCAAATACAAATATGTAGTAAAGTAGAAGTAAAATAACAGAAGATTGGAGATACTCCAGTGAAGTAAAAAATAAATACCTAATAAATGCACTTAAGTGCACTATACTTGTACACCTACATGTACTTAGTTAACACCACCGCTCAAAAACCACTATTGACAGCCTTCCAATATGACGTGCTATGGTGCACGCTAATGTAATCAAATATAATACAATTTACCTCATATTGAAACTGTCTAACAGCCTAATTACTCTGAATCTGTTTCATAGAAACGAGCTGGCAACTGCGTTTCACGGAACATTAACATTCCATGCCGAGATCAGCTGTGTTCCTGTTCATTATATGTTTTTATAGAGAGGAAATGAAAACAAATACATAGTTTAGCTACCGTGAGGGTGCATCTGTGATCGTGTTCTTCTCCCTCCTGGCTCCCAAACTCCACCTCGTTGCAATTTAGACTCGTCACCTGCAACTCTCTGCCGCAGTCTGACAGCTCTCATCTCTAGACGCCACCTCACCTCCTAGCACTCATCTCTTCAGTCTCCACCTCTCACCCCCTAGCACTCACCTCTTCAGACTCCACCTCTCACCCCCTAGCACTCACCTCTTCAGTCTCCACCTCTCACCCCCTAGCACTCACCTCTTCAGTCTCCACCTCTCACCCCCTAGCACTCACCTCTTCAGACTCCACCTCTCACCCCCTAGCACTCACCTCTTCAGTCTCCACCTCTCACCCCCTAGCACTCACCTCTTCAGACTCCACCTCTCATCCCCTAGCACTCACCTCTTCAGACTCCACCTTTCACCCCCTAGCACTCACCTCTTCAGACTCCACCTCACCCCCTAGCACTCACCTCTTCAGACTCCACCTCACCCCTAGCACTCACCTCTTCAGACTCCACCTCTCACCCCCTAGCACTCACCTCTTCAGACTCCACCTCACCCCCTAGCACTCACCTCTTCAGACTCCACCTCACCCCCTAGCACTCACCTCTTCAGACTCCACCTCTCACCCCCTAGCACTCACCTCTTCAGACTCCACCTCTCACCCTCTAGCACTCACCTCTTCAGACTCCACCTCTCACCCCCTAGCACTCACCTCTTCAGTCTCCACCTCACCCTCCTAGCACTCACCTCTTCGGTCTCCACCTCACCCCCTAGCACTCACCTCTTCAGTCTCCACCTCACCCCCTAGCACTCACCTCTTCAGACTCCACCTCTCACCCCCTAGCACTCACCTCTTCAGACTCCACCTCACCCCCTAACACTCACCTCTTCAGACTCAACCTCTCAACCCCTAGCACTCACCTCTTCAGTCTCCACCTCACCCTCCTAGCACTCACCTCTTCGGTCTCCACCTCACCCCCTAGCACTCACCTCTTCAGTCTCCACCTCACCCCCTAGCACTCACCTCTTCAGACTCCACCTCTCACCCCCTAGCACTCACCTCTTCAGACTCCACCTCACCCCCTAACACTCACCTCTTCAGACTCAACCTCTCACCCCCTAGCACTCACCTCTTCAGTCTCCACCTCACCCCCTAACACTCACCTCTTCAGTCTCCACCTCACCCTGTCTGTCTGTCTGTCTGTCTGTCTGTCTGTCTGTCTGTCTGTCTGTCTGTCTGTCTGTCTGTCTGTCTGTCTGTCTGTCTGTGCGCGCGCGTGTGTGTCATGCGCGCGCGTGTGTGTCATGCACACACAGCCGGAGACACAGGAGGACACACATTCAGGCAGGCGTGGAAGTCAAGCTGGTTCCCATACTCATTTGCCCTCCAATCTCATTCATTTACCAATCTAAGACATACTGTACGCCCTCAATTCTGATGGTTACATACACCCTCAGTTCTGATGGTTATACATCCTCAATTCTGATGGTTACATACACCCTCAGTTCTGATGGTTATACACCCTCAGTTCTGATTGTTACATTCACCCTCAGGATAATTAACACTGCCCTAAACTGTCACCCCCCCCCCCCCTGCAGCGAGCCAGTGGACGAGGTGCTCCAGATGCCACCGTCTCTGCTGAACTGCGGTGGCTGCCAGCAGAGCATCGGCGACAGGTTCTTCCTCAAGGCCATCGAGCAGTACTGGCACGAGGACTGTCTGAGCTGCGACCTGTGTGGCTGTCGGCTGGGAGAGGTGGGCCGGCGGCTCTACTACAAGCTGGGGAGGAAGCTCTGCCGGAGAGACTACCTCAGGTACGGACCGCATGAACTCTTTTCATGCCTGCTCAGTGGCCTTGTGGTTAAGAGTGTTTGACCTCAGTGCCCTGGGACAGGGAGGTCGGGGCGCCAGTAAACCTAGACCACTGCTGGGTACTTTGTGCGTCTTGGAAAGTCTGGTGACACGAGGTTGATTAGGTGCGTCTTCTCTTGAATCTAGGGGGGACGCGTTCTAGCGTGCACGCACGTGCACCGTTCCCTTCCACCCCCTGCGCGCGCACGTCAAAAAATACTGGTCCCACGGCGTGGTACTGCGTTCTACGAGCATGACACCACTGCCTCTAGCTCCAGGTGCAGGGTGCCTGACGCAGGGCCCTGCATGCCAGCCTCAATCTTCTCGCTCTGAGACCCGTGGGAGGCCCCCCCGTATAGAGGTCCACGTTTTAGATGTGGTCCGCCCAAGTGACTCCTCCAAGTGCCATTTGAGCTTATTCTTGTGTAGACGTCATCCAGGGTCCATGTCTCAGCCTCCCCATACAGCAGCACTGACACAGGTCTTCTCCCATGTCAGATTTCCACACTCCCATACAAGGCATTACAGTCGAGCAGTTCCGTCAAAGCAGTCCAGACAAGGAGATATTTGTAGTCCTATAGCTCGACTGCCTCAAGCACAAATGAGCAAAAATGATATGAACAAAAATGAACAAAAATGATATCAAAATGTATTGACAATTTCGTCAACAAATAGAAACTAGACTAAAATGTTAAGACGGGACTAGTGGACAAGAGATCCAGTATAAGTCATTTTATACTGGATCAGAGCGACGCGTTGCGAGCTTGTAGATCGGCTATTTTCAGCAAGTGTATAAAATCCCGCCAAAATAATCTTTAGTCGACTAAATCAACTGTAGATTTAGTCGACTAAAACTAGACTAACACTAAAACATTCCAGGTGACTAAAATATGACTAAAACTAAATGAAAACTATTCAAGAGACTAAAACTAAAATCAAAATGTTGCTGTCATAATCAACAGTGGGTCATTCTAGTGCAGAATCATCTGTTGCTATCACAGGACCAGACTCACTCACTGCCAACTGGAAATCAGAACAGTCACATTTGGAGAATCACGTTTCCGGAGACACTTTTTATCACCCTGTCACAGCTGGTATGTGAACTCCACTCCACCATGTGTCTGTGCTGTTCAATGCTATACCAGTGGTTTGCAAACCTTTCCATTTCAAGGAGCGACCACAGCTCTTGACAGTTAAGTGTACAAATGAACCCGTGATGGAACTCCCTCAACAACCTGGAGAGGGTCCCTGTGGACGGTTGGAATGACTAGTACAATAACATATAACTTAACTGGTATGTAGGATGTGTTCATATGTTTCTTTAATGAAGGCCAATTTATTTCTGAGGGGCGCTAGCCCCTCCTACGTACATCCAGCTTTGAGTTACCGTCCACAAACTTCGTCTTAATTAAACAAATTTAACTAAATTCCCATTGACAATGAATGGAGAATTTTACGTCATAGTGTCTGAGGCTAGTGTCTATTTTACATCACGATGATGTACGATTATAAGAGCGCCCCTCACTTCACACGGGTGTGTTTTTGCTTTTTACAGTACATACAGGAATGGGTTAAAGCCAGGGGAGTGAGGGGACCGTTACTAAAGGAACCGGAATGGTCTAAATCCTAAAGCATCCCAAAGGAGGTGGACGCTCGTCCTCTATCTCTATCTCTAGATGCACTCAGAGAGGAGGTGGACACTCGTCCTCTATCTCTATCTCTAGATGCATTCATAGAGGAGGTGGACGTTGGTCCTCTATCTCTATCTCTATCTCTAGATGCATTCATAGAGGAGGTGGACGTTAGTCCTCTATCTCTATCTCTAGATGCATTCATAGAGGAGGTGGACGTTGGTTCTCTATCTCTATCTCTAGATGCACTCATAGAGGAGGTGGACGTTGGTCCTCTATCTCTAGATCCCCTCAGAGAGGAGGTGGACGCTCGTCCTCTATCTCTATCTCTAGATGCACTCATAGAGGAGGTGGACGTTGGTCCTCTATCTCTATCTCTAGATGCACTCATAGAGGAGGTGGACGTTGGTCCTCTATCTCTATCTCTAGATGCACTCATAGAGGAGGTGGACGTTGGTCCTCTATCTCTATCTCTAGATGCACTCAGAGAGGAGGTGGACGTTGGTCCTCTATCTCTATCTCTAGATGCACTCAGAGAGGAGGTGGACGTTGGTCCTCTATCTCTAGATGCACTCAGAGAGGAGGTGGACGTTGGTCCTCTATCTCTATCTCTAGATGCACTCAGAGGAGGTGGACGTTGGTCCTCTATCTCTAGATCCCCTCATAGAGGAGGTGGACACTCGTCCTCTATCTCTAGATCCCCTCATAGAGGAGGTGGACGTTGGTCCTCTATCTCTATCTCTATCTCTAGATGCACTCATAGAGGAGGTGGACGTTGGTCCTCTATCTCTAGATGCACTCAGAGAGGAGGTGGACGTTGGTCCTCTATCTCTAGATCCCCTCAGAGAGGAGGTGGACGTTGGTCCTCTATCTCTATCTCTAGATGCACTCAGAGAGGAGGTGGACGTTGGTCCTCTATCTCTATCTCTAGATGCACTCAGAGAGGAGGTGGACGTTGGTCCTCTATCTCTAGATCCCCTCAGAGAGGAGGTGGACGTTGGTCCTCTATCTCTAGATCCCCTCAGAGAGGAGGTGGACGCTCGTCCTCTATCTCTAGATGGTGGAGACCGATCTCGATCTGCATTCCCCTGAAATGAGTTTTCTGTGGGATGAAAGCCCCCCCTGCGCGACCCCTCGACCCCGTCTGTATTTATGCAGCGGCAGAGAGCCCTGATCCTGGCTCCTCTGCTGCCCTGTCGCCCCGCTGAGGGGGGGGGGGTCCGACAAGACACCCCTTCAGCCCTGATTTAACCCTATCTATGGTATTGTGTGTTTTGGCTATAGTAGAGCAAGACTTACTTACTAAGTTACTGCATGGTGACCTCCGTGCACATTGTTTTTGGTTACATTTGTACCCTCTCCAATAATCCAGGTTACAAACCAAATACAATGAGCTGTACAGTATAGGCCTATTATAAATATATCTCTGCTGTCGGGAAGAAATAACCACTCCAAATCTCCAAAATCTTTAAAGAAATGAATACCGGTAATATATTTTTTTTCAGGAAATGAAGAAAACCATATAGCGGTATTTTGAAAACAAAGCCTCATCAAAGTTGGTGTTGTGACTTTATATATTGTCAATTACTTGCAATGAGAGGGAGAGAGGTGGTGGAGTTACAGTAGCTGTTTTAGCAGACAGTTTGAGGGTCCAATGTATAGTTGAGAGATTTTGTCTACTTTTCATTGGTTCAATATTGTTATTACTATTGATAGCACTGATGTATGCAAAAAAGTTAAGGTGGTTTCCTCCCAAAAGCAACGATATTAATAGTTTGGCAGGAGAGAGGAGAATGACAGGAAATGAAGGACAGGAGAAACACAATATCATCATCCGTAGCTAAGATTTCAACACGAGGACATAGCTGATATGAAGGCCTGAGAAGATGAAACGCATCCGAATTAAAACACACAAAGAACATTTATTTTGTGTGAGTGTGGAATGTTCCGTATGACTGACATGTTGTATGAAACACACCGGGGTGACCTGCAACTTCTCTTTGTTTTACATTTCAACAAAACGTACCAGTGAGACGTGTGACGTGTGTGACCGAATAGTCAGTGTAACACGCAGACCTTCAAAGCATCGTTTTGGTCATTTAGTAGGTCTATGTCATCGAGGAAAGACATTCCTCGTCTCATCTAATCAATTATTCAATTTAATGAACAAATCTGTGCCTTTTATGTCGCTGGGATTGAGCACTGAACGTTCTAATCGCAATGGCTACACGGCTATTTGCAGAATTAAAGAGCTTAAATCTAGTGTTTACAAGAGATGTGCTCTTCATTTTCCAAATAAGTAATTCACTCCGCGATCGGCAGGAATAAAAGCATTAAGAGAATACTAATTGACCAAGTTTTTGGTTGACTGTTAGACCGATGTTATAGGTTCTTAGCTTACTAACTTATGATTCATGATGACTATTTTTCATTTGATGTATTACCATGTGTTGTTTTTGCTTTACTGTGAGTGGCTCTGTCTGGATTAAGAGCATACTGCTAAATTGTAAATTGTTGACTCAGACCAAACCGTCGCCACATTTAATAATTAAATGTTTGCTGATCATCAGCGATACATGATGATGACGATGATAATTAACTTTATTTATATAGCACACAAACAAACATACAGCAAACAAATAACACATCAAATCAAAAAACAGTATGTCTGTACTTGATCTACTTGCGGTTGAATTGCAGCAGATCTTCTGCAGACAACGTTGTAGTGAACGTGGAGCATGCGTTGACAGCATGCTGTGTCTTCTGTACGTACACGCCTGCCTGTGACAGGGGGAGACGTCTCGCAGCCATCAGACGTGAGGACGGGAGCTGTCGGCAGCAGGCAGTTAGTGGGCTTTAGATCTGTGCTGCCTGCGCTACGGCGCTGCTGACATCATGCGTGATGATGAACACCTGAATGGCCGCGGTGCAGATATAACGCACGGTGAGGAACACGAGCCTGTCTTCCAAATGACCGCCGTCCGTCTCGGCTGGCCGTGCGTGCGTGTGTACTGACTCCAATACTCTTATAGTCGTGCGACGAATAGAGACGTTATCTACAAGCTCACGGCGAGTTCTCCGATTTGGAGAATTTCTGAGAATCTTTCAACTTTAAAAAAAAATGTTTGCAAGTGATATTCTTTGGTTATTTTTATTTCTAAAAAATGTTAAAACCTCTCTGTAGATAATAATTATTTATATAGATTAGAGTTCAATAACAGGGGTTCTCTTCACGTTAGGGATGTCCCGATCACGTTTTTTTTGCTCCCGATCCTATTCCGATCATTTGAAAATGACGCGGCCCCCGATTTCCGATTTGATCGGATCGGGATAACCCTAGTACTCCATATGATTAATGAACAGAAAATACAAAGGTTCATACCAAGGTTGAAAGTGGTTATTATGAGATATATATATATATATATATATATATACATGGCATCATGGAAGTCCTATAGAAGCGTCCAGCGTTCACTGTGTGTCCACAAGGGTAACCCAAGCCCTGACCTCTGACCCCGGAGCCCTCGGGCCGCGCAGGATGTCGGAATCAGCCACAAACACGCCCAATTACAAACAAACACAGATGCCCCGAATTCCACTTTCACTTGAAACAGTCAACTGACCCCTCCTTTCCCCCCCAAGCCCCCCCCCCGCCTCTCCTCTCTCCTGTCTGTTGAAGTTAGCCCCCGTCTCGGACCCTCGGGGTGGAGGCTAATCCAATAGAAATGTGTCTTTAAAGTGGCTGAAACAGGAAGACAGACACCGCCCGTGCCCCTCCCTCCCCTCCCCACCCCTCCCCTCCCTCCACCAGCCTGGCTGGTGACTTCAGGGAGGTCGAGGGAGTTTTCTAAAACCTTTTCAAAAATAGCATAAATATAGGACTATACAAGCTTGAAGCATGGCACAATTTAGGCATATATAGCAGACGACCTTAATCCAGAGCGATTTACAGTAAAGCAAGAACAACACATATAATACATCAAATACTTATATAGAAATAGTCATCAAGGATCATCAGTAAACTAAGAACCTAACATCCATCTAACAGTAATATCTGTACAACTTATGAATATACACTAGCGGCTCCATCTTACCCCTTACCCCTTACCCCTTACCCCTTACCCCTTACCCCTTACCCCTTACCCCTTACCCCTAAACGTATTTGCCATTTTTTACTACCGGTATTTTAAAACATTTAAAAATAGTTCAACTATAGCCAATCTACATCGACACACTGTTAGCTTGTAGATCGGCTATATGTGTACTGTTTTAAAATAGTAAAAAATGGCAAATAAGTTTAGGGATATGGGGTAAGATCTATAGGGCTGTATCTAAATAAAATGCTATCTAAATGACATACGTTTATCCTTTGCATACGCCTGCTGTAAGGTCGTCGAGGCTAGTGCAATGGGCTATGGGCTAACGTGCACAAAGTGAGGCGCTGTGGGCTTGTAGAGACGCTAACATCTAAAATGACACAGATGCTTTCCCGGATTTAAGGGGTTAAAACAAAAATAAGTACATTCCCAAAGTTTAGAGCACATTTAGTACAGTACTTGAGTACAGCTTTGAGGTATTTGTAATTCACTTGAGTATTTCCAATTTCCAATACTTTAACTTCTATACTCCACTACATCTCAGAGGCAAATATTGTACTTTTACTCCACTACATTTATTTGAAAACATTAGTCACTATAGTTACTTTGATTATTATTACAAAACGTAATGAAATACTTCAGCCCCATATACATTTGAAAACTTGAAATGGGTCATTCTGCACTGTGTGTCCTTTCTACTTTTGGGCACTTAAAGTATACATTTCGATGCCAATACCTTTTAACTCAAGTAAATTTAGAATTCTAGACTTTTACTTGTATTGGGACTCGGGAGTAGTTCTATACACTGCAGTATTGATACTTTTACTTAAGTACTTACAAGTACAAAATGTGAGTACTTTTCCCCTCCAGTGGCGTGGGGACCTTGGGGTGGTGTTGTGTCTGTGTTGGACTGGGAGGCCTGGGAGGTGAACTGGGGGTCAAGGTGTGAGGTTACCAACTCCAAGACATCAGCCCCGAACCTCCAACCAATGAAATAACGCTGGGGAGAGGGCCGGGGGGGTAGGGGGGGGGGGGGGGGGGGGGGAGAGGGCCAGGGGGGGCTGGCCAATAACACCATGCAGTGCACCTCCATGACCACCATTTCGGTAGCCTGGCTTTGTCCTGAATCATAGCGTGGATTCACTGACACTTCCTCCCCGCATATACAGGACCCCCCCCCCCCCCCCCCCCAAGGACTGCTGGGTCCCCACTTTGAGAACCACTGACTAGTTAACTGGGGTCCCCCCCAGGGCCCTATGTTTTCACATTTAAAACGCTCTACGTCGACACGTTGTGAGCTTGTAGGTCGGGTATCTTCACTCAATGTTTGTACGCACACAACACACGCATTTCCCATTTGAAGGTTTTAAACTCTCCCTCCCTCTGTCTCCTTCCTTCAGCACTTCATTGCTCTCTCCTTGTCGTTCTCGTTTTGGTTTCTCTCACACTCGTCATCCCAGAAGGCAATATCCGGATATGTTACGCATATAGCATTTTGTGGCTGCCTCATTAAATACCCAGCCATGTGGCCTCTGAGACCCCAGTGAGGTCCCACAGCAAACAGACATCAGCGACACGTCAGACATACGTTTCTCCAAAACCCATGCACTGGGAAAAACAAAACAAATGGAACCAATAATGTGGTTCCATTTGTTCACTCTCCGAGTTCACAGCATCAGTTTGTCATGTTTTAATTGGATTGTTCGCTCGTTCCATTAACTACAAAATATGACAAAAATATTATTTTTCTCTGGCGTGTTTATTTCTGTAATATAGCCCTGGTTGAAAGACGACTGTTGAGCTTCATTTCATACTTGTGCCACTTGTCAACAACGGACCTATAGCTAGCTTGAAGATCAGTCGGTTCTGATGAAGGAGTCAGTTTTATATTGGAGGATGTTACGATCAAACTATGGATTAAGGGACATATTTTTTGTATTCTCATTCGGTTGAATGACTGATGAGTTGCACCTGGAAAATGATTCAGCGTAAAGGTCTTCAGCTGTGGAGGGCTTCCAGGAATCCACCTACCTGCTGGGCGATAAGATGGAGATTCAGGGGCAGATATCTATTGGCAGAAGGATCTCTAAGGCAACTGGAGCTTTAGTGGTATTAAAGACAATATGGAGATCATCCATAGAGACCAGTACATAAACGTCCCGTTTAGGGCAGAGTTGTGTAAAGTGACACAGGCTATCTGTTCACAAGCTAGAGATATTCCAAACTAGATGCCTTAGTAGAATACTGAGGACAGTTTGGCCCACAACGACTATTTTAGCGGATTAGAGTAACCAGTAGGTTACTTATCAAGACCAAATCATTTCACTTTCACAATTCCTAATCACAGCCAGTAGGCTCCATTGCATGGTCTTGATGGTCTTGATGAGTTGATAGCATTTCGAAGCGGGCGACTATTCACAGGAGGGGGCAGGCCTGACCCCCACTGTCAAATGTGATCAAATTCAGGAAGTGTGGATGTTGATTGGACTTGTTTGCAGAAGTGCCATCCCCAATTGGGACACAGAAAACGAACGAGGCAGACCCAAAGAGACCTGGAGAAGGTCTGTATAATAAAATAAGTGAAAGAGCTCGGGTGTTGTGTACCTGCATGGGGCCCATAGTGCAGCAGGCGGACAGCATTGGCGTTCGTCTGGTGAAGATCGTATAATGTGTTGTTCAATTTCAAAAGGTTTTCGAACCACCGCTGTGCAGTACATGTCCTGATGTCACATGGTTACATGTCCTGATGTCACATGGTTACATGTCCAGAAGTCACATGGTTACATGTCCTGATGTCACATGGTTACATGTCCTGATGTCACATGGTTACATGTCCAGAAGTCACATGATTACATGTCCAGAAGTCACATGGTTACATGTCCTGATGTCACATGGTTACATGTCCAGAAGTCACATGGTTACATGTCCAGAAGTCACATGGGGTCCTCATACATGTCCCGACCGCAGTCCCTAAGGTAGCTTTTTTTGCCATAAACTGACCCAAGATACGGAGGTCGCCAGCGAGAGGCGAACAGAGCGAACACTCATCCCTTCCTAATTGTCAGGAATGTCCCGATGGGAGACAAGAAAGGCTCTCTTTCACATTGCCTCCTAATCACAGTCATGCTCCCCACGCTTAATTTTCAGAGGACGCCTGTTGAAGCAGCGCCTTGTCTCCATTCAAACGCAGGGCCTAGCCTGTCCTATTCACCCCGTCGATGGAAGCCTTTCTACTCTTTACAGGTTGATTGTGTGTTCTCAGGCCTGCCGGTGGACTGGACTGTCACACACGTTCACTGACACTCCACAAGGGGACTTGTCATTTGTGACTGCTGTTTTTTAGTGGCCTGCAGGGTATGTCACGTGCATCATGGTCCCTGTTGGTTTTCAAGGATTCAAGTCAAGTTAGGCTTTGGAATAGATTAGAATGGACTATTCTACTTGATAGTTTGATCTGGTTTGACCACTTAAGTGGTTACCACGTTAAGTGATAGCTTTTGGTCGGGACAAAAAAGGATTTTGTTAAAAGCTTAAGGCCCTATATTCTGATGGTAATCATTGTAATATAGTGTTTGTTCTGGGTATCTCCTCCTGCTCTTTAGGAAACAGAAATGTCATTTTCATTTTCCAATCAAGGAGAGATGAGCTTCAATGTTATAGTGTTCCAGGTCCCCCTCCCACCCATCACTTCCAATTTCACTTGCTTATCCTGTATCCTGTGTGAGTTCTCTCTAGTGATTGGAGGAAATTGGTATCCTGCCCTGAACATGTATTTTCTGCATGTTTATTAAAGAGCTTGAGAGACGGATAATTCTGAACATGCTAGCAATGGTTACTTTATGTGACTATTTATATGACTTACTCACCTTGTAGTCCTGTGTTATACCTTGTCATAATACAGTGTTACACAGTGGAAATAACCATCTACAAGCTCACAAGCTTCTGAGCTTGTATGTAGATCGTCTATTTTCATACATATAGGGTTGAAACGTGTAAGTCGCTCTAGAAAGGCCTAAATTGCGAATTGTACACGGTCAATGACTCATTGGTTAAGTGATTGAGTGATTGAGTGATTGAGTGATTGAGTGATTGATTTATGATATGTCAGACAAAACATATCACCATGGTTTTAGCTCTTTTGGATTTGCTGAATGTAATTTCCCTCTCTCTCTCTCTCTCTCTCTCTCTCGTCACTCTGTTCACTTTTCTTCTATTATTTTGGCTTCGGGGTCGCCACGCCACAGGGGATGAACTGATTCTGTTCTCTGCGTTGTGACTCCTGGCTGCCACCTTGCATGATTCTCTTCTCTCTCATCATCGCATCCATGAACCTCCTTTTTGGCCTTATTCCTCTTCTCCTCTTAACCTGGCAAGTTCCACTTCCAATCTGTCCACTATTCATGTCAAACAGGCCTTGTGCATTGAACAAAGCGGAGATCTGGGCACACTTAACCCATTCTGACCGGGCACCCATTTTGGTGTTAGCATCATGTTATGCTTTACCTATTGAAAAATAGCAGATCTACAAGCTCATATCGCGCCACCGAGTGGCGCGATATGAGCTTGTAGGTCTGCTATTTTTGAAAAATTCGAAGAACGACTGACATTTTTAGAATCTGATCTCAGGTCAGAATGGGTTCATCAGACCAGTGTGTTGTGTTGTATGAATCTGATCTCAGGTCAGAATGGGTTAAAGTTTAAAAAGGAGGAAAACTTTATTCAACCTAAAGGCCCTGTGCATAACTGTAGTCCCAGTATTCTGAAGGTGGCATATCTTTCATTTGTTTCCATAATCCATTTGTTGGATTGACTCTTTATTATCCCATTCTGACCTGAGATCAGATTCATACGAGGTTTCCACGGGACACACACTGGTCTGATTAACCCATTCTGACCTGAGATCAGATTCTAAAAATGTCAGTCGTTCTTCGAATTTTTCAAAAATAGCAGACCTACAAGCTCGTATCGCGCCACTCGGTGGCGCGATATGAGCTTGTAGATCTGCTATTTTTCAATAGCTAAAGCATAACACGATGCTGACACCAAAATGGGTGCCCGGTCAGAATGGGTTATTATGTTATTCTGAGTCAAATCTGCTGCCAAGACAAACACATTACTGCCCAGCCCTCTAGGCGACAACGTGGCGCTATAGTGCCAAAGAAATCTGCCAAATAAGCAGAGAAGGAACGGTCACTTCTGTTTGGACTCCTCATGCATAGAAGGAAGCATGTGGCCAGTCCGCTGCTTCCCCAGGTTGGCAATGCACGTATTGTGAGCTTGTAGATCTGCTTGTAGAAGTGCCTAATCTAATCAAAATAAAATCTCCAAAGTAACTAAAGTTTTCTACTAAAGAGTAGAGTAAAGTACAATTACCTAAAAAAAAATACAGTACTTGAGTAAATGTATTATAGTTACTACACCACGGTCACGTATAAATTACCCCAATAATACAAGAAAAGATAGGTAATAAGTAATAGTAACAAGTAACAGTTTAGCCTCTCTGATCTGAGCCCGCCAGACCTTTGATCGATGGATCAATTGATTGACCGATTGATTGATCGGATATAAGTTTGTTAACAGCTACACAGTCAGAACGTTATACTAAAAAAGTGTGGCTTTTTGGTAATGCTTTCCAGATTCATCTTGGTAGCGGCATAAAGAATGCATTTGAGGCACAAATTATTGACCTCCACATTGTGTGAATGAAGTGAAGAACAATTGTGGTAACAACGTTAATGACACTGATAGTAAAAAAAACAATAAGCCAACGTGAAGATCATTGCATGCTGCAGGAGTAAACAGATGACAGCGCTGTGCAGTGACAGCCATAAGCATTCTATGATGTTAATGTGGTGCTATTTAATCCATTAAGACCTATAGGACCATTCTACAGATGCCTTCTAAATCCTGACAGTTTTCTGGAAAAACCTCATGTTTCTAATGTCAGTCTTTCTCAAACCTTTTCATGTCAAGGACCCCCAATATTATCTGTAATTGGCCGCCGACCCCCATCTGAAAATATGTTGTTCCAGGGACCCCCCCAGAAGCAAAGATTTGAGTTGGCTCTGAAAGAATATATATTCAAAGATTTGCACTACATTTTTGCGATTTTTCAAAAAGAACAGACCTACATTTCAGACCTACAACTTCATAGCGCGGCACTCGGAGCTTGTAGATCTGCTATTTTTCAATAGCTAAAGTGCTTTAAAACACCAAAAGGGGTTTCCCGTCCTAAACGTGTTAAGAGTGATCCGCGAGACGTGATGTGCAGCAGACCTCACAGGCCTCGCTCGGCATTGTGTAACACCATATTTACTGTAAATGCACAACCAACATATTACTGTAAATCTAGCGACAACACTATTACTGTAAATGTGCGAGTCTTGTGGGTCCAAGCCGCCGCCAGCCGCCGCGCGGGGAGGGCGTAGTCTATATACAGCTTTCTTTAAAAACGTCGATAAACGACGTAGCTGGCAGACGGGCCCCGCCGTGCATTAAACACACATGTCGGATCACACACACACACACACACACATGTGTCTGCGGCGCTGCAGAGCGGCAGACGCTTCTTGGCCCAGATCACTTCCACAAGGGAGCTCGCTGCTCGTTGAGATGGTGGCGAGAGCTTTCTGACATCGCTTAGCACATTCTGGCCGGGAACCCCCTTTTGGTGTTTTATATCCATCCATCCATCCATCTTCAACCGCTTATACGTAGTCGGGTCGCGGGGGCAACAGCTCCACCAGAGTGCTCCAGAGTTCCCTCTCCAGAGCAACCTTAGTGACTTTCTCCTGGGGGATTCCGAGGCGTTCCCAAGGCCAGTGAGTCCATGTATTTCCTCCAACTGCGCCTTGCTCTGCCCCGGGGTCTCCTCTGTTATACTTTATAGCTATTGAAAAATAGCAGATCTACAAGCTCATAGCGCGGCACCGAGTGCCGCACTACGAGCTTGTAGGTCTGCTATTTTTTGAAAAATCGTTAAAATGTGCCTCGAATCTTTGAATATATATTCTTTCAGAGTGAACGTTTTTCAACTCAAATCTCTGCTTCTGGGAGGGAGGTCCCTGGAACAAGATATTTTCAGATGGGGCTCGGTGGGCATATTACATATCATTGTTGGGGGTCCTTGACATGAAATATTGAGAACCACTGACACAGAAACATGTGGTTTTTCACATTTCGACGTCAGGTCTAAATGGGTTAAAGGAAGAGAGAAAAAAAACTCCTCTCTGGATTTAAATGTATCGTTTGTCTTTCATATTTTATAACCGGTTTGGACTTTCCTAATCCCGCCGGGACTCGTCTGGCGTTTCGGTGTTGTAATGAAGATGCTTTTGCTTTTCACAGACTCTCGGCTCCTCCCTTGATTTAAGCTGAGAATTAGCAGACTTGAAGTAATTTATGGAGCCATTTCCTGCATCATCACAGCAGAGAGAAAGAAAGAAAGAGGGGCCTTGCAGTTTTTTTTGGAAGGCCCATTTTCTTTTCTCTTTGCTTTCTTACAATGCCAACGGCTTCCTGGCCAAGCGCATCATGTATGATGCTGGGCAGGCTGACAGGAGTGCTGGCTGCAGGACTGTGGGACTGAAGAGAGATCCAGCAGCCCGTCTAGGATCTAATCCCTCCTGATTGGATGAGTTGTGTCTCCGTTTTTGAATGAATATAATTTCACAATTGTTTTCTTGACTGTCGTCGTCGGCGACGATGGTCTCTCTAAACGTCGGAGGGTTCTTTTTTTTGTTTTGCTTTCTTTTACTTTAACCCATTCTGACCTGAGATCAGATTCATACGAGGTTTCCACTGGACCACACACTGGTCTGATCAACCCATTCTGACCTGAGATCAGATTCTAAAAATGTCAGTCGCTCTTCGATTTTTCAAAAATAGCAGACCTACAAGCTCGTAGCGCGCCACTCGGTGGCGCGCTATGAGCTTGTAGATCTGCTATTTTTCAATAGCTAAAGCATAACATGATGCTAACACCAACATGGGTTCCCGTTCAGAATGGGTTAAGGTTCAATTAAACCCATTATAAGACCTGTGAGGCCGAGAACACAAAGTGGTTGTTTTTGGCTTTTCTGCCTTTATTGATAGATTAGATACAAGTGAAGATTGACAGGAAAGAGGGAGAGACAGAGGGGGGGGGGGAGACATGGTAGCAAAGGTCGTCATGAATGGGACTCGAACACGCAACGCACTGTCAGGCCAAGGGCTATACAGTATATGTGGAATGCGCCTGGACCACTAGGCCAGCGGGCGCCAAATCAGTGGTTTTCAACCAGTGGTCCTTGAGGAGGTTCCAGGTGGTCCCCAGCTAATTGATGGAAGAGTTGGTATAACCAAATGGACCCTCATCATAGATCTTTAAAGGTATATTCATTGATTTCACCTAATTCAAATATCACTTATTTTTTTGTTTAGTTGTGATAACCCTCTCTACTATAGAGTGTAGGGAGTTCCTCCCTGTCCCCAGTTAACCCCTGGGGGTCAAATAAACCTTAGGTTTAGTCTTTGGCTAGGTGGCCCTGCAGCCTTCATCCAATCAGGATAGAGAGGGGCCTTCCGCCAATCATGATGGAGCGGGGAGCGGCCTTGGTGTGCTGTTGGCCTGTCACGTGTCTCCCCCCCCCCCCCACTGTAGTGTGTGCATGTGCACATCTTGTTACCGGGGCGGAAAAATGGAAGATTCCATTTTACGCTCTCAAGAGTTGAGATTATTTATTTAATTATTGTTAAACATCTGCATTACTAAATCTACAAGAAGTCAACACAATTAGAGAATGAAGATTTGTTATGGAACCCACATCAATACAGCAAGTTCTGGCTCTGCGAGGCTAAATGTCGTCAAATGGTGGCCTGTGGCTCAAATGCCGAATAAATAATGGTCCTTGATATGAAAAGTGTTGAAAGCAGTTCTCACACTATCAAAGTTTTTTTATTTAAAAAATAGCAGATGTATGAGGCCCGCTGGCACAGTCGGTAGTGCTGTCGCCTCACAGCTAGAAGGTCCTGGGTTCGATTCCCTTTCCCACTGGGGACGCTGTGGGCGCTGGGGGCGTGTTCTCTCCTCCACGTCATCAGTGTCCATACCCGAGGCGGGGTTGGCGAAAGGGCCTTTCTGTGTGGAGTTTGCATGTTCTCCCCGTGTCCCACTCTCCCCTGTCAGGTGAAAAGAAGCAGCTTGGACTCCTCATGCATTGAAGGAAGCATGAGGCCAGTCCGCTGCATATTTTTTTACAAGGGTTCATTTTACGACTGTGGCTCAGGAGGTAGAGCAGGTCGTCCAATGATCCATGGGTCGGTGGTTCGAATCCCGGCTCCTCCTGTCCACATGTCGAAGTGTCCTTGGGCAAGACACTGAACCCCAAATTGCTCCCGATGTGCTGGTTGGTACCTTGCATGGCTTCCACCACAATCAGTGTATGAATGTGTGTGTGAATGGGTGTATGTAATGCACAATCTATAGAAGTGCCTTGGATAAAGGCGCTATACAGTATAAATGCACCATTTACCATTTTAGGACAGTTCCGAAGCATTGCTTTTAGGACAGTTCCGAAGAATTGCTCTTAGGACAGTTCCGAAGAATTGCTTTTAGGACAAACCTAGATGACAAAAACAGTACTGTCAGAGTTTGAAAACTTCACAGGCGATCACCACTGAGATGTTTTCGTGCGGTCGGAGCCTCGTCTAAAGATAGCGACTCACATGGCGAACACAAGATATGGCAGCAGCACAGCAGGGCCCACGTCCTTAAACCTGCAACAAAGTGCGTGGTTCCTTACAAATTGGTGGCCTGTTCAATTAACCCAGTTTGACCGGAGACCAGATTCTATATCCTGACAGTTTTCTGAAAAACCTCATGTTTCTGTCAGTCGTTCTCAAACATTTTCATGTCAAGGACATAGATTATATGTAATTGGCCGCCGACCCCCCCATCTGAAAATATGTAGTTCCAGGGACCGCCCCAGAAGCAAAGATTTGAGTTAAAAATGTTCGCTCTGAAAGATTATATTAAAAGATATATTTCACGATCTTTCAAAAATAGCAATCTACAAGCTCGTAGCGCAGTGCCGCGCTACGAGCTTGTAGATCTGCTATTTTTCAACAGCTAAAGCGCAACATAATGCTTTAAAACACCAAAAAAGGTGGTTTCCCGCCCGAGATGGGTTAAGGGCTGGTGGGGTCCGTTCCAGGGGTGCTGGCCCGGGGCCGACGAGGCCGCGTGATTCCAACCCGCCTGGGACTGGAGAGGTAGCGGCTATGATGGAGGTCAGCGGACAAAGGCCTCCAGTCACCGAGAGTGTTCCTTTTGCTTTACGCCTAAAACTCACGCGCAACTGCTCCCCTTCGATTGCTTATTGAATTACATGTAATCATTCAATTAGAGTCACATGTTGGGAGCAGCAACAGTCAGTCCTCATTGCAACTCGGCCAAGCCACCGGGTTTGTTCGAAAACGGAATATAACGGGCGCTTGTGTTTGTCGCTCGTGGGATAGTTTTTTTCTGGAAAAAAACAAGATGTCTGACATGTTAGCGCCGTGACGTCTCAATTCTTCTTTTCTTTCTTGGCCCCCGGCTGCAACCGGTTCTCTCCCCCCACCCCGGGTGATGAATCACCTCGCAGCCTCGGAGACCGGATGAGAGAGAAGACGTCCCATGTCTGTTTATTTATCACTCATCATGAGACGTCTCACTCTCACACCGAGATTTATTCAAACGCGGCAAATTGATTACTGTTAAGGGCAAGAAAGTTGGGGGCGGTCCTTGGCACACATGGGGGTGTGTGTGTGTGTGTGTGTGTGTGTGTGTGTGTGTGTGTGTGTGTGAGTGTGTGTGAGTATGAGTGCGTGTGTGAGCGAGTGTGAGTGTGAGGGTGAGTGAGTGTGCATGTATTATTAATAAGGTGAAGGCCATATACTGTAAGTATAGTAGAATTTGAGAAATGGAGAGTGTCCTGAGCATGACGTTAAACTACTCCGTTGTAACTACCATCGTTAATGTAGTGGTTGCAGATTTAAGATGCATTTGCACTACTGGGAAGAGAGGCGTTGGACATGGCCTTCTAGCGCCGTGTGTCCGCCCGCTGTCGGAACAACAGTGGGTGGATTTTGGGCCCATGGGATCAGCCACGCTACGGAGAACGATATGACACCGGGTGGCAATGCAGGAGTGGACTGGGACATTGTTTCCTCTGGTGGTCCAGCCTGAGACATACCCGCGGACTGTTTGTTGGTGGCCGGGGGTTTCTAACTTAGGATGCATGCCTACACTACTTGTGCCCATGGAATGCTGGGTGACATGACATTGATTTTGTGGATGTAACTTTTCTGCACCTGAACTATTTACAGTATGTCCTTATGTCTCTGTGTGGACATAAATTGTTAAAATGCGTGTGTTCGTGTGCGTGCGCGTGCGTTTAGCTGGGGACCCCCTTCGAACCCCCTCAAGGACCCCTTGGAGGTCTCCGGGCCCCACTTTGTGCAGCAGTGTGTGGCTGCAGGCCGCATGGTGGGTGTTGAGAGGCAGCAGCGAGTGCAGAGGAAATGGGCTCTGGCATGTTGACTCAGGAGTAAGTCCCCCCGGACCCTCAAAGCGCCGTTATTAGGCTTTAATCACCCTGCTCTTCTGTTTCTGTCCTGTCCTGTTTCAGCCTGGTCTCCAGAGGAAAACATGCCCTCTGTATACGTCGCTCACACACGTGTCCAGTGACAACATTTTATAAATTCCCAAAACGTGGCGGCATGTGAATTGAGCAATATTGTACTTTACCGTCATTAAAGGACCACTTCACCACTTTTCAACCTATCTTCATATAATAGGTCCTCGCTAATAATCATGATAAAATGGCACGATTTTTTTTCTACTCAGTCTGTGTCTCATAGGAGGGCTTCCATTTTTGGCTTCCATTTTCGCACTGCAACTTTTTCAGGACTAGAAAGCCTGCAGTTTCTATTAGCTTGTATTCCCCATCGATGATGACACTGGAGGACCACATTTTTATTGGTTGTAGGTGGTCTCTTATATTGTTATAATACTCTTCCAGAGACTGTTGGGTATACTGTAGGTCAGGACACCTGCAGTAACGGAGTGTCCCTTAGCAAGATACTTAAGCCCTATAACTGCTCCGCCCCATGTGCCATCTGAGCTGCAGGTTGAAGCTGAGGCTGAATTTCATCCGAGGTCTCCCTTTCCTTACTGGTTGAAACGTCGTACTGCCTGCCTGGCTATAAGGCTCATATGTATTATGTAGCAACAGTAGCACAGTCTCTCCCCTGGCCAAGCAGGTCATGGGAGCCTCTAGACTGCATGGAGCCTCTGCTTCTGTCCAGAAGAACTGTAACTTTTCAGGATTCAAGTTCAAGAACAGTACAACAGTATTATCTAACATATGATGTTTTGTTTTCTCTTTTTGTGTTTTGTTTTGTTGTTTTTGTTCTTTTTTCTTGTTTTTTTTCCCTTCTCTTGTTTGCTTTGTTGTATTATTTTACCTATGAAAGCCATTTATTTGTTAGAAGGGTAGGCACTATAAGCTTTACACCTTTTTGGTCAATGTTTCTTTTGCAAAAAAAAAAAAACAGGCACAGTATTTACTTGTTTTAATGACCAAAATAAATAAACTACTACTACAATTTACAATTTAGGCATTTATGAGACGCTCTTAATCCAGAGCGACTTACATTAAGCAAGAACAAAAAGCACGGCAATACATCACATACATAAAAAGTATAGTTATCATGAAACATGCGTAAACTATAAGAACAGTAAAAAATACCACATCTATAAGCTCAAAACGAGATGCTTTTGTGTGACACACAAAAGCATGGTCAAGTAGGCAGTAGGGCATTAATTTAGGAAAATAAAAATAAAAACACACTAAAAGTTATAATATTTGGAGATGAGGTTTCTGCTCGACAGCAACGATCTGTATTCTCACTACTAGCCGACAACGCTGTAAGAAGCTTAAAGGTTTCATTTTCATTTATTTTTATTTTTCGTTTTTCTTTTAGGTTCTATATGACCTCAACCTCCTGTGGCCTGCCTGGGGTTTCCTCTGTGTGTTCTGAAGCCTTTTGAGCTGCGATGAAACACATGGGATTCGTGGACTCTTACCTCACATGGGATTCGTGGACTCTTACCTCACAGTCCACAGGCAAATCAGAGCACTTTTTTGAGGCAGAAAACCACAGACCACAGAAAATCTACTGAATGTTAAAAGAAAATTGGTGCATTTGAGCTCAGAAAACAAAACCAAAAAGTAAGAAAAAATTACAAAAACTTTTATGTCACAATCCCTTTAAAGAAGTACCTCAAAACTGAACTTAATAAGTATACAGTACTTGAGTATATATATGAATGTACTCAGATACTTTTCCACACCACTGCCGGCCGGGCTGGCCCGGGACAGACAGCTATAGCACCGCAGCAGAAGCAGAGCACCGTCTCCTCAACATTTGCATAATGCTAAGTGAAAGAGCCTCTATTTTGGGGTCCAAAGTTTTTCCAGACATACACGGCTGCTGCTGGAGCTACTACTACTACTACTATACCAGAAGGAAAATGGGGTGGTGGTGGTGGTGGGGGGGGGGGGGGGGGAGGGGGAGAACAAGTGTGGAGAGAAATGGACTATCAAAGGGACGAACGGAGGCTTTCATGTATGGACACTTTGATTGTTGTTACAGATTGCTTCCAGGTGAGGCAGCGACTCCGGGAGAGGAGAGACGAGAAGGGGAGCTGCAGGGAGAAGAGAGGGCTGCCTAAGTAAGGATGGCATCGGCCAGGATTTAACCCGTTTAGACCTGGGAACCATTCTACCAAATAATGTCTTCCAAGTCCTAAAACCCTATGTTTCTATGTCAGTGGTTCTCAAAATATTGAATGTCAAGGACCCCCAAAAATATAGGTAATTGGCCGCCGACCCCCATCTGAAAATACATTGTTCCAGGGACAACCCAGAAGCAATGATTTGAGTTAAAAAAACGTTCGCTCTGAAAGAATATATATTCGATGATTTGCACCACATTTTCACGATTAAAACAAATAATAGCAGACCTACAAGCTCGTAGCGCGACACTCGGTGCCGCGCTACGAGCTTGTAGATCTGCTATTTTTCAATAGCTAAATAACATAATGCTTAGAACACCAAAAGGGGTTCTTCCCGACCAAAATGGGTTAACCATTACAGGGGGATTTGGAGCAGCAGCAGGTGCGGAGAATGCACGAGGCTCAAATCCGTGTCGTTGCGGAGGTTGGGGTGGTGGTGGTACCTCCGCGGGGTTTTCCTGGGGTTTGTTTTAAAGCTATCCTGACATAATTATTTTATTATTTTTTTAGGTTTTCTGAGCTCAATTGCACAAAAAAACCCTGAACTTATTAACATTCAGTAGATTTTCTGTGGTCTGGGGTTTTCTGGCTCAAACAAGTGCTCTGATTGGCCTGTGGACTGTGATGTAAGAGTCCACGAATCCCATATATGACATAAGAATTGTCCAGCAGATGTCACTGTTGAGGCCTGTTTTCTTTTTCATTGCAGCTCCAAAGGCTTCAGAACACACAGAGAAAACCCCCAGTCCACAGAAAATCCACTGCATGTTCAAAGTTCAGGTTGTGTGGGTGGGACGTCATAAAGGTATGTCATGAAACCTTTAATGCTGTGTTTAAAATAACAATTCAGCCGCTAGCCGACACTGATGCAGATATTTGTTTGTATTTATTTGTTTTTAGTTTTTGTTGTTTTTATTTCATGCTTTTTGTGCCAAGAAATAAACGTTTTTAATCTACAGCTCAGTAGGCTGCAGATAACCAACACACTAACACAGCCAATGCAAACAACAACAGTTATTTGTCTATACCAATATTGACCATTAGCGGCAAATATCGTCCTATACCGATATATATGTATATACATTTATATAATACATCGGTGCATCCCTACTTCATGAGCTTGTAGATCGGCAGTTTTTTTTCGGTAAAGAGGTTTGGTGTTGATTGAAAAAAGAGACGACCAAGTGTAGAGCCAAAGGTCAAGTTTACTGAGGGTTTAAGTTTCACTGCCAGGTATTCATTAATTCATTAATTAATTCTTCCGAAACCGCTAAAGTTTTTAAGTCTCCTTCTTTTCCTTTCGGCTTTTCCCTTCACGGTCGCCACAGCGAATCATCTCACCCTGTCCTCCTCTTCTCTCACACCAACTGACTTCATGTCCTCTTTCACTACGTCCATAAATCTTCCTGCGTGGCAGTTCCAACTTCAACATCCTTCTACCGATAATATACTCACTATCCTATATGTGTTCTGTATACTTGGCTGCTGGGTCGCAAGACAAATTTCAGTGTGAACTGACAATAAAGTACTATATCATATTCATATCATATCATCCCTCCTCTGTACGTGTCCAAACCATCTCAGTCTGGCCTCTCTGGCTTTATCTCCAAAGCATCTGACACGCACTCTGTCTCTCTGATGTAGTCGTTCCTGATCCTATCCATCCTTGTCCCTCCCAGATAGAACCTCAACATCTCTGCTAGGCGGCTGCCTGGCCAAATTTGAAAAACACGACTGAGAAAAAAAGAGAGAGGACAAACACCAGACCTGAGAACTATTAGTGGACAGCGGATTGGCCTTTGCTGCACAGCGCGACCCTCAATCACCCTTTGGAGTGCAAATGCAAGCCTTTCAGCCTTAATGGGGCGTTAGGTGCGGCCGGGGTCTATGGACCATCACCTGTAGCCTTACTCGTCTGTGAGGTATGTAATGTCTCTTTGAAAACCTTTAGTGCTTCTGATTGTGCTGGGTGGGGGGACGAGACGGAGACGGGGACACATCTTGCCTGCCCAAAATGTAATTCCTGAAAACGCCACTGTGCCTCCAGCTCTGCTTGCTGTCTTTCCCTCAGTGCGACTGTCTCTAAACCAAACAACACCAACATAGCTGGTCTCACCTTCGTCTTGTAGAGTTTTTCAGTGAAACCCCATATTTTGGAGCTCCAACGGGACCCGAGACGTGAATGTAGGAAAACGCTATACGTGTTCTTACAGACAATCGTCTCTTCTTGTCTCTTCTTACCAAATACATATACATTTGATTTCGGGGGTCCTTGACAAGAAAAATAGTTTGAGAGCTTCTGCTACAGACCAACCACAGAACAGCGCCCTGTCTGGGTCCTCCCACCGCACCGCACCGCACCGGACCATGGCTTATTGGAAGCAGGCATTTTCGTGGGAAGTCCAATTAGGAGACGGAAATTGCAGCGAGCCCCAACGCTAACCGTAGCAATAAGTGCGAGCCGAGCCGTGGTCAGTTACCTGCACATGTGCAGCGTATAGAGGCAGCAGTAGCCACCTCCATTCATTCCATTCCACCTTAATTGGACTTTCCATCGTTGACGTCTTGAAAGAGAAATGCACTGCTACGCTATACGCTCTGCTTCCTGGTAATGGCATGCCGCTCCACTGATGTCTGATGAGGAGGGGGGAGGGGGGGGGGTCCGGTTTAGATTTAGATTTAGACCAGGAGGGTGGTTCCCCAAACTGGGCTCCGCTCCGGGCACTTGTCTGTTACTGTAGGAAAACATACCAATAATCAAAATTGCTTTCGTCCACTTTCATCCTTCAACTTCACATCCCATTCCGCACGATTCCCTATTTTGTGTCACGTTGGGGAGCTTGTAGATCAGCTAGTGTAGTGTGTGTGTGTGTGTGTGTGTGGGGGGGATTTTGTCAGATCTAAGAAGGCGGTAGGGGCGGGGGGACCCCTGTCTTACTGTATATACTCATACTGTATATATATATGAAACAGCTCTGGTGTGACTCACACGGTGTGTGGCACGGAGGGTAATATATGTGTGTGTGATATTAATATACTGTCACTGGAATAATGTGCACTGCATGGGATGAAATATTACATGTACAATTACTCAGCTGACAGGAAGGTTTTGGTAGAGTCGCTCCAACGGATGATTTATAACTTAACCCATTTTGACCCGGGAACGATTCTACAAAATGTCTTCTAAATCCTGACAGTTTTCTGAGCAACCCAATGGGCTGTATTTTGCGTGTCTTAAAGTACCAGGTCTTATTACTTAACTTAAGACCTGGAGGCGTGATCAATGCCATTAAGGCTATTCTGAGTGGCCAAAGAGCATTGATCACGCCTCCAGGTCTTAAGTTAAGACCTGGTACTTAAGACCCGCAAAATACAGCCCTATGTTTCTATGTCAGTCGTTCTCAAACATTTTCATGTCAAGGACCCCCAAGATTATATGTAATTGGCCGCCGACCCCCATCTGAATCACGATTTTTTCAAAAATAGCAGACCTACAAGCTCGTAGTGCGGCACCCGGTGCCGCACTACGAGCTTGTAGATCTGCTATTTTTCAATAGCTAAAGTATAGCATAATGCTTAAAAAAACACCAAAAGGGGTTCCCGCCCAGAATGGGTTAAGCCATGACTGTGTGCTGCCTGCATGTGACACGCGCACATCAACTCGCACACAGTTTTTTGGGGAAATTATTTTTAAGATATTAGTAGCAAATAAGGATCTGCAGCAGCCCGTGGCGTAATGACCGATGGGCCGACGCAGGAGGAATCTCACCAACTTCATTATGAACTCCATTTATCTCCTTTATTGGACACGTTTGCTCATTATTTCATACGGTTCTGCCCTTCCTCCCCCAAACGGGTCGACGTTGACTAATATCCAGCGCTGACCTCTGGACCGGGCCGGCCGCTCGCTCACGGTCGCCGCTCTGCCTCCCAGGAATGTTTTCACGTGTCGCCGTGTGCAGCGGTCATTTCTCTCTCTCTGACTTCATGCCGTTCCGTTCAGCCGTGCAAAACAATAAGTCTGTGGTTTTTTGGGAGGGGAGGGGGTTATTAACCCATTCTGACCTGAGATCAGATTCATACGAGGTTTCCACTGGACAACACACTGGTCTTGATTAACCCATTCTGACCTGAGATCAGATTCTAAAAAATGTCAGTCGTTCTTCGATTTTTCAAAAATAGCAGACCTACAAGCTCGTATCGCGCCACTCGGTGGCGCGATATGAGCTTGTAGATCTGCTATTTTTCAATAGCTAAAGCATAACATGATGCCAACACCAAAATGGGTGCCCGGTCAGAATGGGTTAAGCACGTAATCCACCATGGCTACAGTTCCTAACCCCATATTTCGTGGCTCTGACACACTGCAACATTTATTACCGTTAACCCATTTTGGGCAGGAACCCAGACATTATACGTTTTAAACAATATGTTATAATTTAGCTTTTGAAAAACAGCAGATCTACAAGCTCATAGCTTGTAGGTCTGCTATTCTTTTTAAATCGTGAAAATGTGGCGTAAATCTTTAACTCAAATCTTTGGTCCCTGGAACAACATATTTTCAGATGGGGGTCGGCGGCCAAATGCATCTATATATTTGGGGGTCCTTGACATGAAACTGTTTTTAGAACCACTGACATGCACACATTTAGAAGGCCTTTGTAGAATCGTCGTCCTCCGGTCTAAATGGGTTAAAAGTGAGAGTGGAATGTGGAGATGTGATGTTAGGACTCTGTCCTTGTCTGTCCACCACCAGAAATACTGCTGCTGTTAGAGTCTGATTTAACTGCGTATAGAGATGTCCATGGTTCTCATTCTGTGGTGGTTCAATACTGAGATTTGAATGATAATACATATAACAATATTTTATATTTAAAAAGGGATAAGAACTTAAAGTTATACTATAGGTCAGTTCCATTGACCCGAGGTGGAACACAATCGATGGATTGGTCATTAAAAACACGGCGCGCTAGGTTTTGAGAACAGATTTGTGTCACCAATATGTTGTCAAAAACATGTCATTCCTATATATAACATGTCATTATAGGAAAGGATAGTTTTTCCCAATGGTTTCAACATTTTCATCGCTATGTGAATGTGATGTGACACGTTTTAAGGCTGTTTGGGAACTTTTTTTTAAATTGAAATAAATTAATATTTAGTATTTAGAAAAGAAGACTCAAGGCTCCATTTTCGTCACCGCTAAACCCCTTATCCCTAAACTTCTTTGCCTTTTCTTTTTGCTATTTTGCAAAACATTTTTGAATAGTTAAAATGGCCAGTCTACAAGCTCACAACGTGTCGATGTAGATTGGCTATAGTTGAACTATTCATAAATGTTTTTTAAAATAGTAAAAAAGGCAAAGAAGTTTAGGGATAAGGGTGACGAAAATGGAGCCCATCGGTGTCATCCAAAAAGCCAAATATTGGCTGACATATCGGCCCGATCGTACTGTATTGTTCTGGCTTTGTTTTGTGCTGAAATTCGCCAAAGTACAGTATACTATAGTACAAGGTTCAAGGTTGTCTTTATTTGTCTCCCTTGGGAGAAATTTGTCTTCAGAGTCACAGCTGCATACAAATAACATACACGTTCACATAAGAAAAACACCATGAAACACCCAACATACAAAATAGAGACATTGCACACATTCCCTTGATAAAGTGCAGTTTAGTCAATAAAGTGCATTCGGCAATCTCTGATTGAGCATTTTGATTGACAGGGGAACCAATGAGTGTTTAAATCTATTATACACATACCGTGGAGTTCTATATATCTCCTACCGGATGGCATTAGCTCGTACTCTTGGTACAACACATGCAAGGGGTCGGATATACAATATTCCGAGCTTGTCTCAACACTGCTTGTTCAAAGATGGCCTGGGGAGTGATGGGTGGGGGGGTGGGGGGGGGGGGCTCACAGCGCGTTGCAGCGTGCCACATTTTGAGCTATGGATCAGCTATAGATCCTCTGATCGTCAAGATTGGCTATTTTCAGACAACACACGCAGTATATTAAATTAGACGGAGACCCACTTTGAGAAACCCAGCTGTATTAAAGATATCACCTCCACCGTGCAGTGGCAGACTGGCAGTGATGTGCCGGTCGGTCACAGTGGGAGTTTCTCTATCTAGACTATAGGATGCATTATGAGACACGGCCCAAAAAAACACCGTCCAACATATGGGGATCATTTCAGAGAAAAAGAGGGGGGGGGGACTTATGGACCAAGAAACACATGTAAAAGACATACAGTAGACATACAGTAGATGGCCTTCATGCAGATTTATACACTTTCAGCACTGTTTCCTTTTCCTATATGCTATTTTATTCTTCACTGTTTTGTGATGGGTTAATAATTGGTCTGATGTTTAATTAATTTATACTGCTTTAATAGCCCGTCCGTTTCACTGTCACTGGAGTAAGTGATTTGAAAGCGAACTGTTTTTATTCCAGACTGAGTTGTCAGTCTAGAATAGATGAAAGTATAGCTATAGTTCGTAGTAGCTATACGTGGATTTTACTTAGAAAACACTCACTAAACAATTAGCAGATTAAAGGTGACATATAGGCCTAAATAAATAAGAATAGAAAATAAAAGATAAAATAAATAAACAACACATCCACAAAACTTTTCCAAAGTATTGCTTTTCCTACGAAAAACCTTATTGATTGTAAAATAAATAAATCACTCTAACCCCAACCATATTTAATTGTTATACCGGTAATATACTTATTCAGTCAGATCACAGTGGCCATCATTATCCAGGTTGCTTTGCATTTTAATGGGAGAAGGTATTATTTTCCCCCTGAAGAACACTTGGAGCCATGCGGGCAGGCATGCACCACAATGGTGCAATCTGCACGAGTGCTGCCTTATAGACATGTTGCTCAGGGAAATAAGGGCCCTTATGCCTCATCAGATCAGAGGTGTGATCATGTGATGTGATGTGATGTGAGTGTAGTGCAGCATCTAGTGGCTGAACATCGTCTATATACTGGTAGCCCATTTTGGGTTGCATTCCTTGAATGAAGAATCCAAAAATGGTGAGAAATTATTTGCCAACACTTAATATGCTCAAGCGTATTAAGTGTTGGTAAATAATGTCTTTGTTTTCGCTTTGACAGTGTAACGCTGTAAGAGTTCTTTTACAGTGTAACGCTGTAAGAGTTGTTTTACAGTGTAACGCTGTAAGAGTTGTTTGGAGTTTATACAAGATGCTTTTTTATGTAGTTTGTTGTTGGACACTTGGATGCTTTTGTCAATATATTCAGGAATGTGACAATTCAAGGCTACTGTAATTAATTGATTGATTGATTGATGGGGGAAAAAACTCAGTTTTATAGCAAACCACTCCTTTATTAACATACAAAATGCTAGACATGCTGGTGTGTTTGTATCCACGTGCACAAACACACAGACGCACGTCGCACGCGCACGCACACTCACATAGCGGTCTTTGATCGGCTGTCCTCCTCCGAGCTGCAGGTATCATGCATTGCAAGCAGCAGTTGCACGTCATCATCGTAATCCCACAATCCATCACTGCACACATACACACACACTGAACCACTGCAACACCATGGGAGGGGAGACAACACTGCAGGAACCCCGTTGGGGGTGTGTGTGTGTGTGTGTGTGTGTGTGTGTGTGTGTGTGTGTGTGTGGGGGGGGGGATCACAGGATTGGCGTGAGGCCTTGTCTGTTTGGAGGCAGTCCAAAATTGTTGCACAGAATCATAACTTGCTCTCATCCAGTTGTCTGCGTGTTCTCACTGTGCAACTCAGTCCAACTTGTGTACAGAAATAATATAACTTTCTCAATAATTTCCGATCTGCGAGCCAGTCTTTGGGCCCAGGTTACCCTCGTAAGTAACGTTGTCATCCACGGCACCCAGACCCCCTGATTCCTATTCTGCCACCAACATTTACCAGAAATAGCTGGTTAGTTGCTGTGAACCTACTCTCTCCTCATGATGGCCCAGATCTTATTAAAGCGAGATGGGGGAGACCCATTAATTTGCTACTGAACAAACACTCTATGATTACTATCACTCTATAGAACTTTAACCCTTTTAACAAAATATATAATTTATACCCGATTTAATCTACTCAGCAGCTGAGCAGCAGTTTATGAAGTCATACAAATTATCCCCACCACCTAAAGCTCAAGACCTTGCTTCTAAAATCCTTGTTATTCATGCCCTCACGAGTATTGCCTTATTCACTGCTATTATTTTATTACTATTATTATTACTGCTTTTCTTTTTTTTCCTCTATTGCTCTGTAAAGCACTTTGAGCTGCATTCCATATCATGACAGGTGCTATACAAATGAAGTTTTATTACTAAACTTGGGGCGGCGGTGGCTCAGGGGTAGAGTGGCTGGCTGCATTCGTGGTGTGGAGAGGGCAGTTGTTTTACAGATGTGTAAAAGGGCATGGGCTGAAGCCCCCCATGTGTGCACGTCCCTGCTCTACAGTAAAAACTGTGAGTATAGCCTAGTTGTTCCACCTTGCAGCTGACTGGAGGTCTTGGTAGAGTCCTTTGCAGCCTATAGTAGTTCCACCAGCTGACTGGAGGTCTTGGTAGAGTCCTTTGCAGCCTATAGTAGTTCCACCAGCTGACTGGAGGTCTTGGTAGAGTCCTTTGCAGCCTATAGTAGTTCCACCAGCTGACTGGAGGTCTTGGCAGAGTCCTTTGCAGCCTATAGTAGTTCCACCAGCTGACTGGAGGTCTTGGTAGAGTCCTTTGCAGCCTATAGTAGTTCCACCAGCTGACTGGAGGTCTTGGCAGAGTCCTCTGCAGGCTAATAAATCCTCAGCACAGATTTAATCCAGACTGAAGACGAGTCCAGTGAGAGGTAGAGGATGCACGCTTATTACTGCAGTGCTCACCTATCCACCTCTGAGTGGGCTGCTGTGCAGCGCAAGCACGCACACAAGCACGCACGCACGCACGCACGCACGCACACACACACACACACACACACACACACACACACACACACACACACACACACACACACACACACACACACACACACACACAGCACGCACAGACACACGCACGCACAGCACGCTTTCTCTCTCTCTCCCTCTCTCTCTCTCACACACAACACACACACACAGGGTGGAAAGTAACGAAAAACATTTACTTAAGTACTGTACAGAATGTACTTAAATACAATTTAACTTGAATACTTTTACTTTTGGTACTTTGAGTTAGAGTATATTTTGAGAGGCGGAGCCCCCCATCTTCGTGGGGGCTATCCTACCCTATCAGAGGGCCATCGTAGCAGGAGGCGGAGCCCCCCATCATCGTGGGGGCTATCCTATACCCTATCAGAGGGCCATCGGAGCAGGAATGCAGCTTGTGTCAAACACGTCTCTCCTGCTCAGGACCGCAGGCTCCAGTATGTTCTCAATTAGCTCCATCTGATAAAGTGTGAGTTCACGTGACGTGAAACTCAAGTGGAGTCGGGCACGGCCGTGATCAATAGCAGGTTGGGCTGGTTCCGTGGGATGACTTGTGACACTTGACAAGAGCCGGGCCGTGATTAATCTGCGCCGTGCTGCGGATCATTGTTGAACCACAGCTTCCCCTGTATATACCGTACAGTTACAGTGCTGGAATAATACTGAGATGTTTTACTTATAAGTAAAAGTATAAAGTAGTATCAGTTCCAAATCTGTTATACGTACTGTACATTTGAGTAAAAGTCCAAAGGTATATAGTACAAAAAGGTGAAAGTGCCCACTACGCAAAATGTCCCAATTCACAGGTTTTCAAAATGTATACAAAAAAATCTTTAAAGAAATTGCAGATCTACAAGCTCACAACGAGGCGCGATGCTACGCTTTGTGAGCTTGTAGATCAGCTATTTTAATATAGACTACAGTAGCCTAGCTGTAGTGGTTAATGTATATTTTCTTTATAGAGAGTATGTGTGCATGCATTACATCATCCTACCCGGACGTTATGCACCTATACTGGCAAAAAAAAACCTACTTCCTGGCCCTACTTTCACAGACCAAACATCCAAACAGAGAAGTCCTAAAAGTGAAAGCATAATATTTGCCTTCTAAGATGTAGTGGAGTAGAAGTAAAAGGATTGCAACATTGGAACAGTAAAGCAATGCAAAGAAAAGTTACAGTTTTGTGACAGAGACATACTTTCCCATTGCAAGGAGGTGTCATTGCTGTCATCTTTCCCTTTTCTCCTTTGTACATGTATACGGCATAGCATATATAGGCCTACTTTATTTGTATTTGTTGATGACACGTATTATTGTTCATTTCTTATGTTCATGTTGTCATGTTGATGAATTGAATACAAAGACCACAATGGATACAATTCCACAGGATGTATTTTTTTGTGTGTTATCCTTTGAGCCCTATAATGTCTTTAACCTACAGTACTTACTGTACTGTAGCCTACCACGTGCTGTTTACAATTCTGACTCATACATTACGCACACACACACACACACACACACACACACACACACACACACACACACACACACACACATTTTTTTATAGTCCTCTCTCTATATACCTTTACATCACCATGCAGCCACATATGTACACAAGACCAGAATCGCCACCTGTTGTTCATACCGAGTACTGCGGAAGGATGGAGCGGGGTATGTTGTCTGTGTGTGTGTGTGGGGGGGGGACGGGGGGGTGACAGACTGGGGACGGATTAATGGGGGACGGATTAACGAGGGCCCCGGGGCCAGTATTAAATAATTTATTTATTTTATTTTGGGTTGCGGGGGGGGGGGGGGGGGGGGGGGGGGGGGGGCATAGCACGTGCGATTGATTTTTCTTTATAGTTTTTCAGTTTTTTAATCATCTTTTTGACCTATAAATGTAACACAATCAACAGCCCTCAGACCCAGTACTGGCCTGCAGTAGGCTAGACTAGTTGGACTCCTAATGTGCCATATTGTCATAATAAATAATTGCCGTACTTATTCTGGAGAAACCCTGGAGACTTGACATTCAGTACGTAAGGGGGGGGGCGTTATGATAAAAAATTAGAACATTGTAATGGTGTGTAAAAAACTGAAAATCTGCCACAGACGAGACAAGGCTTTTCCACGGACACATTTGGTACGTGTACGTACGGACACATTGGTGACCCCTAGGTGTATGTATGTGTATATATATATATATATATATATATATATGTATGTATGGCGGTGGGCTTCATTCAGTGCTGCTGCAGCGCCTGGTGGGGTGAAACTCCCTCCCGGCGTCTTGATGGAAACAAGCTGCACTCCCAAAGCTTGCGGTTTCATTCTCAGAGCGCCTGCTTCGGTTCCCATGTTGTTACACACAGCTGTGCGGTGTTCTGAGACCCAGCCGTTCAGGGCTGCTGTGACATTGGGCAACATGGAGATGAAACAGGCCTCGCTCTCTGTCTGCACGCACGCACGCAGCCACGCACGCAGCCACGCACACACACAGACACGCACACACACACACGCACACACACACACACACGCACACATGCACGCACACACTACACTCCCAGCCTTGTTGGCAGTGGTTGACACTAGTAACAAGGTACATTTACTTGATTATATCCTATACTTTGAGTACAAGTTCAGGGTACTTATCTCTGCTGTCGGCGGGGCAGAAACCTCTTATCTCCACATCCTAACGGTTTGTGTTTTTTCTTTTCTTCTTTAAATTAACGTCCTATTTGATCATATACTGTACTTTACTTGCATCGTCACACACAAGCGTCCAAAGTGACAGATCCACAAGCTCGAAATGCTTTGTTATTTGGGACATATACTAGAGCGGTGTGCCCGTTGGGCACTGGCCTACAGCCTACTTGGAACAATGCAAGTTGAAAATGAATGCCCCACCCAGTTATTATGTCCCCGGGCACTGCACCTCCCTGTGGGGGTGTGGAACGACCCCGGGCACTGCACCTCCCTGTGGGGGTGTGGAACGACCCCGGGCACTGCACCTCCCTGTGGGGGTGTGGAACGACCCCGGGCACTGCACCTCCCTGTGGGGGTGTGGAACGACCCCGGGCACTGCACCTCCCTGTGGGGGTGTGGAACGACCCCGGGCACTGCACCTCCCTGTGGGGGTGTGGAACGACCCCGGGCACTGCACCTCCCTGTGGGGGTGTGGAACGACCCCGGGCACTGCACCTCCCTGTGGGGGTGTGGAACGACCCCGGGCACTGCACCTCCCTGTGGGGGTGTGGAACGACCCCGGGCACTGCACGTCGATTACAGACGTATATACACACACATACGTGGCACATTTATAGACGATTTACTTAATGGAGTACTATTGAGTACAATTTCAGGGTACTCGTTTAGTAAAAGTATGTACCGTATTTTACACGTACTTTTAGTACAATGAGTAAATAGGGTAGGCTGCATTACGTCTTGTTTCACAATTCTAAGTAATTCTGGCCAGTGGTTGAGTCTCTGTACTCAGGCACGTGCAGAGACTGTTAGAGAGGCAGGGGCTGAAATCCCATAAGAGTTTGGCCCAAAATAGTGGAAATAGCAGATCTACAAACTCATAACGTGTCGCGCTGCGACGCGTTGAGAGCTTGTAGGTCAGCTATTTTCGGGGCGCAACCCAGCACTCTTTATCTACTGGAGGTGCGGTGTAATGACATGGATTTCGAAACAAATTATTTCAGGAGACTTCGGGAAAAAAAACAATGGAAAGGAGAGGAGGCCATTTGCATTTCTTTCACCATAGTAAATGCTGCATTCGTGGTCTGGAGAGGTCAGTTGTTTTACAGACGGGTAAAAGGGCAGGGGCTCAAGCCCCCTTTGACGTCTATGTGTGCACGTCCCTGGCTGTACGTAATGAAGAACGACCTCACGTGACTTTACGTGAGAGTGTCCATGCATTTTGTCAACACTTTATTTATACTTCTGCACCACTCCTCTCTCATCTCAGTACTTCTTCCAACCGCGGTGTCCAAACTGCTAGGGATGCTGTGAGAGTCACATTGGGCGACCAGAGAGGAAACAGGCCCCTCTCTTTGCACACAAACACGACAGCACTAAACAGTACACTCCCAGTGTTGTGCATGTGTTTGACTATAGGGATGAGGAGACAACAACAGGCAACCAGGCTCTATTATTATTGAGTCCTGCCCAGGCCTGTGTGTGTGTGTGTGTGTGTGTGTGTGTGTGTGTGTGTGTGTGTGTGTGTGTGTGTGTGTGTGTGTGTGTGTGTGTGTGTGTGTGTGTGTGTGCATGCGTGTGTGCATGCGTGCGTGCGTGCGTGCGCGTGCACGTCAGGCCCGGTGCTCTGGGAAAACTCAGGCTGGAAAGACCCAAAAAGCATGGAGGATGAAAGGCAGGCCTCTGGGCCAGTGCCGTGCGTCTCTGAGGCCCTGCACAGCACAGCACCGGAGCGGAGTGGTGTGAGATCAGACCCAGGGCCTGCATGCCTCTCTGGAGATCCAGTAGATCCTTTTAAAGCAGTGGTTCTCAAAACGTTTTAATTGGAACGACCCCATGCATTGGAGGGCCATGGATACATAATAACCCAGAGACTTTGGTTCTAGAACTGGTTCCCTTCTAGATTCTTGGAACCTTAGGTGCTTTCACGAAACCTGCGGCCATTTTTTTGGGTCCAGTTCTGAATCTATTTAAGCAGGGAGAAAAAGAGCCTATAGCCGGTTCAACCCCGGTGGAAAAGGGGCCTATAAGTTCAAATGCAGTGTTGTTTTCGTCGACTAAAACTAAGACAAAAAATGTTCGTCGACTACCTTTTTTCGCTGACGAAAACTAAATGAAAACTAAGCTATGGCGACTAAAACTATGACTAAATATACTGCCAATTTCGTCAACAAATAAAAACTAGACTAAAATGTTAGGAAGGGACATTTGTGCTTGTTTTCATAGACCTGGCTACTTGAGGAACATACGTGTATATGGTTTTTCCGTTTGCATGCAGTGCAGTCCCCATTACCGGCCCGTGGCGCTTTCAGTGGATGCTCTCTACTGATTGGATTACATTTGCAACCCATCTGAACATGTATTTTCTGTTCCTTTAAATGAGCTGGAGAGTCAGAGAGAACCCTGTTACTGAACTAACACCTGCAGGAATTATCACTAACACAATATAGCTTTAATTAAACTAAACCTATATCACGACACTTACAGTATACCTTTAATAATATAATACTAAACATGACCTTAACCCTGGCTGGTGTTCCTATTGGTGGCAGGCCATTAAAGGACAACATTGTGAAACATAAAGTAGGCCTATAAATCGGGGCTTTAGTGTAGTATGGAGGCCATTTGTTGTTTGCGGACCACCACCGTCCACCACCACCACAAATGAAGGTTTTCTTCATGAAAGTTTGCCTCCAAGAGCTGCTTTAATGCCACACGCAGCAGGATTCCTCAATCTGTGGACCTCGGAAACGAGCCCAGAACTCCCAGAATCAGACATATTGTTCCTTCCTCATGTGTTTTTTCTCATGTCTGTGTTGTGGGGCAGCTCGTTAGTATTCCCCTGAGTCATTCTCTTCCAGCAAGAGGCTCATCTCAGCATGGGTGGCTGGCTCTCTGCTTTGTTCCTCTTCAGCCCGTCTTCTCCATCCATGAAGGAAGGAACTTCTGAAGAATATGCAGGCCGGGCCTTCCAGTGGGGCCTATAATAGAGCGTCGCAGTCCCGCCCCCTTTCATGACGACGCCAGGCCCAGGAAATGAATCCCAATGCATTCCCACATTCACACACCAATGGTGGCGAGCTCACACCGACCAACTCATTGGAGGCAATGTAGGGTTCAGTGTCTTGCCCAAGGACACTTCCACATGTGGACAGGAGGAGCCGGGATTCAAACCGCCAACCCAGGGACCATTGGACGACCTGCTCTACCTCCTGAGCCACAGCTGCAAATAGGTCTATTTTTGTCCTATACACAAACATTAAATTCCCATTGTCAATGAATGGAGAAGTTTACGTCATAGTGTCTGAGCAATTAGGCATATTAGTGTCTATTTTACGTCATGACGTTGCAGTATAGCCTATACGATGTTAAGAGCGCCCCTCACACTTCACACGCGGGTGTGATGTCGTTTTAGATCAATCAGATTTCAGATCGCCGCTGATCAAAGCAGACATCATGTCACAGCTTCCGTGCTGTTCCCCGGTGGGGGGGGGGGACCTTCTCCCCCCCCCCCCCCCCCCCCTCCTCCTCCTCCTCCTCATGTCTTTGCCTCACCTCATGTGTTTCAAATTGTTTTCCGATCACATTCTCCGTACACATAGACCACTTGTTATAACGTCAGCCAACGGCCGCCGTTCACAACCAGTCAGTGCCGCCGCCTCTCGCTCCCGTCCCGAAACCATCACACGCGAGCGCAGTCCATGGATTCAATTAAAAGAGTGTTTTAGGCCCAGTGTAAGGCTAAGTGGGGATGGCAGGGGGTTTACTGGGATGGTACAGTGGAGGGGACTGGGAGCACGCCTTGTGGTACGCTGCTCACAGCCCGCCGACAGCTGGCACACATGAAGGGGAACCCACCAGCGGTGGAAACTAAGTCACTATATAAGAGAACCCACCAGTGATGGAATGGTATTTGTGCTTTACTTGAGTATTTCCAATACTTAATAATCTATACTCCACTACATTTCAGAGCCAAAATGTTTACTTTTACTCCACTACAATTATCTGAAAACATTAGTTACTTTGGATATTTAATTTATTGTGATTAGACAACATACATTAACCACTTCAAACCTATACATTTAGATCGACAGTAGTAGGCCTCAACAGTATCAGTACTGGTCAGCTCCCAGTACAACAGTGATCAGACTGTGGTTGTACTGGTCAGTACAACAGTATCAGACTGTGGTTGTACTGGTCAGTACAACAGTGATCAGACTGTGGTTGTACGGGTCAGTACAACAGTGATCAGACTGTGGTTGTACTGGTCAGTACAACAGTGATCAGACTGTGGTTGTACTGGTCAGTACAACAGTATCAGACTGTGGTTGTACTGGTCAGCTCCCAGTACAACAGTATCAGACTGTGGTTGTAGTTGTACTGGTCAGCTCCCAGTACAACAGTATCAGACTGTAGTTGTACTGGCCAGTACAACAGTATCAGACTGTGGTTGTACTGGTCAGTACAACAGTATCAGACTGTGGTTGTACTGGTCAGTACAACAGTGATCAGACTGTGGTTGTACGGGTCAGTACAACAGTGATCAGACTGTGGTTGTACTGGTCAGTACAACAGTGATCAGACTGTGGTTGTACTGGTCAGTACAACAGTATCAGACTGTGGTTGTACTGGTCAGCTCCCAGTACAACAGTATCAGACTGTGGTTGTAGTTGTACTGGTCAGCTCCCAGTACAACAGTATCAGACTGTAGTTGTACTGGCCAGTACAACAGTATCAGACTGTGGTTGTACTGGTCAGCTCCCAGTACAACAGTATCAGACTGTGGTTGTAATGGTCAGCTCCCAGGTTTTAATGTGTGTGAATGTGAAGCAGGGTGTTGCTGAAAAAGAGCCACTCGTGATCAGCAAACCTACCCTGGGAAAATAATGATGAAAAAAACAGTACGTAATGACTTTCCACCACTGTTAGGAACATCATGAGCCCATTAGCATCAGTCTCTCCTTGTCCTCGCGCGTGCGTGCGTGCGTGCGTGCGTGCGTGCGTGCGTGCGTGCGTGTGTGTGTGTGTGTGCGTGCATACTGTAAACAAGGTGTCACACAGCATAACAAACTGCACACATTACAATTCTTCTCCAGTGGAATTTTGTCCTAAAGCAATTTGGTCACACTTTAATTTCAAGGACCCCCATAACTATAACTCACTAATGGAACCAAATGGTTCCTATGCAGGATCTCCTCACTGGTCAACAAAAACACCTTGAAGACCCTAACAGGAGCCCTCGTACAAGGTTTCTTCGACTATGCCAGCACCTCAAATGCCCTTAAAACTAGGCTCCAGACTTCCCAAAACAAACCGGTCAGGCTACTACTTGACATCACTCCCCGAACCCACCTCACCCCTGCTCACTTTGACAGGCTTAGGGTTTAGGGTTGACGACAGAGTACAGCACCTTGCAATGGGTCTGGTCCACAAGATTCGCTACACCACCAAGATACCCATGTACCTGTCTAAATACTTCCTTAATGTCAACGAAGTCCACACCCACAACAAACCATGTGCAACCCAGATTCGGCACAAACAAGGGACTAAATTAATTTCGCTCCTATGCCACCAAAATGTGTAGCGCCCTATACCAACAGTCATTAAGACATGCGAATCCCTTGACTCCTTCAAAACTGCTCTCAAAGGGCACCTACGGACGTCTGCAATTCTAAACTGGCCCCATCAAATCTGAATCCCCCCCCATGATGATTTCCTGTTTTGACTATATAGTTGTGTATATTCGTACGTCTCTAAATGGTTTGATGAATTTAAAACGGTGGGCCCTATTGTAAACAAGTGCAATGCTTTATGGTGTCGTCCACTCACAGTTAACAGTTTTTTTATCGAGTTGTGCTTGAAATGTACTGTAATTCTGAAAACTGTTAATCAATCAAAATGGAGGGGTCCATTTTGTTCCAGTGGTACACTATCAGAGTTGCAGACCTATTAGAGGTCCATTTATAACCCTCTCAGGGACCCCTGAGGGTCCCTGGACCCCACTCTGAGAACCACTGCTCCAAATGCTTGCTAGAGTAGACAAGAGACTGCCAGTCATCAAATAAAAAACATTATAATACGGTATATATAAGTCTTCTGGTGACCTCTTGTGGCTGAGATGAGAACAGGCATGACGAAAGGAGAACAGCTACTATAAAGTCAAAGAGCACTTTTATCAGGTGGTGTAAAGTGACATTTTGTATTTTTTCAATTAAGTGTTAAATAGCTCTATATTCCCAGAGTAATCATTGCTATCGAGTTAAAAAAAATCACACTTGTGTGAAGTGAGGGGCGCTAATATATTACAATCTAACCCATGTTGCTATGATTAGGTGATCATCACCTAATTACACCATCACCATTACATCACCTATTGATGAAGTAATGGTGATGTAAAACATACACGGACAAAACAAACATTAAACTGTCTTTATTGTTAATGGGATTAATTGTTTGTGTTAGGGACAAGATGACGTAATTTTCCCCTCAATGTCAATGGCCTTTTTAATGTTTGTTTAATGAAAAAACGTAATGATTAAGAGTGTCTGCTAAATGCCTGCCCTAAATTGTAAATTGAAAAACAAACATTAAACTTGTATAGGCCCCTCAACAGGGTTTTCCCCTATCAAATAATACTTTGAGAAATATACTATTAATGTCTGGCCTCACTGCATGGATTGTCTACAACCACAGTTATCCTTTTGATTGTGACGAGAGAACTGTTGAACTTCTATTTACACACACACACACACACACACACACACACACACACACACACACACACACACACACACACACACACCAAGGGGTATAGGTGTTTACTTTCATTTAATAGTTTATTTCAGAAATCTGACATTGAGTTTTAAAAATAACTGATCAGGTACTGTACATGTTTGAGGAACACTGTAACATGTCTCCATGGTATTGCAAGGTTTCCCCTCTATCACCACCAGGGGGTGCCAACTATTTGGGCAATACAATCAGTATAGGCTCATTATTAGATTATAGGGCTTCTTTCAAATAGTTCCAGATAATACAGCTTGTTCCTTTTAGAAATATAGATTTAAAAACAAAAAACACATTTTTCTCTCGCCCAAGAGATTAATTGTAATGTTTTTTTTATTCATTTTCAGTGCTAAAAGTCCAGTGTATGTATGTACGCCTAACAAATAGGGATTTATTCATATAATGCATGTATACATTTTTTGCTTTCAAGGAAGAACCACTTGTCTCCACAACGCATTGTGAGCTTGTAGATCAATCAGATTGTAGACACAAGATGCTCTCATTGCTGGTGCAGCTTTCAATAGCAGACAAGACCATGAATCAGTGCAGGTTGTCAACATTTTCGGTTGTCAAGGAACTACAAAACACAACTTAATATGTATTTGGCTGCCATGGGATACGATTCTATGCCAGGGAGGGACCAACCATGAAAGAAGTCAGATTTGACTGAGAGACTGCCATCGCACAAATTACAGCTTATCACCAGAGGAGCACAGGCACTCTTCACATACTAGAGCATGTCTGAAATAAGTGTCAGAGCTGAAATCGACATGTAAATATGAAATAAGTGCTTAAACATGTAGCTAGGTGTAATGTTAGCGACCACAGAAGTGAACCTTTCAAGCCTGTTTTCTCAACTCGCTGTTTTCTGCAAGACATTACTCTATAAGCCATATCTCTAAAACTGGTGGGTCAAACCAATATGTCAATTTGAAGCTATGATTCCCTGCTTTCATATGACCTAAAGTCCCTCAGTCAAATCTGGTCACATTTTGTCTAAATGTTTTGAATCTCTGTAGTCTGTACTGTATCGTTATGCATTGTCTCACAAGTACCTTTCATACTAGGCAGGCATGTTTATGGTTTACCATATCTAATATTTCATGCACTTCGAGAACTCTGATTACTAAAGAGTAGCGTGAAAAGCATTTTGTATAGCAGTTGTATAGCAGTTGGTATATTAAAAACATTTTTAATAATACCGGCGAATTATCATTTTTATCAGGACTGTTTATTCTGATCTATTTTGAGCATTTTATTTCTTTCTTTATTTTTGTGTGTTTGCATTTTCTTTTCTTGTTCTGTCAAATGATTGACAAACCGATAATAATAAGTAAGACAAATCACACAAAAAAAACCTTTCAGATACAAAAAAAAGTATCTTCCATATCATTGCCCTTGAGAATACGATACCCGATACGGTATACGATTGCAAATATCAGGCCAACATAATATATCAGTCAATCCGGTACACGGACTGTAATTTACTGGATTCCATTTGCTACCCGTTGCTTATATCCAGTGTGAGGGACATGCTGACTCCCGTCATGGTATCAGATCACGCTGACATGTTGAGTTTGGTCCATTCAAAGATGTCCTGCTCGCACACAATGTCTGAGTTGATGAGGAGGTAGCGGTCGCCCACGCAGAAGTGCTTTTGGCAGGCGGCGCACTTGAAGCACTCCAGGTGGTACACCTTGTCGCGCACGCGCATCGTCATCTCGAACGCACGGATCCTCTTCTCGCAGGACGCGCACAGCCCGTCCTGGCCGAACAGCCTGGAGGAGGAGGAGGAGAGAGGAGAGGAGAGTCAGTCTGAGTTGCAGTGTTGATATTCACCCGTTTATGTGGTACTATATGTAGCTGTCCCAGTTATGGGTATTTTGTAATATTCTATTTTATTGCTTACCTTTCTGAAAATGTATAATATGTGAACATTATATGTATGTTTATTTGGGTACATATTGTATTTGTATGCTGTGTGTGGTGCCTGGTCTTCTCTGTTCATTATGACCTAGAAGGGCATGTAGGTGCAGAGCCTGTGATTAGAGTGAGGCAGCATTGATTGCACCTGTGTGAGCTGAACTCAGTCAGAACAAGCTGAGTTTCAGTGGTGCAAGGAGCTCAATTCCCACGTCTAAAAAGAGTGTCCTTATAAAGAATATAAGATAAGATAACATAGCTCTCCTAAAATAATCTGCAGAAGGCTCACACGGTATGTTACATGTTGTTTTCTTTGTTTGCGTGTTGCAGTTTTTCATGTTGTCTTGGGGAAATAAACAACCTCGAGATATCAGTTGGAGCGTTTGTTATTCTGCTGGATAGGAGCGGTTATACTATATATTATATACAGTATCTCTGTGGTCAGGAAGAAACCACCAATGCTCACTTTTCAGGAAATTTAAAATATACATTTAAATATTATTTAAAACAATGCAATACTGCCTCATCGAAGTTTGTATTTTGACTTTATATTGTCAATGTCTTGCACGAGAGGGAGAGAGGTGGTGGAATTAACTGTTTTAGCAGACAGTTTGAGGGTCCAATGGAGTTAAAGGTTTTGTCCGAAGCGCTTTTTAATACTTTTCATTGGTTCAATCTTTTTTTTAACAAACACAGTGACAACAATATTCTGTTTTGGACATATGAGGTTTCTACCCGACAGAGATGACATCACATACCCCTATAGAAAGGTACAATTCTAACACGTTAACCCGGGTGTCCCTATCTGGGCATATCAAGGCAAAAAGAAAAGTAAAAACATTTTCCAAAAATAGCCCCGATTTTCCAACAATTGAAAAAATAGCAAATGGTTAAACAGTGTCATGATGTGACACGTTGTGAGCTTTAAGTGACCCTGTACTGAGGAACTCACAGAGTGGCTTCCCTTAATCCCTTCGCCCTTCGCGAACAACCGCCGTGGCTCTGAGGACGACCGACACTAGCAGGTGTCACTCAGGGAACGAAACCTGTCAGCGGCGATCACCTTCATCGACTTCCAAAAAGCTTTTGACACCCTACGAGTCCCTGAGAAGGAGGTCCAGATGACAGAGGCAAGCAAGCTATAGCCAGAAAGGTTCCGACCCCCCTGATGGAAAAACGTTGACATCCTCACGTGTGTGTCCTACACGGTCGGTGACACCCTAGCTGGCCCCCTTCCTGTTTATAGCGATGGAGGACCATGGCCAATCAGTGGCAGAGAGGAGTCACTGGGGTTCGGTTCACACTGGTCCCAGTGAAGACTAAGCGAGTACACATACCATCATGATGACTACCGACCTCGACTACGCACATGGCATTTCCTCGTGTCTCATACACAGCAGAGAAAGGAAGTGAACTACTACTGGCCAGTAGAAATGGAGTGCCTCAAGCTCAATGCCAAGGAAACAAACGTTAAAGCGTTTAAATGGTTAGTTCAGATCTTTGGACTAAAAGTTGTAGTAAATTCTGAATGCAAAGGTAGTGAGTGGTTGCAAAGGTATTAATTGATTGCCTGAGTCCCGTGGTGGGAGTTCTGCTCTGGTTTTGGTGAATATTATGTAGTTCCGGGAATTCGGTGGGGGTCACTGGGGGCCACACATAAAAAAATTATGAATCCACAAAACTATAGCGTAATTTGTATTGTTGACATATACTTTCATTCAAATTTGACCTCTCTGTCACATGGAACTATGCTTTAGTGCTGCTGCTGGCGTGTAGTGTGATACTGGACTGGACACAAAAAATTGTGACAGAGGGGTCAAAGTTGAGCTATATGGTAGAAATAGGTCAACAATACAAATGACACTATAGTTTTGCGGATTGATTTATTTTTATTGCGAGGCCCACAGACTGACCGGAACTACTTAATTATTCACCCAAACCAGACCAGAACTCCTATACCACGGGACTCAAGTCACTCAATCAATCAATATCTTTGCAACCACTATATTAATAGCAAGTATTTCCTACAGCTTTAATTCCAAAACTCTGAAATAACCCTTTAACACATGAGGACAAAAGCATTGCCACTGCCCAACGGGACAGTGAGTGCTTGAGGCAGTCGAGCTATAGGACTACAAATATCTCCTTGTCTGGACTGCTTTGACGGAACTGCTCGACTGTAATGGCGGAAGGGAACGGTGCACGTGCGTGCACGCTAGAACGCGTCCCCCCTAGATTCAAGAGAAGACGCACCTAATCAACCTCGTGTCACTAGACTTTCCAAGACGCACAAAGTACCCAGCAGTGGTCTAGGTCTACTGGCGCCCCGACCTCCCTGTCCCAGGGCACTGAGGTCAAACACTCTTAACCACAAGGCCACTGAGCAGGCATGAAAAGAGTTCATGCGGTCCGTACCTGAGGTAGTCTCTCCGGCAGAGCTTCCTCCCCAGCTTGTAGTAGAGCCGCCGGCCCACCTCTCCCAGCCGACAGCCACACAGGTCGCAGCTCAGACAGTCCTCGTGCCAGTACTGCTCGATGGCCTTGAGGAAGAACCTGTCGCCGATGCTCTGCTGGCAGCCGCCGCAGTTCAGCAGAGACGGTGGCATCTGGAGCACCTCGTCCACTGGCTCGCTGCGGGGGGGGGGACGGGACGGGACGGGACAGTTTAGGGCAGTGTTAATTATCCTGCGTACCCCCATTTGAAAAGACATGCCAGGGACCCCCATAAGAGAAGTTTTTACGGCTGATTCTCAACCAGTTTCATTTCAAGGACATGAATTCGTCTACGGACCCCACATTTAATGGCATTTCTATCTCTGGGACCCCCAATTTATATTGTAAAATCAATGTTAATCCAACTCTGAGAGTGTACAAATGAAACCAAATGGTTCCATTTGTACAAGCTACAAGCTCATTTCGATAGCATCAAGGCCCATCAAAAGGCATTTTAGCCAACTAAATCAACTGTAAAATAACATTTCAGATGACTAAAATATGACTAAAACTAAGTGGAATTGTATTCAAAACACTATGAGCACATTTTGATTTATAGTTTTACTTTTAGTCAGTCTTTTGAATAATATACTATCACAATGTATGTTGTTGCAGCATATGTCCTCTTGGGGGAGCCATTACTCTGTTACAGTATTAGTGGCAAAACAAGTTATTTAAGACCACTTTCCAAAACGGAAATTAATTATTGAGTTTCCCCATTGTACAGTGTGTACTAATACGGTAGACGAAAATTACAAAGTAGGCCTATTATGTAAGCTGTAAACTACATCCCGCAATTGTTAAGGTAGACTGATTATCTTGAGCATTAATTGTAGGCCTATAGGCTATTATATTCTTGCCAATGCCTGATAAAATAAACAGCCTACAAAACTAAGCCTATACTTATTTATGATTTCAACAAGATACGCTATTATAGTACACAGCAGTTATGTAAGCTATTAGGTGTGATGAAAGTGTGCACTGAATATGATATAATTAACAACCATATTAATATATTACTTACTCATTGGCTTCCATCGTCTTTCTCTCGATCATTGAGGCCATGTCAGAATCATAAGCGGTCCAAGCTGATCCAGGAGCGAGTTTCCGAGTAGAAAAAGCCAGTTTTTACGGTGTTTGCGCGTGCGTGCGTGCGTGTGTAACGGTATACATGGGACCTCTCTCTCTCTCTCTCTCTCCGCACCTGCGCCGCAGACAGAAGCTCAAAACTGGCTTATTCTGTGTGTGGTGTAGCCTAAATAATTATGATAATTTCACCCACATACAAAGCCCAGTCGACATAAATATATCACATGTACAAAAAAAAAGTAATAATAAAAAAAGAATGCAAATAGCTTACAAAATAAAATTGTATGGATTCCATTCCAAACAATCCGCTATTAAAAACGACCAAGGCGCTGCTAGGTCATCGTTTCCTGAGGCGTTGATGAGGATAATAATAACACGGGATGGCATTCATTATTCTCCATGTCACTGAAGACAGACAGACAGCTGAGCTGTGTGTGTTGAGAAAATAATAATCCTACCGCCACTTGGAGGAGCGCACACGTCTTTATCCAAATTGAAAGATCATGTGTGTGCGTAGTGCGTCTATATGTGAGTGTGTAAGGAGCGGAGCGTGGCTCAGTGTGTTTCTGTTCTCTGGTTGTGTGTGTGGTGTGTGGACGCAGCGTTCCTCTACACTAACACTAGTCTACATGGAGCCTTTTATTGTGCAGCAGCAGCAGCTATAGCTAGGCAGGCAGGCAGCGTTTGGTTTCCTGTCTGTTCCTGCATCACGACCGCTTGACACAATGAGGGGAAACGGTTCTTAAAGTGACAGATAGCGACAGATAGAGATTAGAGACGCTGCAGCTGCAGGCTGCCATGGGGCTGTTTGGATGACTGCACTGAACTGAACTGCACGTGCATCGTGATGCACGCATGGATGGTCTTGGTCAGAGACTGACTGCACTGCTGTGTCGTGACTGTGTGTGTGTGTGTGTGTGTGTGTGTGTGTGTGGGGGGGGGGGGTCATGCTTAATTGCCATTTGCCACATTCATTATTGTGAAACAAGATCTAGTGGTGAAAGAAGTATATTGGCATGCTCAGACTTATAGGTGCTGTTGTGTAGGCCTAAGTAAGTGATATTTGTTGGTTTAAAACGTTTGTTAAAATAGTTAAATAGATTCTGATAGTAGCCTATATAGTAGGCCTAATGGATATCAGTGTTTGTATAGTCTAGCTCTTAAGTAAATAGAAAGCCTATACTTTTAAAGGAGTTTGTGTTGCATTCCTAAGCCAGTAGTAATTTGATGAGGGAGCCTCCTACACTGGAGACTGTCGTGCAGTCATTTATCAATAACTATTGGCTTTAGGCAGTGGTGGAAAAAGTACTCAATTGTTGTTTTACTTACCGGTAAGTAGAAGTACCAATGCTGCAAGTACTTTATTACAAGTAAAAGTACATAGTACGGCATCAAAATGTACTTAAAGTCCTAAAAGTAAAAGTAGGCCCTACTCATATTGCAGAATATGTCCCATTTCACACGTTCAAAATGTGTACAAAATCTATTGAAAGTAGCCGATCTACAAGCTCACAATGCGTCCATCTCTGAGATGATAGAATGGTCTATCATCTCAGAAATTCTAAATGTGAATTTAAGCACATGCTATACTTGTGTCTGATTTTACTTCAGACATGCTAGTGTTAATGTCTATTGATCATTGTGTGTTCAATCACTTTAATGTGCAGCTGGCAAAGCTGCGTGGGTATGGTTTTAATGGCTTTAGTAATAATACATCACATTTATTAGTTGATTTATAAGTTGTATTAATAATCTAAATATAGTAACTAATATTAATATTTCCCTCTGAAATGTAGAGGAGTAGAAGTACCATGAAATGGAAATGCTCAAGTCTTTATTTCCCTCAAGTACAGTGTATTCATTATGATATATATCAATACATATATGATATATATGTAGGGCAACCAAGTATTAACACAGAACATGATTCTATTCACGTAAAGCTTATCTCTCTCATGCTGCCGGGCAGCAGAAACGTCTTATCTCCACATTTTATCTCCATATTTTAACGGCACAAAAGTCACACTGCAAAAGTATAGCCTATAGCAGATTGAAACAAAGCGGCGCATTTTAGAGCTTTTATAGATCTGCATCCTGTTTTGAATTTTCCTTTTTGAATTATTATCTTTCATTTACATACAGTTATAAAATGCAACCTATAAATAAATACATTTCCTATAACTAAACAACCCCAACCCTTCCCAGACCCTTCTTAGTACGAGAAACTATCAAATGCATGATTTTCTTTTGACCATGATCATCTGTGCTACAAACATAAATAATAAACATGACAACAACAAGAATGTAGACAAGTTAACAATTGAAACAACAACAACAATCTCCGTTATGCTTCAATTAGCCCTCTCCAGTGCGCCTCCCATATTTGGGATATAATCCATTGCCCGACCCCAAATCTTCTGGAAGTGCGATATTTTCCCTTTTACATTATACATCATTTTTTCCCCGGTGTGCAATAAGATAAGAGCTCTGCCCACCATTGTTTAGTCGGAGGAGTTGGGTTCAGATTAGATTTTTCCTTTTGATCACCTTTAACTATAGGTTATATGTAACGAAAAGTTACATGAACCACTTCAGCCCTATACATTTCGTCCATTTGAAAGTAGCTGATCTAAAAGCTTGTGAGTCTGCTATATTTTCCAAAGATTTCGTATATACATTTGAAAACTTTAAATGAGACATTCAGCATGAAGATTACTTTTGGTACAGACAGACAGACAGACAGACAGACAGACAGACAGACAGACAGACAGACAGACAGACAGACAGTTGGACTGGACAGCAGAGATAAAGCACGTCACTCCTCTGCATGCCAGATGAACAGTACAAGGCCCTCTATAGACAGTCTAGTCTGAAACACACCCCGTGGTTATGGACGCAGGGCTGCAGCAGGGTCACTGGACAGTGGATATGTTCCAAAGCCCTTGAGCAAGGCAAGCAAAGTGTGTTACGCAAATTCTGAGCAACATGACCGGGGGGGGGGGGTCACCACGTCCATGAACAGATGTGTTGTGTCCGTGGCAAGATGTGTCCATGCCTGTGGGAAGAAATAACACATATTTTTTCATTCTTTTAGCATAAGAACATTATGATTTTGTTCAGGTATAATGTCACTTGTGCAATGAAAGAAATTACTTTACTGATAGGGTTTGTGAGAGATCTTATAATGCGAATCAGTGACGACCAATTATGAACAAAGATAAGGTTGAAACTGACAGTATTATTGAAATGAGAACTAAAGAAAACATCCCAAGGTCATCACCTGGGACGTATCCTCAGTGATGTATTCCACTGTCATCGGGGTTTCGGGTCTCTCGAACATTAAGATGCAAACTATAGTTGCGAACGCAGTGATTGCGAACGCAGTGAGCACTATGAGACCTAGCAGATCATGTCTGTCTGTCTGTGTGTCTGTGTGTGTGTCTGTCTGTCCCGCTTTTGTGCCCATATATGGAGCTGAGTGATTTGTTTGTGATTGATGCAACATACTCCATATTTGGACATATAGCTGCTTTGGGGACTCCTTATATGGTTATGGCTAAGTTAAAAACTTAACTTAAAAATAACTTAACTTAAAAAAAATGTACAAGCTGCGTTCGCTTCCCGCGTTTGCGCGTCTTACTTGTTTCTCATGACTGATACAACAACAGTACTTATAATCTACTTATTATATCATGTGTGTTTTATCTAATTTTGAAAAGTTTGGAGCCTTTTTTAACATTTCTGCCTATATAATGAGTCTCGAGACATGCATGCATCTTGAATTGAGTACAATACAAAAGGAGTCAAGGACCCCAATGGAAAACACGCCATAGGTTGTCTTATAAGAAAGTATTCGCCTCTGTCGGTACTTCCCTTCCCGGTACTTATTTTAGGCAAACTGTAAATAAAGTATTCAGTCAATCGACAATGGCACGCCAGGTTTGAAAGTGTTATGAAAAAAATTGTGTCACATTTCACATTACGACACAAGTGAAACCTCATGTGGAAGTGAAGCCTCCCAATACTTCCTGTGGAACTAACTGGCAGAGGATGTGCAACAAGCCAGCATGTGGGAGGGGGAGGGGGGCCTCTGCACCATCATATATGGCCATCTTATGAAGTTCATGACACTGACCTCATCTAACCCTGGATAACCATACATGGAGATGGAACATCCTACATCTGCATATATGGAGCCGGCCAGACACTCCTGTTGATCTGACCTCATCAAACCCCGTGCACTCAAGACACGCTCCATATATGGCCAGTACAGAATTCATTCCATATCTTGATCTTCTTCTTCGTGTCTGTCCATCTTAGTCTATATCACGTCTTTCCAGTGGTTGGCGCAGGCGAGTACAGCGGCATTTGGTTCGGCCAGGTCATCTCCAGTACATTGTGGAGCAGAGATACATCTCATGATGTGGTCCGTTGTTCAGAAAATGTTAGTTTACGTGTTTTCATGGATGCCTTCTTGCAGCGTCCTTCGCCGACCCACAGACAGTTCAAGGTTTTCCAGACGACCCAAGGTTGGTCATGGCCAGTCGCAACACATTCATCTGGGGGGTGATATGTTGATCTGAGCCCCCATGAGAAAGCGCCAGCACTCGCCCAGCAGTCTGGTGATGGAGAGCATGTGGAAAAAAAGTCGCACTTTTGTCAGCCGTGTCCACATTTCTCTAAAATATGGCCCTAATCTACCTCACTATGCAGCTGCAGTGTCTCTATCTGTCGCTATCTGTCACTTTAAGAAGCATTTCCCTTCATGGTGTCAAGCGGTCGTGATGCAAGAACAGACAGGAAACCAAACGCTGCCTGCCTAGCTGCTGTTGCACAATAAAAAGGCTCTATGTAGACTGTAGAGGAACGCTGTGTTCCACAACCAGAGAACAGAAACTGATGAGCCACGCTCCGCTCCACACATTACGCACACAGTGCCACACACATTCAATTTGGATTAATGACGCGTGAGATCTGGTGCACTCCTCAACCTCAAGTGGCGGTAGGATAATTTAACGCATGGTGCAGTGACAGTTCTCCACAACTCCTCCAGGATATCAATCATTTCTGATCACATCTGACTGTGCAGACTCCGGGCTTCAGGTGAAGATGAACTCTCTCAAACCCACTGGGAACAATTCTGTGCAACAGGATGATCCTCAAGACCTCTGTAAGTACTTACAGTGTCTATATGGATATACAGCATGTCATATAAGGATTATCTTTTTTAATCTAAACCCAATGACCACCCAGACCTCTGTAAATTACTTACAGTACAGTGTCAATATGGGTACAGTATGTCATAAGGATGTTTTCTATTCATTTTTATTGTCTCCACCCGGCTGAAGGCATGGGCAGAGTTTTGCCCTCCGTCTGTCTGTCTTGATCCTTCCGTCCGTCTGTGTACAGCTAATCTCCCCCACCGTTGGCCCACCTGATGCCAAACTGTGCACACACACTTCCTGGATGTCAACGACGAACCTCTGCCCCACTTTTTCCACGATTTCCTGTTATAGCGCCACCATGATGCCATTTTTTGCAAAACACATTTATTTATGTTACTTGTACAGATTTTATCCCATTTGTCCATTTACAACTAAATGCCTCAAATCATTAACACAGCGTGCGATTTGCATGATATTATGCACACACATTCCCACTAGGCTGAGGAAGATATGCCACATCTGCCGGTTATAGCGCCGCCATGAGGCCGATTTTGTCAAAACATTTCTGTACATAAGTCATACATATTTTATCCATATATCACGCAAATCGGTATACACTATAGTCGTGTGATCAACACGCATCTGTATAATCTATAGACATGCAGCAGCATCCACTCCTAGACTCTGTTTATCACTCATCGATTCGATTTATTACGGGTGATAGCTATGGTACTCACCATTGTATCTCTGAACCCTAACCGGTCAAGTAATTTCCCCAAATTCAAGGTATACCAAAAGTTAACTCTGAACTTGGTAGCGTGGTAACTTTTAGCTTCTGTGGCTCTAATACATGGAATGACCTGCAAACAACATTACAATTGACCACATTGAGTCGTTTTAAATAAAAACATGTTTATATTAGCCTACTCCTACACATTTTGTACAAATGCTAACATCACAAACGCTATTATCTTGGTGGAGACCTGTTCCCCGCGGGCCACTTTGTCTTAATATTAGCATTGAGAGGAAGACCTTTATTTTTGTCTCTTTCTAAAAAAGTCTATTGTTAGATATAGTCCAAAGGGGGGAAAGACAATAACTGTTAATCTGTTGTACAATCAAATTATAAATGGCTGGTAAAACTTTTAATTTTAAATGTGATTTTAGAGTACCTCTACTAAACAATATTTCCTTTGTATTTGTTTCCAATTCAGTATTGCATCATCAGTCTGGCTTCCCTGTTCTACCAGAGGTGAATGAACAAAAATGCCACTGCTGTGATCAGTGTGGTAAACGCTTCCCTACAATGTCCAAACTTAAAAGCCACCAGAGAATTCACACTGGAGAGAAACCCTATGGATGTGATCAGTGTGGTAAACGCTTCCCTATAATGTCCAAACTTAAAATACACCAGATAATTCACACTGGAGAGAAACCCTATGGATGTGATCAGTGTGGTAAACGCTTCCCTATAATGTCCAAACTTAAAATACACCAGAGAATTCACACTGGAGAGAAACCTTATAGATGTGATCAGTGTGGACAACACTTCTCTCAAATGGCACACCTTAAAATACACCAGAGAATTCACACTGGAGAGAAACCCTATGGATGTGATCAGTGTGGACAACACTTCCCTGTATTGTCCAGCCTTAAAAGCCACCAGAGAATTCACACTGGAGAGAAACCCTATGGATGTGATCAGTGTGGACAACACTTCTCTCTAATGGAGAGCCTTAAAGGACACCAGAGAATTCACACTGGAGAGAAACCCTATGGATGTGATCAGTGTGGTAAACGCTTCCCTATAATGTCCAAACTTAAAATACACCAGAGAATTCACACTGGAGAGAAACCTTATAGATGTGATCAGTGTGGACAACACTTCTCTCAAATGGCACACCTTAAAATACACCAGAGAATTCACACTGGAGAGAAACCCTATGGATGTGATCAGTGTGGACAACACTTCTCTCAAATGCCACACCTTAAAACCCACCAGAGAATTCACACTGGAGAGAAACCCTATGGATGTGATCAGTGTGGACAACACTTCTCTCAAATGAATCACCTTAAAAAACACCAGATAATTCACACTCGAGAGAAACCCTATGGATGTGATCAGTGTGGACAACACTTCGCTGTATTGTCCAGCCTTAAAAACCACCAGATAATTCACACTGGAGAGAAAACCTATGGATGTGATCAGTGTGGACAACACTTCGCTGTATTGTCCAGCCTTAAAAGCCACCAGAGAATTCACACTGGAGAGAAACCCTATGGATGTGATCAGTGTGGACATCACTTCTCTCTAATGTCAAGCCTTAAACGTCACCAGAGAATTCACACTGGAGAGAAACCCTATGGATGTGATCAGTGTGGACAACACTTCTCTCTAATGGAGAGCCTTAAAGGACACCAGAGAATTCACACTGGAGAGAAACTCTATGTGTGTATAGGCTATGTCTCTCCTGCTGTGTGTAGGCTATGTCTAAAACGCTAAAACGTGAACCATCATTTTATACACAGATGATGATCGTGTGCAAGACGGCAATTGGATCCGAGTGTAATATTAAGCAATTGTTTATTAAGAAGGCTAAACTGTGTTTTTAACACATGTCATGTATATGAGCATGCTTATCCTGGATTAATAACACAAGCTCATTTGTTGATTAATTGTAAGTAAACTTAACATACTGTGTGTGAATGAACTGTTATTTTTGTACTATTTTTCAATCACTGAGTCAATCGTTTTCAGAGAAATTATTAGGAAAGAACAGTATGCTGTTAGACCAACACAGCAGCAACATTCGTGAGCTGCTGTGATAGAAGGATATCAAATGGAACACAACCACCCTAAAGATGACTAAACATTGTGTGTATTCTTGCTGTTACAAAACCCTTTTTGGTCTAGGGATGCGTTTGTAACATAAAATTGTTAAAGACTGTTGAGCATAAAGGTGCAATTAAATTATTTTTACTCTAGACTTTAGCGCCCCTCACTTCACACAGGTGTGATTTGTTTTTAGCATAAGTACATTATAATATTGTAATTTTGTTCATGTCATGCAAAGGGGTTTGTGTACTCTATGAGAAATCTTATAATGTGAGTAGTGAGGACCAATTATACAAAGATATGGTTGAAAGTTAAGTATTATCGAAATGACAATCCTCAACAACAACCACACTACTAACAACAGTACGTATTATACCATGTGTGTTTTATCTAATTTTGAAACGTTTGTAGCATGTTTTAACATTTCTGCTTATGACATGCATCTTTAATGAATACAAAAGGACCTCAATGGAAACAATTAGCCATAGGTTATCTTGGATAAATCCATTTAGCAGACCTTGTTTTGTTGCGACCGCATGTCGCATTTACTATGAAATCGTACATTTTTCACTCAAAATCCCCATACATGGGAAAACTCCCATATATGGTGCCCATTGCCCACACTGCCCAGGTCTCGTGACATCACGTGACATCATCAGGGGTGATGTCATAGTAAATGTGATCTGCTGTCGCAATTAAGCCCATATATGGTGATACCTGATGTCATCAATATTGGCCAGCAACTCTACATCTGACCTCTCCAACCTCAAACCCTTAGATCTCCATATGTACAGTATATATATGTCCATAACCCGATTTGACATTCCATATGTTCCTTCCTCGATGTCTCCCTTTTGACTGATACCTGTCTATTTAAACTCTATGGACGGGCCTGTCCCAAAGTTATTAGTGTGCCCCCGCGCGTGGCAGCCGGCGAAATCTATAGAGTTCTCAACAGGCCTGAAAATTAAGCCCCCAGCACTCATCAAACCCTGTACACCCCCGCTACCATGATCTCCATATATGGAATTACAGAATCACTTTTTTTAAAAACAGGCAAAACAAACGGCAACAGGAAAAACTAGACTGGAAAAACAGCCCCCCTCTAAAACCCCCTCTAAAACGAGATGCTGCATCACAAGAGAATTTCCTTTAAATAAAGATTCAATATAAACTACACAGAAGAACCTACCCCAGATCTTTTCATACGTAGCAGGCTTTCTGCTTACACTGTACAGTATCTTTTCTGGAGTACAGTATGATGAAAGTTAATTCAGCCAGTGTCTCTGTGAAGGTGAGTTTTCAGATTTCCAGTTAACCAGCATGATTTTCTTTACAGCTGTACTGGCGAGTAACACAAAATACTCTTTGTTAAAATGTGAGTTGATCAGCTTAACGTCACCCACAGTAACCACATTATTGGATCATGTCGTATTTCAATCTCTATATCAGAGACAGTAGACATGATGAACTTCCAGTAATCAACCAAAGTGGGCAGCTCCATAACATATGTAATATCTGTTATCTTTCATCTTTGCCACGTAGGGGAAATACTCCTATCAATCTTGTGTAACCTGAGCGGGGTAAAGTAAGTTCTATGAACAATATTAAATTGCATCTGTCTATGTTTGGTGGAAATCACAAATCAGAACCTTCTGAGCCCTCTAAAATGATTTCCCAGTTCATGGAGCTGTCCTGTTCTGACATTCCATATATGATCTGACCTCATCAAACCCTGTACACTCAAGACATGCTCCTTATATGGCCATTGGCCAGTACAGAATTCATTCCATGTTGACCCCCCCATACCAAAGCATCAGTGCTCGCCCAGATACGTACTCTCCCTTCTGACTGATACCTGTCCATTCAAACTCTAGACGGGCCATTAGTGCATCCACGCCCGGCAGCCGGCCAAAACTAAAGTTCTCAACAGGCCCGAAAACGAAGGCCCTCATCAAACCCCGTACACTCAAGAGAATGTACCCGCTACCACCCTTAGATCTCCATATATGGAGCTGACCTGTTCTGACATTTCATATGTTGATCTGACCTCATCAAACCCTGTACACACACAAGACATGCTCCTTATATGGCCAGAACCGAATTCATTCCATATGTTGATCTGACCCCCCCCCATGCCAAAGCGCCAGCGCTCGCCCAGCAGTCTGCCACCAACGAGGCGGCTGCGAGCACTCGTTAGGTGTCTTACTGGTGCTAGTCTATAGAGAAAGGAATATCCACACTCTCTCGCAGTAGTTTCTTCTTTCAGCGAACACAGCGCTCTATCTACTCTAGCAGTGGTGTGCACAGATAGACACTAGGGGGTGCTAGAGCGCCACCTGCCCTTGCCCTCTGGACAGCAATGTGCCCTTTTGAGAAAACCCCCCCCCCCCAAAAAACCCACTTTCTTTTGTACAGTGTACAGTATGTGGACCATGGTGACATTGATCAATTCTTGATAAAAATAATAATATATTATTTATGCCCCAAAATCTATAAATCTCACACTATTAAGGCAACCGGCCGGTTCCACGCGCTGCACAAGGTGCCCTTTTTTCACTTGAGCACCTGCCCCTCTAAATGTCTGTGCACGCCACTGTACTCTAGAGAAACGGTGTTTCGGCACATCGGCCATCCTCAGCGTTTCAAACATTGTACTGTACTTCCCTGTGCTTGTCTTCTAGGCAAACTGTAAATAAAGTATTCAATCAATCAATCAATCAACAATGGCACGCCAGGTTGAAAGTATATATATATGAAAACAATTGTGTGACATTTCGTCCCATTTCACATTACGACACAAGTGAAACCTCATAAGGAACCGGAAGTGAAGCTATACTTCCTGTGGAGCTGACAGAGGATGTGCAACAAGCCAGCATGTGGGAGGGGGAGGGGAGTCCCTCCACCCCCACCCCACCCCATGGTGGGGGTGGAGGGAGAGCCCTGCACCCCTGTCCCTCGACCCCCACCCCACCCCTGTCCCTCCACCCCTGTCCCTCGACCCCCACCCAACCCCACGGCCCATGGCAGCACCCACCCATCCCATCTGGTATAAGACTGTCTCCATGGCTCCCAGGCTCAGCGTGATAAGACTAACGAGACCTAAAGCTGTGGTTTCTCAAACGTGTTTTTTTTTTTAAGATTGAGACCCGAAAGATACATTTCCCGTCTCCCCGGTGTCTTCCCGCCCAGGACCCAACCTTATTTAAAATGCATACGTTTGTTCAATTTATGCTAAAACATTTCTCAAATGTCTCAAAGTTTATATATATATGTTTAAAAAAAATCTTTTTCAATAATAATCATAAAAAATAGGGGTATTTTTTTCCGCAACGCATACAAATCTAAATCGTTGCCCACCGACCCATTGTTTGGAAACCACTGACCTAATTGCACGCGAGTAAAGGTAGGTGTGTGTGTGCGCGAGCGTGTGTAGTGAGAGCGAATGTGCAATCTGTTTTTTCAGACAGCCTTTGTTCTCTTAAAGTTTTAAAGTTTTTACAAGATAGAATTACAACATGAGTATAAATGTAGGCCTATGACCTTTTTGGGGGAAATGGTGTCACTCGTGTTCAGCTTCCTGTTTGGTATAGAGGGCACATGGTACAAAAGACTGAGGCACAGTTTAACTCTGAGAGTGTACAAATGGACCGATAGGGTCCATTCGTTTAACTCTGAGAGTGTACAAATGGAACCGACAGGATCTGTTTGTACACTCGAGTAGTTAAATTGTGCCTCAGGATTTCACTGTGTATTATGTGGAGACTTGAGGGCTGTCTGGAAAATGAGTGTCAGGTCAAAACAAACGTCTTTATACTCAAATAGCCCTATTTTATGTGACCACACCCACCAGTTCATTAACTGCGCCTGGTTTTCCAGGTGGGTGGTGGTGATCTACCTGAACTGAAGCCGCACCCACATCTGTTCTAGGGATGTTATTGTGATGTCACCATATCACTGTCATTTCGATTGGGCCTTTTGACTCAAAGGCTTTCAGCTTTCAGGAAGAAACCAAAAATGCACAGGGGGTCACCTGGGGTCTATTAGTAATGTTAACTCCATAGACACATACAAAACAGAAAAAGTACAAAAATCACAAATACTTGCTTTTAAAAACATGTATATGTATTCAAATATACATGACATGAGGTACTTAAAAGTAGATTAGCTATTTTTGAAAGATGGCTTAATAATTGGTTAATTGACAGTGTAATATTGTACGCGTTTTGGATCCCCGGAGTCAAAAAATTAAAAGAATATCCTGCAGCGAATAAGACAGATTATGAATACGTTTCCTAGAAATAAAGAATACACACACACACACACACACACACACACACACACACACACTAAAAGCCTTGGCCTGGGAGGCCTGCCTGGAGTATATAATATAGTGGAGGTGAAACGGCAGCCAGGGCCAGGCAGGGAGGAAATGACTCACTGTTTTAGAGAGGAGCGTTCTGTCACCCCTGGGATCCGTTCCACAATCAGTATTATCCCAGAAAAGAAAGCACTCTCCTTAATGGCTCCATCCCATAGTAATCAGTATTATCCCTGAAAGAAAACACTCTTTCAATGGAGCAGTGCAATCAAAGAGCAGTGCAGCCATGTTAACTGCTTCCTGGATTTGCCAAACCAAACCGCCTGCGTACATGTGTGTTTGCTGCTGCTGCTGCTGCTCCCAGCCTCACACATTCCTCCATTTTTAGACTACAACTTATTGTTAGTTTGGCCCTGTTGTGATTTAGGTTGACCTTCTATAGAGGGTATATGCGCGTGATCATCATACCTGGAAGTTATGCGGGAACGCCTTTACTGAGTGGCAAAAAAACAAAACAAACTGCATAAACAACATTAAATTCACTTTGTCACTCACTTTACCACTTGATTTGCCATTTACTTTATGCATGCGCGTACTCTCTATAACAGGGGTGCCCAAAAGGTAGATCGTGATCTACCAGTAGATCACAGGCTGTGCAGGTAGACCACATGACATGCCCCCATATATTTTTTGGTATCTGCCACTTGAATTAAGGTGACTTCATTGGATTGACATAAAAAAGGACAGCTCAAACACACAATGCAATAGTTGTCAAAACAATTAGCACAAACATTAGTACAAGAAAGGGGGAAAAGTGTATTGTCTAATACGTGACTACTTTCAGCAATGGGATAATATATATTTTTGGTGGGTAGATCTGGTTGAGCTGGTCATTTTGAAAGTAGCTCTCAAGTCTAAAAAGTGTGGGCAGTGGGCACCCCTGCTCTATAAGGTCTCCATCCATAACCAAGGGGTGGTGGGTGAGGATCCGCAGAGTCGCAGCCTCAGAGAACATACTATATGCCAAACACAACAACGTACTAGGCCTACACATACTGTACATTCAGAAGTTTATTACACACGCAGAGAAATATACAGTATAAGAACAGTGGATCTATGACGTCCATAACAGATTATGGAAACAAAGATATAAGAACAGAATGAACAGGAATGCATCTCATATCAGTGCACACATACAGTCAGTCCCTCTGATACAGTAGTGGACAATCATCATGTCATGGTTATCAATATGCTTTAAGGCAGATAAGTGTTTGGCCACTGAGTCAAGCAGCTGAGGTCATATACTGTATCATGACAGACTGGCCCTTCTTCAATCTTCAGATGCTGATGCATTCAAGGTGAAGTTCTATGAAAGTGTGGAAGAATTCCATGCAAATTCTCAATAGGCTATATTCTTAAATATCTCTAAACTTAAACAAAAGGCATATATCTTAGTGTGTGTGTATGTGTGTGTGTGTGCGTGTGCGCGCGCACGTGTGTGGCAGTCTGAGACCTTAGTTTGGTAGCACAAAGAGAAAACTGAAATAATAATAAACGGAGATCACGAGAAAACAAATTATTCATTTAAAACTGGGATTATACAAATGCTGAGCATCCCTGCCTTGTTCATGTCAATATTTTGTATATTACTGCCACCTGCTGTTGGAAATAAGACAGACACCTACTAGTCTATCTTGAAGGGGCAGTTCAACCAGATATAACAGTTATAACAGGAAGATGAGCAGCAAAATGAAGCAATGATAAGCTAAGATATATAAGACCTTTATTGATCCCCGGGGGTGGGGGGGGATTCAGTTGCCAATAGCAGCAAAGCAGTTAAAATAGCCTACAGTTTCACAGCGCAATAACAAGTACTGTATAGATACCAGGAGGGTGAAAAGA